>NC_046295.1:19526901-19846901 GCF_004115265.2 Rhinolophus ferrumequinum | reverse complement strand
TCAGTGAATTAAGTCCCTCAAATAAGTGGTTGTAGCAAAGGCTTTCAAAATTGTATCAACTTCTGCAATTATATAACAAATGCCTTTTTCTTTGGCTCTAATTCGTTCTGACTAGACAAATCATTTAGGAAGTGAGAAAAGCATAAAAAGTCTGTCATTTTTAATTGCATAATAAGTGATATAAGAAAAGTGTGAGTGGATTAAAATTTCCTTAAATTTTGAAAATACTGCATATGTAGAAATATTGTATACCTAGTGAAACATTAAAAATATGCATATTTAGTAGGTTAAAATAAACATGTTCATTGTTTTGAAAAAAACATCTTCCAACACAATTTATACTTTGTTGAGTTTTCATTGGCTTCATGACTACTCATTACGTTGTAAGATATAAAAATGTCAAATCACTATATTATACATCTGAAACTAATATAACTAATATAATATTGTATACCAACTATATTTAAATTAAAAAAATAGAAAACATAAATTAGCTTTGGAAACAGAAATGATAACTTTACCTTTTTTTTAAATATGGTTGCACATTTCATCTGAAAAATAAATTTGTAATCTAATCGTTTCATACTTGGCGTGCTTCCTCTAAAAGTGAACACCCTACATTTTTTGATTAGTAAATACATATTAAGACCATGGCCAGTAATAGAACAAAGCAAAGCACAAAGGAACAAAAATGTTTTAATAAGGAAAATTTTTACCAAATTAAATTTACCCAGCTAGTTGTTTAAATTCATTCTAGCAACTGCCTATGAGGTGAGGATGCTAATGTAGATATGTTTACAAAAATAAAACAGTAACCAAAAAGAGGACCTCTAAAATTATCCCCTCCAGCTCTAATATTTTGTTCACCCATTATCATTCATCATTAATGACTCCTTCCTTCATTCCTTATAGTAAATACTTCCGGCCACGCACTGTGCTAGATTCTGAGAATAGACAGAAACAAAATGAAATGGGCTCCAGTCACAGTCCATCAGCATGAATGGTGGGAAGGAACTATAAGCCCGAGTCTCTAATAAACATGGAATTCACCACCTCCTGCTGGGGCAGGAAAGAGAATCCTGCCTAGGTGACAAGCACGTGCGTGCGCGCGCACACACACACACACCCACACACACACACCTTTCATATGAAAGCTGCAGCATTTCTCTAGCACTTAGTTCACACAGCATGTCACATCATGTTGCCATTCATTTCTAATTGAAGATATGAAGGCACAGAGAGGTGACCTAACTTGCTGAAAGTCACAGAGCAAATGAGAACATGTTCTACTGCAATGTTTTCAACCAATATATTAAGAACCTGGCTCAGAGCCAGGAATTGGGGACAAGAAAGATGAATAAGACTCTGTTCCTGACCAGACATGCTAATGCTTTAGTGCTGGCATTGGTTTGATGGGGGAGTTTTGGCAACTATTTTAATATTTGATCATCTCGACACCTACTGCTGGGTCTCTGAGGATTGTGGCAGAACAGAAACAAACCCGGTACTGCATGTGGATCAGAACACCTGATAAAGTACACCTGGGGAAACAAGTTCATCTTGGCTGTCACCTATAAAGGGGAAATTAAGAGAAAATGTTTTTCAGCTTTCAATCTTGCAGAAGTTTTAAAACAACAACACTCAAGGTGAAGAAATTAGCCTTTTCATCTGTTGTTACTGGAAATGTAAATTTTATGTGTAGATACCAAAATTGCAGCACCATATGTAATAGTTTACAACCAAGAATGATATCTATGTTCAACAGTAAGTGACTATTTAAATAAATTAAGGTTATGTTCATGCAATATTATGTTTTGTAAGGCAGTTTCTTAAGATGACTTAATGACCTTGGGAAATATTCATTGCCTAATGTTAATTCGAAAACTAGGATATTAAACTATACAGAGCATGACCTTTTGTACTTTCCTAAAAATAAAACATGCATACATATCTGCGTTACATGCACTGGAAGAAAATGAATCAAAATAATACCTGTGATTATTTCTGGGTGGTGATATTACGGATGATTTTTATTTTCTCCCTTTCTCTGTTGTGCAAATTTTCTGTAAACCAGTTCCATTAATGGACTAGTTAAGACAAAAACACACTAAGTCAATTTTTTTCTGACCAAATTGCTTCTCTGAAATGAACTGCTTTCTACCAACTGGTTTTAGGCCACCAGGACTCAACCTCTTCTGGTCTAAGCATACCAATGGACCAGAAAGGCCCTGAGACCAGAGCCCCGCGATCCAAGCCTGTTTTACTTTACTGCTTTCTGGATGGATCTCTTGGGGGAAAACAGTTCCGAGACTTTGTAATTTTATTCATAAAACATAGCAGTTGATATTTGCCTCATAGATGAAGTTTAAAGAGAACATTAAGAAAAACGCTTAGAAAAGCACTATCCAAATGCAAGTTATGTCTTATCTGGTACATGAGAGATACTAGATAAGATAGAGCACAGACCCTAGAATGAGACGGAGGCTCAACTCCCAAATGACCACTTCTTAGTTTTATGACATCAGCTACATTCTGTAAGCTCTTTGAACCTTAGCTTCCTCCTTTGTAAAGTGGAGCTATTAACTCCTTTTTCAGTCCATCAGTGTGAACAGAACATCTTGGGCCGTGCGCAGCAAAGGTCACTTTTCCTTCCTCTCTTACCAGCTCCTCTGCTCCGACTTTCACCACCACACCCTATGAAATGAGGATAAAAAACCCTCCAGCATTAACACTTTCTGATCGAATTTTAAAGCATATTTATCTTTGATATGTTAAAAATGTATACACTTTCTTTTCCATTTCTCTACTCTTTTATGGTTTGGACCAATAGCTAGTACAAAGTCCGGATAGCTTGGGAAAATCAACGTGAGGACTGTGGACAAACGTTAAGGGAGTCATTTGTGCCTGAAGTCTGCCATACAAAGGCTCTCAAGATTTAGCACTTCCCACTAGGGCAGGCCGAATCGGCAGGGTGAACATCTTTGCTTTGGTGAGCTGAAGTTATTTCAGCTCTTAGGTCTCCTTCGATTCTGGGTTTATCTAAGTATATGTGTGACATTCTGTAAATGTGCAGAACTGAGTTTCTCAGGCTCAGTTTTGCTGGTGTCAATTGACAACCGCACATCTTAAATGTTTCCTTTAATTAACCTTCTCAATTTTCAAATCAATTCTCTCACTTCCTCATGGTGTTGCTGCTATTTTGAGGAATGCAGACCTAAGGGATCCACATTGCAAGGCTCCAAAGGTTCATATACCAAGCCGGGAGCTCTGTACGCAAATAGATCCCCAAGAACATCCGCTGTGCCTTCTGCACCCCCAAATCTAAAAGGTCAAGGACCACGATGAACATACCAGGGAATCCAGCCATGTTTTATTATTGACCTCGAGGCTTCCTTTTTGTAAGCATCTTTCCTTATGGAAGTATTGAAGATGTTTGAAACAGGGAGCGACCCACTTCAGGCTCTCCCCACTCTGGGAAGATTAATTTGTAAGGTGCTGGGAGACTGACTGGAAGGGCTGACCCGCAGCGGGAGGTGACAGTGGAGGCAGACTAGACAGGAAGAGCAGATGCAGGCACGGGGTGGCAGACTCTGTCGGAGCTCTGTCCATTTCCCTGCAGTCATAGCACTTCAGTGCTCTGGCTGACTTTGCACTGCCGATGTCTACCTCCCTTTGCCCGACAGCTGAGGAATCAACCCCCCCGCACCCAGCAGTCCCCAGCCAGTGACTCACAGGAGTCGATCCACAAACACATCAGCTCCTTTGCCCTTTAGGTACAAGAACTCTGAGGTCTGTTGTATTCATTTCCTATTGCTGCTGTAAAAGATTACCAAAAGCGTAGAGGCTTAAAGCAACACAGATTTGTTACCTAAAGCTTCTGGAAGTCAGAACTCCAAAATGGGTCTTACAGAGCTAACATCGAGGTGCCAGCAGAGCTGTTACTTCTGGAGACTTCAGGAGAGAATCCATGTCCTTGCTTTTCCATCTTCTAGATGCTGCCTTCATTGCTTGGCTCTTGGCCCCTTCCTCCATCTTCAAAACCAGCAGTTTGGCACCTTCAGATCTCTGACTCTGACTCTGCTGCCTCCTTCTTTATAGGGACCCTTGAGATTACTTTGGGCCCCTTGGATAATCCAGGATAATCTTCCCATACTACGATCCTGAATTTAGTCATATTTGTAAACATAAGGTAACACAATCACAGGTTCTGGGGATTAGGGCATGGACATCTTTGGGGGACCATTATTCAGGCTATCACATGTGTATTTTACACCACTTCCCAGAGTGCCACTCCCCCACCCCCCCAAGGAACAAGAAATAAGCTCTAATCACTCCCAGTGGTGGCAGCTTTATAACTTCCTCTTATTTGCCTGCTTTCCCTTCCCTGCTTATTTCCCCACTCTCCCATAGGTGTGCTCTGGACTATCGAAGTAAATTACTTGCACTCAAAGCCTTGTCCTGGGGTCTGCGTCTAGGAGGACCCAGACTTACATATTATGCGGGGAGAAGCCTATGGTAGGTGGAGGGAAGAGTGAAAAAAGAGGGACTGGGCTATGAGCGGAGAAGGAGAACACGGGGAGTTAGAAAGGGGCCTGAGTTTGAGGAGGTGACACTGAGTTCTATTTTGGTTGAGGTGACATTAGGACAACAAAGTGGAAATGTTAGGTAAAGGAGTAGAGTGTCTCCTATGAGGAAAACGCTTTGAGACATAATGGAAAAGGCTGTGCTTAGAATTTTTTTGATAATCACAATTTGTTGATGAAACAAGAGATCTAAAGGGCATTGGCATCATTTGTAGTAATGAGAATACTTTCCACTCCAGAGGTAGGAGTTAAACTCCAGAGGGGCCTGTAATGTCTAAAACAGTAGTTCGCACTTACCCTTTCAGAAATATTCTTCATGTTGTTAGTACTTTCTATACCACAGGTAAGCACTGTTTTAAATACATTCATTTTTTTAACCACATTAAATCCTTGTTATAAGCATATGATACAAGGATTGTTATTCTTCCAATTTTATAACTGGACTAAAGATCAGAGAGACATTAAGTAACTTATATAAAATCACATGGATAATGGTAGAATCACGATGTGAAACTAAATAGGTTCAACTCCAGGGCCCTAGATTTTAATCATGGAATTCTCCTGCTTTGGTTTCGATTATGAAGAGAAGAGGAATGCAAGAAGGGAACTGGTCAGCATTATTCAAATTGAAGGCTCATTCTGCTCTGCTCTCTTCAAACCAATCATATCAAGCTTCATCTTAATCCCATGTTATTTAATTTAATCCCCCTATTTAATTTAATCTCATCGAATTTAATCCCACAATTGCACAATCCAAGTCTAGAACCATTGAGTCAAACCACTGAATTCCCCAAAGCAGCAGGAGGATGTAATATCCTAGAAACATGTCCTGGATGGATATCAATGATGAAATTACAAGAGGTGCACAGAGTCAGAATCTTTTGCTTTCCATTCTGGCTACAAATGGTCACATGATCTAACTCTATTCACTTAATCTCTCTCAGATTGATTTCATTTCTTTACGTGAAGGTGGAATTAATAAGACCTGCCCCTTCTTTGAGAGATATAGTGTTAACTGAAAAATTCTGTGTGAACTTGTGCGTTCTACTATGTAGCAGTGGTCATGTCAATTCAGAGTGTAGCAAGCCTTTTGTTTTTTTCCATGAATGCAGGTTTTTGTCAAATCTTTCTAAGCAAAGTGCTCCTCAAATATTTATTGTTGTTGATAATAAAGAGAAATGTCTTACTGCCAAATAACATAATCTCTACTTTCTCCCAATTGTAACGGGTAAATGTTGAAATATCCCAGTTACTTGTATCAACTCCCTCACTGTATTTATATCTGACTTCTTTATCATAAACCAACACGCGCTTCTCTATGCTCTTTGGATATTTATGCAAGCTGAAACAGTGGATAGTCATTTGTCAGAAATAACAGAAGTCTTGACTTTTTGGTCAATTTTTAATCACAGTTGTATAATATTTATTGAGACTCTATTATGTCTAGGGCTGTGTTAGAGAACCACCCACAGAACTGGTCTTCCAGTAGTTTACATAATAATAGCTAAAACAACTGACATCCATATATTGCCTTACAGTTGGAAGGTGGCTTCCCACAGAAGTTTCTCCAACTTCAGTCATTTTTTAAACATCAGCCTATATTGCCATATTTTCATAACTTATGGTCTACTATCTACTGTTTTACTTTAAATTGACTTGCTTTTTTTAACTTTAGTTATTTAAAAAGTGAACCTCACATCACTACTGTAACTAGAAAACCAATAATGCTTGACATAAACAGAAAGTAAATAAAGACAATGAAAACAAAACAACATTGCTTAATTCCTGCTAGATAACAGCTAACTGGTAAAGGTTCCTAAGACGGGGATATGCTCTTTTTTTGTGAGGGGTAGAAGAAGTGAAAGAAAGAGAATTGCATGTATGAGAGAATTTAGAGACAAATAAGCTCCAAATTGAGACACGTTACTTAATTATTTAGATTAGGGGAAATGATATAATGGCTTATAATCTTAATTTCCACAACAACATAGTTAAGTGAATTGGTCGGTAAGCAGCACAGATATTATTCCCATTTTACAGATGACAAAACTAGTGCTCAGAGAGGTTATACAACTCGTTCCTTGATCACACAGATGGTAAAAGACAGAGCTGGGTCTCCACACAGGCCTTCTCCTTCTAAATTATTTGCTCCTTCTACCACACCAAAACCCTTTCTGGGGTAAATGCCTACGAGACGTGTTGCAGAGGGCTCAGATGAAGTACACTGAAGATCCATTCCCTTAAGTAGCTCATAATCTAGTCACAGACATGAGAGATGCCAAGTGATGCATTGATATGGCATCAAGAGAAAGTAAATAAGTATGCTTTAAGATAACTGGCCCAGAGAATAATGGTGAAAATATTTAGCAAGTGAGCTCGCTGTAAGATGGCCTGTTAGGGAAGACTTTCTGGAGAAAGTGAGATTGAAACTGCATGTTAAAGGCTGGATAAAATTCGATGAATTAAAGAGAAGGCAGTGGGAAGGCAATTCAAATAACAACACTGTGATCACAATTACCAAAAATATCAAAGAGAGCTCTGTGTGGGTTCACTGCAGATCGGGGAAAATGCAGACCTAACAGGAAGTGTCATGGCTACATTTCAGTCTGACGTGCTGGAGGTGAAATGAATTACTGTTTTGGAGCCTAAAAATAAATTATTTCCCTTAAAAATATGTATGACCCAACAAATTACTTACAGGGTTTTTTCTAAGGAGATAGTTGATGGACGTGTATTAATATTTCTCTGGATGAGCCTCGTCCTTCCAGGGAAACGGGAAAGAACACTGACGTTTGACAACGTGGGGCTCAGCTACATACCCTTGGATGCACTGACACTGAGGGCACAACAGTCTTCAGAAAGGATGTCAACCTTTGCTGCTGAGATGTGGTCCTTGGAACAACACCATCAACGTCACCTGAGATTTGTTAAAATGCAGTTTCTGATTCAGTAGGTCTAGAGCAGGGTCTGAGATGCTGCGTTTCTAACAAGTTCCCCAGTGACTCACATTCGATATATTCAAGTTTGAGAAGCATGGAGGTAGATGATTAGTGGCTTGGAAAGATATTTGCAATTAAATGGCATTTAAACAGGCTGATTTCACAACAATTTGTTCTGTATGATACTACATTGGTACATTTTTAAAACTGTGTATAAATTCATACATAGGAGTAAGAGACAGACATACAGAGGAAGAGAGACAGTGAGACGGCAAGACAGATAAGATTACATACCAAAATCCCAACAGTGGTGGAATGAAAGGAGATTTAAACTTTCTTTTGTGTTTGCTTATGTGTATTTTCTGCTATGAACATGACTCTTGAAAAAATAAAAGCAATAAAACTGTATTTTTAATTCCCTTCATGTTTTCAGAATTTCACTGAGTTCTTTCTGGGAAAAATAAAACAAAACAACAAACATGAACTAACAGGCTGAACTGGAAGAAAACAATCCCCAGGGATTTAATCAGTGTAATAAGGTGCTGTCAGAAGGAAGACGTAGAAGAATTTTCCACTAGGTGTGAAATAAGTCTGTGTAACCTTCACGCTGTAGTCTCTGAAGCTCTTGAGATATGTAAAAAAAATTTTTTAACAAAACTATAAAGCTATAGGAGTGCACACATTTTCAAGACTACCAACTGGGAAAGGGAAAGTAATTTTATGAAGAAACAGATCAATTTCCCTCAAGACGTATTTGCAGTGACTTTCATCTGAGTTCTGGTTGGGAAGATTCCAGAACATTGGTAGGAAATTGAAAGAGGACCCAGCTGTTTTGTCAGAATGATTCTTTGCCTGAATTCTCTCTTGGAAAAATTACCTTAAACTTTATTCATTTCTGTCAGTTGTCCCCATTTTGGTGATCCCTTTATTTCAGTATATTGTGGTACGAAAAGGATTCAAATCTCAACTTCACCATTTCCTAGCTGCAGGGATGTTTAGGCAGTGGAAGTGAAGGGCCCATATGCCTTGAACACAAAATTGGGGGAAGTCGTATCTCCCTTAGTTATGAAGTTTAAATGAAATAATGCACATAAAGCATTTATTATGGAAGCATTAGGAAATATGTTCTTAAAACGCTGACTGAGTCATTCATTCATCATTCAACAACTATGTCCATCACATGCCAGAAATTGCTCTGAGGGCATAGAACGTAAATGATCCCAGACATGCACCCTGACCTTAGAATGCTGTTAGGCTCAGAGCATGTAACCAAGTCAACACAAGCACTCTACAGCATAACAAGTGCTACCACAGGGAGAGGGCCAGCTGTCCTGGGAACAAATAAGAGGAGGATCTAACTCAACCATAGGGCTGGTGGTGGTAAAGAAGTCTTTCTGGAGGAAGCCACATTTCACTGCGAGCTGGTGGACCAGCAGGTCTTAGCCAAGAAAGGCTGGAAGGTTTCAGATAGTTGGAATACCACATTTAAAGAGCATGCCTATTCAGGTGCTCAGCAAACTCAAATGGATAGGATGTGAATTTGGATAGAGGGAGGGGACAGTGGAAAGAAGGGAAGTGACACTGAAGGGGTAGCAGAGCCCAGGAATGGACGGGTCCTGTAAGTCACACTGAGGACGTCTAACTTCATTCGAAGGGCAATGAATTGTCAGGGGCAGACGTGGTCTGTCTGGGGTTTTAGGAAGAATGCTCTGGCCGCAGCGTGGAGGAAGGACTGGAGGTAAGACAGGAGGATTGGAGACCAGCTAGGAGGCTGCTGCACTCACACAGGTGAGAGACGATCCTAGTCTGAAGTAGGCCAACGTCAGTGGAAATAGATGATTGTAAATGGAGTGAGGCTGGTAATGAACTGGCAGTGGGGGGTTCATGTGAGAGGCAGTGAGCATGTACTTAATAACTGCTTATTTCCTTCTGGTCCTCTCCATGGAGATCTAAGGTCACGTTAGGCCAAGGGATGATTAACTCAGCGGCAGTGGAAAAATATTTTCTGGCCAAAAAAGCCCTGGCTCTCCTCAAAAAATAATTGTTTCAAATTTATACAACAGACTAGTAGTTCTCAAAGTAAAGTCTAGGGATCCTTGTGGGTCACTGCATTTCTATTTAGGGTGTCTGAGAGGTTAAAATTCCTTTCACAATAATACTAAGACCGTATTTGCATTTTCTGCTCTCATTCTCTCAAAGCACATAAAAAGACTTTTCCAGGGGCTAAATGTTTGTAATGGTGCAATTGCTCTGATGGCTAATGTTATATGTGCATGGGTTTTCTTTTTTAATTTTTTCTCCCTTTCAATTTTTGAATATGGTAAATACAGAAAGGTATAACCCACATAAACAAAAGCTCTTTGGGGTCCTCAAAAATTTCTAAGAGTGTGAAAGCAACATGAGACCACAAAATTTGAGAGCTACTGCCATAAGCGTTTAAAGAAGATTTAAAAGGCATCCACTGCCAAGGCCTCAGCAAATTTATGAGTAAGGGTAAACTCTACTGACTAAAGAGTCTAATTCTCATCTGAGATTTTGTCCTTTGAAACCAGAGCTATTGCCTGTACAATATAAGGATAATGCCTGAGATTTAAGGATGGCGTCTAACTAAAGAAACCAAAGCACGTAACATACAGTGTACTAAGTAGAAAATATGAAGCCTATATCTGTGATTCTGAAGATACTTTGTTCTTTAAACTTGTTTTTAAAGTTAGAAAACAGTCACTGAGTAATACTCATAGCTTAGAACAAGATCTCTGGTGTGTGGGCAGAAAAGCAAAATAGAAGCTGCAGTGTGGGCAAGTGGAAAATTACACAGTGAGAAGAAAAGATGCAAACTAGACTTAGAACCAGGAGCATCAAAATCAAGTCCACCCCTGGAAGGACGGTAGGGTCCCCTGTGGATTCCTTTAAAAAACTGAGGAAAATGGGATGGCTAATCAAGCATAAACCTGGCAGTCACCTACTCGCCATCCGAGTTGTCCTGGGGACAGTAAAGGAAACTTTATCATGTCCCCGAACAACACTGGGGGAATTTGCCCTTCTAAGAGGTCACAGACCGTCTTAGCATGAAGAGCCTTGGGAAGCTCAGGATAAGAGCAACAGAGAAAACCATCCAGGAGACTGAGGGCAGTTAACTCTCAAGACTTAAGATGAGGATTCCATATGGTTCTTAGGAAGATTGACACTTCTATGTGTTAATATGAAATCATCTCCCAAACAAAGTGGGGGAAAAAAAACCAAGGTGGAGAACAGAGAGTATAATATAGTCTCATTTGTGGGAAAAAGGGGCGGGAGTCTACACAATTAACATTGCATCATTCCAGTTAACATTCGTGGACATTCCTTGTTGACTGTGTATCTGAACATTTGCTTAGATAAACTTGAAAGGGAAATTCTGAGAAAACTTTACCAACATTTTTAAGTCCTTTAATGCATTCTGCCAATCGACTTTCAAGAAAGGCTGTTCAAATTTTCATTTGTATAAATGCTTGTACAATCATAGACTACTGATGGAAGAATACATCAGCAGTGAAACTAATAGTGTCCTCGTGGGAATGGACACTGGAGGACTGGAGCTCAGGGATGGGGCAAGTTATTTTTCCTGTGACCATTTTTGCACTGTTTGAAGTTTTGAACCATGCAGAGTTTTTCCAATCAGACAGAGTTACAACAAAAATGAAAAATCTGAATGTAAAAAAATAGAATTCATTAGTGAGTAAATCTAAGAAGACTAAGACGTGCTCATAACTGAAATATATGAAACCCCCTGAAGGGTGGACATCTTCTAGTCTTGGTTTATAAAAATGAGACGTGCCCCTGAAGTTTCTGAAAAAGGTTGATTCAAGATTTCTTTTGCTTTTAAAAAAAGTTCAATGGAACTCTGTAGAAATAAAACATCTTATCAATTTACCATCCTTAACACCTGTGTCAGGAAGGATTTAGATAAATTCATGAATTACTTTGGATCATTCCTCTGTAAATTTTTGGCCTTTTGTCTAAAAGCAGTAGCATTTGAATCTAACCCTCCTCAGAGGGGAATGGTTTTCATATATTTTATATTATATGAAATATATTTTAAAAATTTTGTTTTCTGATTGTAAAACACTTCATGTTTCATTGTAGGAAATAAAGAAGATATAAAAAAATAGTTATTTAAAAAATTAGGATAAGAATATATATACACAGATTTGATCATTTTATCCCACTAACTTTGTAGCCTAAAGATTTGGCTGTTTAGAAAAAAAATTATTTTAATGATTTGCATAATTGACTTACTGATTGCTTTACTGTTGCTCAATTAGACTGTTACCACTTCTCACATTAATAACCATCATTGCAATTAATATTCATGGACATTCCTTGTTGACTGTATAGCTGAGCATTTGTTTAGATAAACTTGAAATGGAAATTCTGAGAAAACTGTGGCAGCATTTTAAAATCCTTTAATGTATTCTGCCTTCAGGAAAGGCTGTTCAAATTTTCATAGAATTTTGAGTATAATTTTAAAGAGTAATATCACAAGAGAGCATCGGCTATCGCCATGTTGAATGAGTCTGCTTAAGACCTGTGTTGTACCCCTGGGATTATAGTCTTCTAAAATCTTCTACCTACTGTAACAGCACTGGCCCTAAGTTTTTATTCTGTCCCTACTCTGAGACTCCTGTGTTCCAACTTCATAGCCTGACTTTCGTCAATGTGTCTCCATTTCCAAAATTAGGCTTGTGTTTTAGATAACCATTTTCTCTTGGCTACCATCTGCATCAAAAGTTTGTAATATTTCCTCAAAATTCTTCCTCTGTATTTTATAAAATAAACTTTGTTCTTTAATTATTTACTTAAAACTACCCGTCATTTTCCTATGTAGGATAATACAAGAGAATGAGTTGAGTACTAACGGACTATACCATTTGCTAGAATCCAAGGTTCTTCTTTTGTTTTTTAAAATTTCTAAATGGCCTGGAAATCAAAAACATGAAATTTAAGGGAACAGGACTCAGAAGGCATCAGAGAAAGAAGACAGGAAAATCTCTGAGGGATTTAGGGTAACACTATTAGACATACCAGATTTGGGTTTCAGTTCCAATTTTCAACTTATTGGTTATGGGATGGTGATAAACTTAAATATGATCACAATTCTTTGCAGCTCCTTCCACCAAGAGTCAACTTCTCTACCCTTGAATCTGGATCGTTGTTATGACTTTCGTTCACCAATGCAGTTAATTAGAAGTGAAGTGGGTGTCCCAAACCTGGGCTTTGGCTCTTGTCCCTGCCACCGCCATCCTGTAAATGAGCCTGGACTAGGCTGCTAGAGACGGCAGACGTGAAGAGCAGACACCGAGCCTTCATGGTGGAGGCTCTCCTAGGCCGATCGTTCCCAGCTAACTGAGCATTTGACCCAGTCATCTCGTGTGCGAACCCAGCTGAAGCCAGAATAACTGCCAGGCTGAGGCCAGCCCAAATTGACACTAAATAAATAATTTCGTTTTTAAGCTACTCAGTTTGTGGTGTGCGTGTTTTTTTTTTTTTTTATATAGGGAAAAACTAATTAATACCGTTACCTTGGGCATGTCAGTTAACCTTTCTTGGTGCTAGTTTCCTTATCTCGCACAAAAGGAAATAAATGCTCAGTTCGGAAGTTCCTTATATCATTCATAATTATTTGAGAGCAGTATTGCCCAATAAAACAATGATGAAAATGCTCCATATCTGAGCTCTCCAATATGGCAGCCATGTGGCTATTGAGAACCTGAAATATGGCTAGTATACCTGAAGAACTGAATGTTACGTTTTATTTCATTTCCATTCATCCAAATTCAAATAGCTACATGAGAGTAGTGACTGCCATACTGGAGAATTCCACTCTAGAACTTCAGTGAACTGATCTTTCCAACCTTTGCAGAAACAATTCTGAGACTCCACCACTAGGCAAGATGGGTGTGGAGAACTCACTCTTTCGGTAAACAAGTATGTGTAATCCTTTTCTCCCACAAAAAACCAGAATCAGTTTCCTTGGACATCTACTAGCAAAGCCGGCTAGTTCTCCTAGGAGAGTTGTGGAATAGGAGCTTAGCAGAGCGCGAGGCAGGGGTGAGGAACGAAGCAGAGGTCTCGATTCTTATCTCACGTGTCCAGTCTCTAAGATACCCTTCACATTTTTTTCCTGGTTAAGTATCTCTGTCATGGTGCCCTAGTCACAAAAGCCCCCTAAGTCTCCCTCACACATGTCAACCAAGTTCCCATCTCAGGGCTTGTTGTATTTAGTTCCTTCTAGGCCTGGAATTCTGTTTCCTTAGATCAGGGTTTCTTAACCTCAGTGCTATTCACATTTTGGGTTGGATAATTCTTTGTTACAGGGGGCTACCCTAGGCACTGCAGGATGTTTAGCCGCATCTCTTGCCTCTACTCACTAGATGTCAGTAACAACCCCACACCCCGTGCTCCCACATCCACCAGGTTGTGACAACCAAAAACATCTCCGGGTGCCAAATGTCCTTTGAGAGGCAAAATCACCCCTGGTTAAGAATCACTGCCCTAGATACTGGCATGATTCGCTCCCTCACTTAATTTAGGTCTGTACTCAAAAGTCATCTCTAGGGAACTTTTTTCAAAACCCAGGCTAAAACAGACTTGCTCTGTCCCCTTTCCTTGTTTTATTTTTCCTCATAGTAATTACCATTGGCTAACACTGTATCAGATAGTGGTTTCTTTTCTGTCTTCACCTGTTTCGTTCACTGCTGTAACTCTAGAACCTAGAATCTAGACAATTGGTAAGTGGTTTATAAATATTTGTTGAATGAGAGAAGGAAGGAAGAAGGTACCCACTGGAAAGCTTCAAGAGAGACAAGTTCTCATTTTTGGGGAATGGTGACATGCCACCAACAGAAAGATTTCAACTTTATTTAGCTATTAAAATCTGTATTGGTTGTTATATACAACAATGACAAGGTTTTAGGAGGTTTTCTAGTAATGGGCACAGTTTTACTCTCCATCTCTAAAAGAATGCTTTGAATGCAGAAATAAAACATTTTATATGTATCTGTCAGCCACATTTATGAGTAGTACGCACTTCTGAGACCTAAAATTACAGTTATTTCATAACATCGGAAAACAACGTTCTCACCATTATAAACCTTGATATCTGCTTGCCGCCAGAGAAAAAGCATTCTCATAATTAGAAAAGTGCTTGATTAAAGATCTGCTTTTGTCTTTCACAAACAAAATATATTTTTAGAGGCTTTTATTTGCATCACTCTATAAACCTATAGTAAATTTATTCATGTTTTTACTCAATTTATTTCCAGTTTATTCATTTATTTAATTAGTTAGAAGATTGACTGTTTTTCCCCTGATAATTTGTTATATTTTTCTTGAACTTCTTAAGACATATTAGAATAATTTCTAAAATGTTGACTTTCTGCTGGAAAGAACTGCAAGTATTCAAGAGAAATTACAAGTGCCAAGAAACTTGCACATTTTGGAGAAGGAGGTAAAGATATCTCCTGACTGCTTGTAGATCTTTGTGAATAGTTAGAGTACTCTATGAAGTTCCACAACCCCTCAGCTCCCAAGAGTCTCCAGGAGAAAACTTTTGAATACAGCAAGTAGAACTTCTAAAAATTAAGTAATTGTACTTTTATGTTTTCCAAGTTTTCACTGATTAACATCTTTCAAAGTACGTAATTCTTTCCTCTCTTTTGTAATAGAGTATCTGTAACATTGAGTGTGTGTGTGTGTGTGTGTGTGTGTGTGTCTATTTTAATGACCTGTGGTCATTCTTACGAACAAGAGTCCTTTTGAGAACTGTGCATAAGCAAAAGCAAGGATGGTCTCAAGGTTTCAGGATTAGGACCACTGGTTACTATTGTTACTTTTGTCCGCTGAAAGCCTGGACAAAGAACCCTTTAAAACACACATTTATCTGTCCCTAACACTTCCCCTCTCTCCCATCAAACCTGCTTTGGTGCTATTCTAGATGCTTGCAATGGTTTGTAACCTGACATCTGAGTTCTGGATAATGGATGAACTACTGTAGTCCACGTTGCCAAAGGCTGTGAGAGCTTCTCCTCAGTCACCTCACTTGCCAACATAGAGGCAGAATCAGTAAGAGCCAATGAAGAACACCCTGGAAAACAGGCCAAAGGGCTCTAAACCTTGCAGCGTATTTCTCTGCAACCTTGAACATACTGAGCTGACTTACTGGTTCTCAAGTTCTTAGAAAAGAAAATGGCCATATTAGATCAGAAAGAGACCTATACTAAGACCCCACAGGAGAAAGGTGCCCCTTAAAGAACCCCGTACACTCAGGTTTATTTGGAAATGTCTGTAGAACGAAATGGTCAGCTCAACTTAATTTTTTGATTAATCAAGAATTGCCATATGCACTGCCTATAGATTTCAAATTTGCAAAGAATGAGGATGAAATGCATTTATCAATAAAAAGATGCTACCAAAATATTTGCCTCAGGTGTCATTCAGAACATTATAACAACAACAAAAAAGCCTATTTACTTGATTTTTTTTTTTAGGATTCTAGAAAAATGGAAGTCTATACAAAGTCATCTAAATTTGAAAGTTAAAATGATGAACAATGAAGTTATCCAATGCCAGTTCACCTGATCGGGGCCCAGTATAATGCTTGAGATTCGGAATTTTTACACTGGCTTTTAAATTATTTTCTTGGTTGTTCTCTATAGATTCTCCTCTTTTTCTATAACTAACATCATCTGAAGCCTCTTGCCGTGATTATACTGGATAAGGTTTTCCCTAAAAGCGTCAAAGAATTAGTTTCTCAGTGACTCAACTACATGAAAATAATTACAAAAAGACAATGCATGCATGTGCTAAAGATCTAATCAGATTGGGATATGTGAAGACCATGATGACAACTGGGTGACAATAGTGTGTCAGACTGGTACCTGCGTCCCTTACTGCCAGACAGGCTTATGGTTCCTGTGTCGAAGACACTGCCTGCCTAGAACTGAGATGAAGGTCATGCATGTTCAAATCCTTGGATCAACATTTCCCACTGTGGACATGTCTTCCTATTAGCTCATTAAAAGATGACCCATTTTCACTCTTCTTCAACTTCTGGAACTTTAAAGTGTGGTGTCAACTTATTTCCCTCATGACTCTCTCTGAATTTATACTGGTGTTTTGCCTTTTGAAATTTTAGAGCTGGTTGGAGGAAAGTGGGACACATTTCCCTTGATGCGTTTTGAGCTGTATGACAAAGAAGAACCCCTCTGCAACAAGCAGTCAAGTGGAATGAATATGGGCAGGCAGCAATCAAGGCTTCTGCAAAGTGAGACTCACCATCTCTGCTCCACCTCCACTTCTTATACTACCCCAAACGCCAACTTTCCTGATGAATATCCCTTCTGGGCGTGGACGGCTAAGACTTGATTGTTGAAGGAGTTTTCTGAGGCCTACTTTGCTATCCTGGTGCTCACGGTCACAAGACATTCTTTTCCTTGGTTCCCAACATCAAGCTTTGGGTCAGAAGAGTTTGTCTGTCTCCCAAGAGACCGACTGCAACACTCTTGTCACCAAATTAGTGGCAGAGGAAGTGTGGCTAATATCTTAAAAATGTGCAGATGATTTATTACTCAGGACTAATGTCTTTAGCAACTATTATTTTGCTTCACATCTGACCTAGACTATTTCGCATGTTTTTTTGTTTTGTTTTGTTTTACCTGAGCGCTTTACAATGCTCTTAGGTGATGCTTAACGCTTTCAAGATGCCTGTACCATCTTGGTTCCCAGAGCTTTGTTGTACAGGTAAGAGCTGAAGCTGATAAATGAGAAGAACTGAACCGCATCTAAAACCCCTACTAATGGCAGAAGACAAAGAGACCAGAAGGTGAAAAACAGAGCAGAGAGAGACAGGAACCAGGCTGGGCTGAGTTCAGGGATTTACGAAAAGTTTTGTTTCTGATTAAGATCAAATCCTGAGTACTTACAAGAATGTCGGCAAGTTTATTGATTTAGCAAAATGCATTTCAAACCTAAACAAACTTCATATAACCATCCCAACGACTCAGAATATTTTGTCTCATGTTGTTATCCACCTTTCTGGATTATGTTCTCTCTGGGTTTCCATTAGTGCATATAATAGAGTAGGTCACACTTAGAAACCATGATTAGCAAAACATACATATAATATATACAATATATATACAATGTTAAGTGACTTTAAGCAAGCCAATCATCTTTCAGGGTCTTAGTATTCCATTGAGACAACTCTAAAGTCCCTCTAAGTTCTATTGGAGCTCTATAATATAGTTCACACAAATTCCTACAGTGGCCAGGGATGTAACACAAATGGATGAAGCAGGCTTGAGATAAATCTGTTGATTCTATGCTACTAGTATTGTGACCAACCAATACAAGCAATTCTTACCTTGTTATATTGTATTTTAAAAAAACCTCTGTGTGTGCCAACCAAAACTGAGTGAGGCTGAGTTAGGGCTTTTGGACTATAAATTTGACTCTGAGAATCTACAATAATTTACCAGATACTGCAAAAGGACCTGCAAAGATGGTACACAAATTGTTCAAACAATGTAGTGGGAAGGGCCCATTCAAAGATGGAAGTGCTCACCTGAGACAGCGTTGTCAGAAAATGCAAGGGTGGAATTTCACAATGAACATGTGGACTATAAGCCATGAATTTGTTCTTAACTAGATCCTGCGTGTGAAACTACAGAACAGCAGGAAGACTGCAGCAGCTGTCCATGGTGCTAAAGAATTCTCCATAAAGCTGCGGTTTCTTCTCAGAGTCTGGAGACATTTTACACTGAAAGTTTTGTTGTTTGTTTGTTTTATTGTTTGTTTTTTGTTTTTAATAATCAAATCACCTTGGTGTGGCCCAAGAGGATCCAATATATTCTTGACTCAACTAAACAGCAAATACTTAAATAGAAACTCATGTCCTCAATTTCCTTTTTGTAGTTTTGAAATAATTTGTGTGTGTGTAGAGTGGTGTGTGTGTGTGTGTGTGTGTGTGTGTGTGTGTGTTACTTCCAAAAGCTTATACCAGTATCACATATTTCCCTGATGTTAATATTATTCTGACTTGATTTTCTAAGTTTCCAAAGTACTTGGAATGATACAAGGGATCATTTAAGTCCCAGTAATTCTGCCCTGGAATGTGTAGTTCTGTGATATGGAAATACCAATTTCTGATTCTTCTTTCTACAAGTTTTTCTCCATGGTAATTATTCTTTCATAAATTTAAGAAAAATCACTGTTGTTCCAATATCATGAAGGAAAATTGAAAATTCTTCCACACACACACACACACACACACACACACACACACACGTTAGAAAACAGCATCTAATCCAAAAAATTTTCCACTCTGAAAACCTCACTTTTAAAATACAATTCACCTGGTTTATATGTAAATGAAAACATCAACTCTTTATGTTCATAAAGACCTAGAGCAAAATGATCTCAGCTAGATTTCAGTTATAGTCTTCCTTTTCCATTATAAATATGCTAAAATATTGACCCTCTGTTGATATTGGCCAAGGAGTTCTTGTGCAAATCTGGAATTATTTTTTATTTCAGAGCTAGCAATTTGCCAGTAAAAGAAGAAAAATATGGAGAAAGAGGGACACAAACATGTATTCCTATAAAATAACCTCACATGAAAGTCTTCTCCCTTCTTTGACAATGAAGGTTTAAAAAACTTTAATCATGATCTGATGATAAATCTGATAGAATCAGAGAAGTTAATAAAGACATTAAATAATAAATGGAAAGAATCTTAAAAGCCATTAAAATAGGAGGCTCTTTAAATTGTCATTTAGTCCCCATAATTTCCGAAACTTATGCGTCTTCCTTATTCTTATGACTTCCTAATGAAACAATTCCACAGTCCTAAATAAATCATTTTAACACGTAACAGCTTTCATTTGGGAGATATTTTCATCTTATTGAAACAATCTTTGCCATCTAAAGCTTATTTTCTTTTTAAAAAATAGTCTCTCTGTCTGTATAGCATGGAGAAAACATTGGCCATTATTCTTCATACACTAAAAACAGTCACTGAATTAGTAAGGTTTGTTGCTCTTTTTCAGATAAATGGACCTCATTTCTTCAACTTCACTTTGTATACCTTTTCCTCTTCATTTTCTAATATAAGGTTATTTTCCATTATACTTTTCCAAATTCTTCACATCCCATTGGTTATGCAATTTCTCTTCAGAGGAGAAAGCATTCCAGAAACTACCTGCCAACTGTACATGCTATTTTCATGACCTTGTTTACAGTTAAAAGAAAATTATAGAAAACAGTATTTAAGTAGTTTCATGTATAGTAAGAGGTAGGTGCAAATAGATTTATTTAGGTGAGAAAAATCCGGATTAAGGCATCCTGGAGCAAGTGAAATCAGATACCATCTTCAAGAATGTTCCCTGGGAAAGTTTATGAGATTAGAAATTCTATTGAAGAAACAAAAAGTGACTCCTTACAGGAGTAACTTGGGCTGATCTGAGAATGCTAGATTGGGCAAATATTTTGGTATCATTTTAAAATAAAAAAAATAATAAAATTATGGCTTGTTACATAGTGACATCAATAAAAGTCCTGCCTCCTTTGGCACTATTACATCTGCAACAGGAGAGGTGTAAATAGCTGACTAATACTCAGTTTGTAGTTCCTATGATACAGCTAAAAAATGCATTATAAATCAAGGCAGTCTTTAAAGGATTCATGGGGTATTTTATCAGAAAGAACCAGTTATTAATATTACCAGATGCCCATTAGGTACAAGATCTGACTTAGGCTCTGTGAAGTTACAAAGGAAGAGGATATTCAATCCCTATCTTGAATATACTCTCAACTTAAAGAGCTGAGGCAACAACAACACAAGTGGCAGAATCTTACAAACAAACAAAATAATACAGAGGACTCCCAAAACCCATCACACACATCTATTACTGACTCTGGGTGGGAAGGGCAGAGTGAAGGAGAAACGTCAAAGAACGAGTTGCTAGAGTATTTGGAGGTGCTAGAATGAGGTGAAGCCAGTATGGGAAGATAGGTTTTGAGTGATGTTATTAAAGGCTATTTTCTTGTCCTAATAGAATCTGGAAGGTCACCTCTGAAAGTAATGAAATCTTCTCTGCACCACAATAAGATTGTTCAATTTTTAATTCAAGGAAAATCCCAAAGCAAACGGCACATAAAATACTGGGGCTTGGGGGTGGTAGTGATAAAATTATCATCAAAATTTAAAGACCTGTCAATCTAAGCAGTACACATGTAGCCATTTTAAATTATATTGTTTTTAAATGACAGATGCCACTTTTATCATGCACATTCCTGCAATCTAATTCACAATAAATCTCCAAATAGCTTATGGCAATTATTTTAGATGCTGCTTTATCTAGCAGTCATGTCATTTACTCTCTTTTTCTATGTCAGTTGCATACATGTGAAGGAGTTTTAATTTATTTTGTATTTTTGCTAACAATAAAGAAAAATAAGATGCACTAAAAAAGAACGAGCCCACAGAACATATGGCACTCCTCCCCCATTTTAAAAATGATATTTAATACAAGCGTTTCCATTCCAAACATTCCATCACTTTTCATTTAATTTGCAGACACAGTTTTCTCCCCTTACACTCTGTCTAAAGCCATAAGCTGAATCTTTCATCTTCTTATAGTGACTTTAACGTACTCTCTCTGAAATAAGTTTGCCATGTGACATTAGAATTGATGGTAGCACTGGAAGGGACCTTAAGACATAGTAGGGATATTACCTTACCTCCCAGTATAGCTAAACCAGATATAGACAGATCATTTACTGTTCTATTCATGGAATTCTCCTTGAAAACTAATTTTAAGAGAATTTCTGTTAATAATTAATAACAGAAGGCTAAAACCAGAGTCAAAGCGAGAACAAACCATTAAAGCAATAGTCACAGTTCAAAAAGTCTTCTATACATCGTGCTTTGGGACAGAAATTACTATAAAGAGCTTAATTCAACAAACGTTTACTGAGAACTGATTAGGTACTGAGCCCTGTGCAAGGTATGCCTCTGATAAGGTGAGCATTCTGCCACAGTGAGTCTGTGCAATTCATAAATTTACACTGGTTGAAGGCACTGAACTATTCAGATGTCTCTCATTTATGAAGTAATCTAACTCATCATATAATATGATTTGCAGCACATCTATAGTAAGATTAATATCCAAACATAACTTTTGCCATTCTTATAATTGAATATGCTATGCAGTGCTATCGATACCGACACAATTATTATAACTGGGAGAGAATGGTAATTTATTTGAAGAAGGATTTAAGAACAAGTCTTCCTAGAAGACTTCTTATTTGGATAAGCAGGAGCCACGAAGTTTGGTGAACACGGTTATGATTAATCTCACGTACTTGGCTAAGCGCATAACTGCTGCTTGCCCAGTCAGACTGAATGAGGAATGCAGTCAGGAAGAGAATGACACTGACACAGCAGCATGCGAAACTATCTGTTTTTCAAACATGACACAATTTGAGCAAGTCATTTCCTTTGAGAAATGTGATGTCTTCAAAGTTAAAACGACATTGAAGATTCAAAAGACATTTGAAAGACAGTTGTGCACAATTCTGATTTGTAAAAAATGAGTTGGGGACAGGATAAAATTTCTAAATGTTGTGACACACATTTTGCTCTTCTGGTGGGAGGGGAATTGGGAGGAGGTCCTGCCAAAAGGTAATACCATTGATACAAAGTCTGATACATTGGTTCAAGGTCTGATACATGACTTCCACTTCAGTAAAACAATGCCAAGTAGGTCTTGTGTGGCATTTACAAATGGATAATAGAGTTACCTCCAGATCCAATTACCTCCAGATGCTCTAATTCCAAAAAAGCCACATTTTTAAGTCCAGAAAGAATTCAGTCCTAGTTTAAAAAGGGAAATGCAATATCTGGAGACACATTTGGTTGTCCCAACTGGAGGGTCGGGGGCTATTAGCATCTGGTGGGCAGAGACCAGGGATGCAGCTAAACATCCTACAGCGCCTCGGACAGTTCCCCACACCAAAGAAGTATCTAGCCCAACTGTCAATAGGCTGAGAAACCCTGGAGTATACCTTGCACAATGTATACCTGACAAGTGGTTAATTTCATATTGCATATTGTAATTACATACAATTCAACCAGTTGTTTCTTCGGTAATTAAAGAGCTACTGCCAATCCAAACATGCCTCCTTCAGCAAATAGTTTAGGTAGGAGAATTTGGCTCAACATTTTATTTTTACTCTATTTTGGCTTAAGATGAAATGTGTATAAACTGTGTTGAATGCTTTGATAAAAGCTCTCAGATTTGGAGGTAAACTGTCTACAAAATAAGCTAGCTTCTCAGGACTTCATTTATACATACATAGCATTTTGCTCTATGTGCACATTTATTTTTGCCAAGTTAAAGTACATATACACAAGAATGTTATGAGATGTTGTATGAATAAATGTTATAGCATGAAAAATGCACATGAAGGCCACCGTTCCTGTGGTATTTCAGGGGTGAGAGTTTGGGGGGAACAGCTTACATGTACCCCTTCTCCATGTTCCTAAAGACACAGAACTGAGTGGATGTGGGTCCACAGGTCAGCTTTAGATAGAGCCTATCTTAGGGCAGTTTTCTCCTTACTCCCAGTATATAGCAGCTACTCACATTTTCCTCTGGGGTAGAGATATATCAGCTTTAAAAGTCCAATGCATTTATGCCCTAGCTCTTTTATATTCAGACTTATGTGACATGGGGGAAAAAAGGTAAACCTTATTTTCCCAGTGTGTGGGTGTCTGCTTAACAAGGAATATTAACAACCACTGTGATCGCTTGATTCTTGAAGCAAACCCAGCTCTGAGGAAAGGAAGCAGAGCCAAGGCCTATGGGCCCCGATCAAGATTTCTTCTTCAGCTTGATAACACCTCAGAAACCAGTCACCCTGGAGTCACCTCTTGACAAGACCTTTCATTATGCAATCCAGACAGGCAATGCTCACTAACATGACACAGGATTAGACTTCCTCTTCACAGGCTGCAATAACAAGACTCTCATCGCCTGGAAGAGAATATAACTTCAAGAATAGCTTCTATTCAGCCAAAAAGGTAAAAGGAGAAGGAAAAATCTGATTCCATAAACAGTAGGACAATCTTCCTTTGTAATGCATCACTGTGAGTCCATGTCATTCTTTTGTTTGTTTTGGTATGAAAGCAAATAAAATTGCAGTGTGGTTACTGCTACCGTGTTTCCCTGAAAATAAGACCTAGCTGGACCATCAGCTCTAATGCGTCTTTTGGAGCAAAAATTAATATAAGACCCGGTCTTATATCATGTTAGATAAGACCTGGTATTATATATTATATTATATTATATTATATTATATTATATTATATTATATTATATTATATTATATTATTATATTAGATCTGGTCTTATATTATAGTAAAATAAGACCGGGTCTTATATTAATTTTTGCTCCAAAAGACACATTAGAGCTGATTGTCCAGCTAGGTCTTATTTTTGGGGAAACACGGTAGCACACAGCAATCAGAAGGCACAGCACTTCCCTTAAAACAAGAAGAGAGACAGAGGAGAAGGTGGTGATTGGAGTATGGAGACCTCAGCAACCTTCTCCAAACTGAACAGAGTGTGAACTGTGGTTGTGCTCTCTTCACATCGATTACCAAATTCTGTTGGTGGATACGACCATTTGGCACTAAATATCCTCTCGTTGCCATGAGGATGACTCACTTAAAATCATTACAGCATAGAGTGATTCACATATGGTTAACTTAGTTCAATTCATCTGCAGTTTACCAATTGTTCTATGGAAGATTTTTGCATCGTGTAGAATTGACCTGTTTGACCCAAGGCAAACTCAACCTGATCTAGAGCCTTTCTTTTAAACCAAGGAGAGTTTTTCTGATTACCTTTAAAGTTATACTGAATGCTCTGGGTACATCTTGCCCTTTTTATGTTACGTCAGAGAGATCAGACTGTATTTATTGCTTGGTAGTACATGGCAGATCATCATCCTGAGAGATGCTTCTGTGGAGTTGATCCCAGATTTATCACTTGTTCCCATTTCATTCAAGTACCTAAATATTTTGGGGTAAAACTTTCACCATCAAAGAAGCAAAGATTGTATGACCTTATTTATAAGGGAAGTAAAAACAGCTATTTTGTGTCTGCAGGCTTTGCCACTCCTAAATTGTTCTTTGTATCAAGTAAGTCTGCTGAGATTGAAAGCTATACAGTCCTAGCTTAGGTTGGCATAAATACTAGACATTTTTATATGGATAGAATCAAAGAACAGGGGGGATCTTTATACAGTGATATTTTTGTCATCCCCTCAGGAAACAAAAAAGAATGCTTCAAATACAATTCAGATTTTGAAAAATGGCCTTAAATAACTTGCATCACATATTTAGCTCATCATCAGCATTTTTTTGCATTAGAATTTGACTTTATAATTCTCCAACCTTCTTCCCTAATTTATGTTTCTTTATAGCACTCTGCTATAAAGTCCTCCTACACACGACATCATTTACATGTTCTGTACCTTACAAGAAGGTAAGCGCCAAGAGGGCAGGAATTTGGGGCAGTTTTGTCCCCTGTAGTAGCCTAAGCATTTAGAACAACAGCTAGTATGTAGTAGACACTTATACCTACTTGTCAGATGAATGACTATTACATCTTTCACTCTTTCCCCAACTATTTTGTTAGGTTTTCAAGTAATGTCGCTGTAAACCCTTTTCTTTTTAGAAGAAATAATTTTTAAAACTTCTTTTATCCTAAGTATTGAAAAGAATTTGAAAGAAGACTTTATCTGAAAAACTACACTATTTCAATTTATATTATATCCCTCTAAGCAAAGATAAAATTAGTTTTACCTTTATTTGAAAACATGGTCAAACATTTACTATTAAAAATCAGACACCATAAACTGAGATCATTCCCAATTCTTTGTCAGGGGAGGAAGGGGGCCGCTTCCAGTGTTCATGGCTTCTGAAAGTTCAGGAAAGGAAAAGTAAGTAGGTTAATCCTCAGAGCCTAAACAGCCCTGGGAGTCAATGCTGTTAGCCCTTTTCAAGTGAAATAGTGAACACTCAGATTCAAGTGCTCCTCAGGTAAACATGTGGGGCGTGGGCGTGGGGACAAGTGCGCGGGGCTTGCACGCTGTGCCCTCTCTAAGTGCATTAGTCCCAGCTCAGGTCCAAAGTGTACAGATCATATTGCTCTTTGGGTATTTAAGGTTTTCTGAACGGCAGATGGTCTCACTTGACTTGTTTTGTATGGCTCACATTTTTAATAAGTTAATGACAAAAAGCTTTTTTTGACTCACTCCCAGTTGGATAATTTAAAAAAAAAAAAAAAAGAAAAGCCAAACTGAAAAGAATGCTATCTCATAAATTCAGATAAAGGGCATTAAGGGGGCGAAGCTGGCTGTCCTTTTAATACACTGAGTCGTATCATTTTCTAGAGTTTCAGGTTGATAATGTAGTTTCAGCTCAGAAGACTATCCCTTTTATTAAAATGCTTTTATTCGTTTTTCTTTGTTATGATGAAAAAGTCTTAAGGTGTCGTACATAATGATTATAGAGGTTTCTCAACTCTGGGGGGAGAAAGACTCAGAAAACGCAGGCACAATTTTCAAAGGCAACATATTGTTTACCTCAAAACCAAAACAAAACAAAAACAACCAAAACTAACATTTTACATCAAAAAATAAGTTTAACTGCACAGACTGTTCGTGTAGGAAATTCCAGATATTGGCAGGCTCCTCATTTTTTGTGTAGAGGCCCAAAGAACTCTAAGCTAGCTGATTTTATTCACAAACAGGATAAAGGGTGTCTTAGTCCCTTTGGGCTGCTATAACAGAATACCATGGACTGGGTGGCTTATAAACAACGGACTTTTTTTTTTTTTTAAGGAGGGCGCAGCTCACAGTGGCCCATGTGGGAATTGAATCGGCAACCTTGGTGTTATTAACACCACGTTCTAACCAAATGAGCTAACCGGCCACCCCTAAACGACAGAAATTTATTTCTCACAGTTCTGGAGGCTGGAAGTCTGAGGTCAGGATGCCAGCACGGTCAGGTGAGGGCCTTCTCCTGGGTGACAAATTTCTCCTTGAATCCTCACATGGCAGAAGGGACTAGAGAGTTCTGTGGAGTCTCTTTTACGCGAGCACTAATCCCATTCATGAGGACTCCCCCTCGGGACCTAAGCGTAGCCGGCAAGACATGACTTCTAGGGGGACACAAATATTCAAACAATAGCAAAGGGCATATTCAATAGCAAAATTTTTCTTTTGTTTGATTTGAGGTTTGGATTAAAAACAAAGCAGTACATCAAAAGCAAAGCATTTCACTGTGTGTAAATTTAAAAAATTAAATAATTCCCTACAAAAAAAAAGAAAGAAAGGAAGGAAGGAAGGAAGGAAGGAAGGAAGGAAGGAAGGAAGGAAGGAAGGAAGGAATAAAGGAAGGAAGGAAGGAAAGAAAGAAGGAAGGAAGGAAGGAAGGAAGGAAACACAGGAGTCTGGGATTGACCATATATGTCTCACTCATTTCTGGGAAAACCTTAGTGCCCACCTTGCCTTCCACACAGTAGACACTCAATAAATGTTTGTTGAGTGAACTAGAAAAACGAGGAGAAAGGAACTACCATTTCAATGAATGAATGTCAGTTCACCTCACATGTGTCCACAGGTAAATTTCGTGGACTACTATTTTTGCCAGCATATTCCATAGTGGCATGGTTATCTCCCTCACTTCCTTCAAGCCTCAAATGTCATCAAAGGGAGATACGCAAGACAATGAGAACTATATTTCATCACACTCAATGTGGAATGAGTCTTTGGAAAATGTTAAATGTGAAAATTTATCTTGGAGGTTATTTGGCAATGCCTAGTCACATCTTGAATGTGCATACTTTTGATGTAGTAATTGTATTTATCCTACAGATAAATTACATGATATATCTTTCCATGTGTACACAGAAGTACAAAGATGTTCAATGTTACATATTTGTGATTGTAGAAAGCAACCTAAATGTCCACCAATAGGGGAACAGTGTGATGAATGATGTTACAACTGTACTATGGAATGCTGGGCCGATTGTTACATAGAATGAAGTAAATTTACAAGTAGCAACATGAAAATATATCCAAAGTACATATTAAATGAAAAAGCAAGTTATATAATGTGCTGTCTAGTTTGAGTCATTTTTGTTTAAAAATACATACATATATATATATTTATTTATATGGGTTTTTATACATTTTCAATTGCTTGAAATATGGACATATTACTTTTCCATTAACAGTTTTATACACATTTAAAGTATTATTTGATGCATATCTTTTCTAAGCATACATGACTACATTGAAATTCACATTTAATAATGTTTTAAACCGTCATTCCTACTCCTTTCTATATTTAAATCCTGTAGCTATTAGATTATTTTTTACCTTTGGTAATAAAAGTTTCCAACAGTGTAAAAAAGCAAGATACTCATTTTTCAAGCACTTGGTCATACTTAAAACTGCCACACTTTTCAGTTCGTTTTGCTTTGTAATTTATTTCTTTAAATACTAAATGATATTGGTTTGTCTTAAGGTACATCTTTTAAAACAAACTAGTACAAAACAAACTAGCAATTGATAAATCAAGTTTAGCTGTTCTTATTTATATGTCGTCTCAATACTGAACCACTGAATAAAGTTTAGGAAGTGGTCTAGCTGGTGGAAAAGTATGGATTTTAGAATCAGGTCTCAATTTGAATACTGTCTCTGCCATGAGTTGTTAGTATGACTTTCTTTCTCTGTGCCTCAGTTTCCCCATCTGTTAAAATGTGTTTCTTATGAGCATTATATACATATTGTTATGGATTGATGGTTTGTGTACTCAAAAAATCCGTATGTTGAAGCCCTAACTCCCAATGTGACTGACAGTAAGTCCTCACTTAACGTCATTGATAGGTTCTGTGACTTTAAGCAAAGCAACTTATAACGAAACCAATTTTACCCTAAGCTAATTGATATAACCAAGAGTTAAGTTCCTATGGCATCTCATTAATGTTATAACAAAATGACATTGAACAAAACGATGTTGTTCGAGGACCTGCTATATTTGGAGATAGGGCCTATAAGGAAGTTATAAGGTTAAACAAAGTGAAAAGGGGGTGCACTGATCACATAGGACTGGTGTCCTTATAAGAGGAGACATCAAAGAGCTCACTTTTTCTCTCTCTTTCTGCCATGTGAGGACACAGCAAGAAGACTGTAGCCTGCAAGCCAGGAAAGAGCTCTCACCAGAAACCGAATGGCTGAAATTTTGACTTTGGACTGCTAGCTTCCGGAACTGTAAGAAAATAAATTTCTGTTGTTTAAGCCACCCAGTCTGTGATATTTTGTTACAGCAGCTGGAGCTGACTAATACACATAGCAAAACATCAAACACAGTACAAGGTGCATAGCTGACACTGAATAAATGGTGACTACAGGTAGTTCTCACCTTGAACAGCACGGTGTTAATGGAACCGTATACATACTGGAACCGTGTCCTGACTTTGCATGGCAACTACCCCAGAAACATGAAAAGTAAAGACTGCCTGTATATTTATAATTAACATATTTATTATAATAATCATTTATTGCAATTACATTTATGTATAAAATATATACAATTATATTATTGATAACAATAACAAAACGGTAATAAACATAATAATGATGACAATAAATCATGAAAGACAGATGCAGGTTGTCATGATCAGTCCATTCAAATGAAACTGCTTTTGGCTTTGAGGTAAGTAGATACCACAATCCCTGGCCACCATGCATATTCAAAGTGAGGAACGAAATGATTGGAAAATTCACCTCTTAGCTGAATTACTTCAGCATTTTATATTTCTTGCTTTGAAATATTATAGAGAAGAAAATTGAGTACAACTCATTGCTTGAATGATAACTTACAAAGAAGATAAATAAAGTTCTGACTAGGGTGCCATCCCTTAGGTTGAAACCTACGCTGGACTAGAGATATGGAAGCCCCCATAGTACAATTGCTTGTGGGGAGAAAGAAGAGCAGTTCAAACACTCGTAAGTTAATACTCAGGGGAACTAAATTCTAAAGGCACATAGTGCTATCAAACTGAGCTAGGTAGGACCCCTAGCTTTGCAACCTACTCATTGTCAGTCAGTTTCCTTCCCCACTTGAGCATTATCTTCCTGCACTGTGAAATGGGTAGAACAGTATCTACTTTGCAGTATTGTGAGGATTTGAGAACATGGAGGGAAAGCATTGAGCAGTGCTCAAAAAACATACCTACTGCCATCTTTTTATGGATGTCCAATACAAAACCTTAAAGGACTGCTTGCTGGGTTTAAAAAAAAAGATCTCTTCCTGAAGAATGCTTGGATATTTCCAGAAAAGGGCAGGTGCAGATACCTATCTGGTTAGACTCAGCCCAGTGCCTGATGCCCCGTGGGTACCCAGTTACGTCTATTCCCCAAACAAATACTTCACGGGGTGTAGCCCAACTGGCTGGCATTGAAATGGCAGAGGTTGTAGAATCAATCTCCACACAGTCCAAAGAGCTTTCAGAAAAACTCTGATTAGTGGCTTGAACCAAGAAGGCCCTTGAGACCAGCACTTGCAGAAATACAAGGAATATCAGCTGTGAAAAGGCATGACGAGCACGTCCGTCTATGCAACCCCTTTAGGGCTGGTGGTCTCGTAAGGAGCCTTTATTAGGCTGTAATCCTGACGTCACAACCTGAGATCCACTTCTTCCCCACACCTGTGCTGGTACTTCCCCTGCAGTTACTCTGCCTGCAAATGCCAACTGCTTTTCATACCAGGGGTGTCCAAACTGCGGCCCGCGGGCCGCGATCCATTGTTAATTGGCCCGCAGCAAATTCCAGAAATATATTTAGTTTACTTAAATAAACCAGGTGAGGCAAGACGTACTTCACCTCGAGTGAGTGGCCCGGCTGTTTGTGTATTTTACCGCATATGGCTCTTGGTAAAAAATGTTGAAAAAAGTTTAGACACCCCTGTCATACACAGAAGCCAGCTCTGTTCTATTTCAGGGCTGACCATGAAACAGAGGGACTGGGAGCTAGGGTCACTTTTATTGCAGGCCCAACTGCCCTCCTATCTGCCTGTCAGGCTAGAGAAAAGGCCAAGAGCTGAAAATGTGAAAATAATACAGCCCCAATGATTAAAAAAAAAAATCCTGATTTGTTTGCTCAGTTGCCATTCTGTGAGTAAAACCTAAGAATTAATCTATGACCTTTTTGCTTTTTGAATTTCAGAAATGGGCAAAAGACGAAGGGAAGTATCCCTTACACCACCTCAGGCCCAGCTGCTACATGGGAAGAAATTAGTGACAGAGAAGTCACGTAAGAATGGGATATTTGAGAAGTCTTACGATATGACTGGTGCTTAAAAAATAAAACGAAAAAAAAAAAGGCTAATACGGAGCCAAGCAAACATTGGGCATTTGAGCTGCTCTCTGGCTGGTACTCTGGTCCAAGTTTCCAGGCCTGGTAGCCGTTGGCTCTTGGGTGTCAGCAATGATAAACCCTGGGGCTCTGGACTTGGAATTTTCTCAGACCAGTCAGTCATCAGTACTTTATGTGTGAATGCACTTTTGCATTTCGTCTTAACAATGCTGACTGAGGGCATCAGAACTGAAGCTCTGATGTCCTTCAGCCCAAGAATTCCTCAGCAGCAGAACAATCCCCATTCCTTACTGCTACAACTATCTGAAGTCATCCAGTCCATCACCCCCATGCACCTTTAGGCAGATCTTATTTCTGGTGATGATCTATGAGAGAATTTTATGGAGAATGTTGCTTACCACACACGCAACCTGGAGTCTAGCACAATCCTCAGCACCTCGCTTGGCGACCAGATTAGAACAGGTGTTCAGGAAATGTTGAATGAATGAAAAACATGAATTGAGGAAATCGGCCCACTTAGTTATTTCTGGAGTGATCCTAGTATCCCTCCCAAGCTTTCTTGATATAAAAATCCTCTGAGTTAGGGTTTGCAGCAGTTCTCAAGTGCCATATGGGCCCCGGCTTTCCTCACTTCTGAGAGTCAGTAGCTGTGGTCTCTTTTGGACAACTCTGACCTACATTTGTGAGTCATCATATATTTATTGGGCCAAATCCTGGTGAAGAAGGTGGACATCCCCTGCTTTTATGAAGCTTACGTTCTAATGAGGGAGACAGGAAAAAAAAAAAAAGTACTCTTTACAGGTGTGTCCATGAAGAAAAACAAAAGAAAATAAGGAATAGAGAAGAAAGTGGTGGGGTGAGATAATTTTAAATAGGATAGATAACACAGGCAAGGCTCTCTGAGGAAGTGAGCAGTCTGGAACAAAGAGTTTGAGCCACACAGAGATGTCTTTAGAATTAAAATACATGATAACAATAACACAAAATGTGGGAGGAGATTAAATAGAATTAAGATATTTGAAGCTTCTTACTACATGATGTCCAGAAAGTGGTAAAAGTACTCATTTATACTGGACTTCAGTAAGTTAAGCATGCATGGTGCAGTCTCTACAGTTTTAATAGAATAATAAAATAGAGGAAGGAAACAAAATGTAATAAAAATAATCTGAAAAGTAGCAAAAAAAACATAAAAAGAGAACATAGAATTAGTAAGACATACAAAAAATAAAAAAGATGATGGATTTAAACCCAAATATATCCATAATTACATCCAATATAAATGGACTAAATACTTGAATTAAGAGACAATATTGTAAACAAACTATTGCAAACAAAAACTCAGTCACATGCAGTTTATAACAGACACACTTTGAGTATAAGGGCATGAAAAGATTGAAAGTAAAAGGTAGAAAATTCCAGACAAAAATTAACCAAATGAAGGCTGGTGTAGCTGTAATACAATTAGACAACGTAGACTTTAAAGCCAGAAGAATTACTAAAAATCAAGAGATCTATTTCACAAGAATGAAAGGGTTATCTCAGCATAATACATAACAATTCTCAATGTATAATCTCTTTAATAACATAGCTTCAAAACACACAAAGCAAAAATTAACAGAACTCAATAAAGAAACAAACAAACCTACAGATATAGTGGGAGATTTTTAATGTATTTCTCTCTACAATTGATAGAACAGACCAAAAAATTATGATTGAACTAATGGAATATTTGAAGAATATGATAAACAAAGATTACTGCTGTCTTTTCCTCTATATAGCACTTTACCCAAGCTCACTTGCAGGGACAAAGGTAAGAAGATAAATGGAGGCCACACTTCCCATATTTAAATATTTAAAAATTATAAATCAAGTTAAAAAACTGTCAAAATATGTTCTATGCCCCTACCTTGACAAATACACCTTTATAATGACAAAATAAAAGAGTATAAAACTAATATTTATATATGACTTAAAATTGGCAAAATATCAATGATGATTAATTTTAATTATTATGGTATTTGTCCAGATATTCCATTGATCTACTGGCCATGTATGAATAAGTCATAAAGCAAAGGCATGAATAATCCATCAATTATTATATATTTATTCCATAAAATTATATTTTGTACCTGTATTTTAGCTAATTTCCCATGTGATAGTCAAGATTTTCATATAATTGGTACTATTGACAGTAATGATTTAAAGGATTAAAAAACAAATGTGATTGCATTTAAGGTACATAAATTTTAACATATTTTATAAAAAATAAAATAAAATGTAAAATAGCAAAAGTTTTTGTTTTCAATGAGACAACTTCTCTTCTAAAATATTCAAAATTGCATATTAAAGCTAAAGGCAAGATACAAATAAGTGAATCTGAAATTTTTAAATCAAAATTATTTAAATAAACCTATCATATATTTAATTTTGAAAATTTAATAAATTTTATTAACTATTGTTATAAATGTAAAACATTTTCAATTCGAGCATTCAATATACTTACATATGTCAACGAAAGAAATCAGTATGAATCATCACGTATGTTAGGTCTAGACTTAAATATACACAAATTTAAAAGTAATATAAATTCTTTCCTAGTGTAAAATGTTCCTCAGCTGGGATGCAAAACTATTGTAAAAATATTGCTAATTTATGCACAACTTGCTAATCCCCAGAACTACAAATAAGAGCACAAAGCGAAATGAACACTACTACATTATACAAGGAATCTGTGTATTCATGCTATCCAGGAGGATAGGTTTGTCAAGTTAGTTTGCGTTTTACCTAAATGCCTCTGCCACTCCACTTCCTTTCACTGCAAAGCAGTATTTGTCCCCATTATCAACATGGGTGTGACTCACAAATTGCCATGACCTCTAGACACCATCACCTGTATTTCAAAGACAATGAAAGAAATATCGAGAACAGTTTTTCTGGGGGCTGCATAGTGTTAGGGTAATAGTGAACATTTAAGGTAATAGATCGCAATGGAGAGAGCGATCTTAAATAGGTTTTACAATAAACTTATTGTGTTCAGTGCTTGTGATACGCTGGTCTAACAGTGGCATTGGTCTTAATCAGTTTAATAATGTAAAACTAAAAGGTACAAAGAGCAGAAAGGAAGCAATAAAGCCATCATCATTTATGACATCATGACTGAATCTATAGAAAGAAATAAAAATTACCTTTAAACAAACTATTTGAAGTAATAACTGAATTTAGCAAATCAATTACATTTCAATATACTAGCAAAAAGGAGAATAAAAAACTTTTAATTACTTCATTTAAAATAGCATAAATCTATAAAAATCATGTCTAGGAATAAATCCAATGAAAGATATGCAAAGACTTTACAAAGAAAATTACATTATTTAGAGAAATTTTAAAAGTCTAAGGTACAAAATGTTTATGGATAGAAGATTCTATATTGCAAAGAGGCCATTTTTACTCAAATAAAATGATAGGTTCAATGCAACCCTAATCCAAATCCTATCAGGTAGTTTGGAAATTGATAAAAAATAAAAAGGCTGAAAATAACCAAGAAAGTTATGAAGAAGTACAAACTTAAAGAATGTACACCATTAGATGTCTCAATCCTTATTAGAAACAAAATAACATGGTATTCACACAGGATATACAAATAGAAAAACCATAAACAGACTCACACATTTGATTTATGACAAAGGGGAAACTGTAGTGCAATGAGGAAGTAATAATCTTTTCAATAAATGGTGCTAGGTCAATTGTATATGTATATGGGAAATAATAAGAATTTTGATCCACATCTCATATCATAAACAAAGCTTAATGATAGGTGGATTATAGATCTAAATGTGAAGGGTTAAGAAAAAAAGCCTTCTGGAATATAACATAGGAGAATATCTTATCACACTGGGGTAGGTAAAAGCTTCCTAAACCAGACACAATAATCACTAACTATAAAGAAAAATTCTGACAAATTGAACTACATTAAAATTAAGGACTTTTATTATGAAAGACACCAGTAAGAGAAAGAGAAGGCAAGCGACAATGGAAGAAGATATCTGCAATGTGTATGGCCAATAAAGGACTCATATCCGGAATATGAAGAACTACAAATCAGTAAGAAAAAAGGCAGACAACCCAATAAAAATATGCAAAAGATTTGAACAAACCTTTTATAAAATATATCCAAATAGCCAGGTGTAAGCATTGGACAAATGTGCTCATCAAGGATATGAAACTTAAAATGACAATGAGATACCATGACACACCTATCAGAATGTTTAAAATAAAAAAATACAGGTAATTCCAAGCGATGAATTCCAAGGATATGGAGCAACTGGAACTAGTGGAAAGTAAATTTGTGTAACCACTTTGAAAAACTATTAGGCTGTAGTATTAAAATTTGATATATGCAAATTCTAAGACCCAATAGTTCTGTTTCATGATATAGATCCAATAAAAATTCATACAAGAGTAATATACCAAAATAATGTATGTGTAGATAGCAACATTATTTTTAATAGCCAAAAGTCAAAACAACTCAGTTATATGTCAATAGTAGAATGAATGAATAAATTGTGGTATATTTCTACTATGAATTACTACAGAGCAATGTAAATAAATGAACTATACATACCTGCAACAACATGGGTAAATCTCACCAACAATGTTGAGCAAAAGAAGCCAAACTCAAAAACGCACATACTCCCTGAGTCGATATGTACCAAGTTGAAAACAGTGGACACTCCTTTGGGAAAGGGTAGAGAGAGACCTGGGAGAAAACTATAGAGGGGCTCTGGATGTTTGTAATATTCTTTTTCCTGATCTAGGTGACGTTTACATGAGCGTGTTCAATTTACTGACATTCATTGAGCTGTAATTAAACATTCTGAATTGTTTAGGAATTAAATTATATAGTTCCATGTGACGCTGGAGGAATAGCGACGGGGTGTAGGGGGATAAATAGAAGATGAACAGACAAATGGTTATGATTGTTATAGTTGGGTGATGGGTACATTGGGGCCCCTAGAAAAAGAACTATTCACAGCCTCATTATGGTTTATTGCCCTTTCTGATTGAATCACAGTTTTATTGGATTTATTTGAAGGTAAATAAACACTGTTAAAGTTGAATGTCATTTGAGGACAGTAATTAAGATGATGTACTTTTTGTATTCGTTCCCTGGCATCGAGAGTGCTGCCTCACTCTGCGTAAGGTTCAGTTTCTACTGCTGACATCAGCTAGCCTTGTCTGAAAACTTCTGTGCCAGTGATTAAGGTATCGCCTCTCAACTCCAACCCCACCCTTCTATATTGTGGCTTTCCAAAGCTGAGGATGAGGTTCTGAAAAGTGGGTTTCTTTTTTTAATAATTTATTTTTCAGTTACCGTTGACATACAGTATTATACTAGTTTCAGGTGTACAACACAGCGATTAGACATTTATCTACCTTACTAAATGATCACCCAGTAAGTCTAGTAACTATCTCATACCATATAGAGTTATTACAACATTATTGACTATATTCCTTATACTGTACTTTACATCCCTATGACTATTTTTATAACTGGTAATTTGTACTTAATCATTTTCACCTTTTTCACCCATCCCCTAAAACCCGCTCCCATCTGGTGATCTTCAATTTGTTCTCTGTGTCTATAAGTTTGTTTCTGTTTGTTCGGCAAACTAGGTTTCCGATTTGCCAGCTGATCCTGTGGTTCTGCCAAAAAATGGTGCTAGAGAGAAAAGACTGGAAACCTGTAGGAGGAAGGAGGAAGAGGGACCTGCTCCTTCCTTTTTACTTCCTGTGCACTTCCTGTCTGTTTCCTGATCCGTTGAGTTTCACCCCAGAGGTGGCAGTCCTTTCCCTTTGCAGCAGCTGAACCCAGCATGGCCTCTCTTGCAGAACAAGGCTCACAGCTCTCTGCTCAAAGACGTGTGCATCAGCTCAGAATCCCCCTCTTCCAAATTTCTAAGTTTTAATAATTCTAGCCTTTTCCCTGTGTCCCCTGCCCTAGAAGTGGCAGCTACTTCCTGCAATTCTACCTGCCTGGTACCTTACAAGTCTCTTACACTTTAGGTAATTAACAACTGTCTACCTAGTTAACCGTTCTTAATGTTAAGCTCTCTCTGCTCAAATGACAGGTAAGATTTCTGCCTCCTGACTGGATCCTGACTCACACAAGTTTTAAGAGTTACACTCTGTCCTTGCTGACTCTGCGCTTGACATAGAAGTACTGATTATTTTCTCTTATTGAGCATACATTTGTGTAAAAATGTCAACCAACTCTTCTCCATCCCACTCTCACCCCAAGTAAGCAGAACAACAACAATTTCAACTATGTGAATATTCAGCTATTGCAACTGTTATTTTTTTAAAAATGAATATTGAAAATTAAAATAATTGAGTTTTGCCTAAATACTGTGATTAGCACAATGTGTAACAGGATAATTTTCAATGAAGTGTTTCTGAGCTATAAGCCACACGTCTCTCAAATGTTTACTTTATTTCTCTTAGAGCCTTCCATTGTGAATGAAATTGATAGGGCAATATTGAAATTCAGAGCAAAAAAGCCAAATTCCATCTCAGAAGCAACTGCTATTAAAGTGTTGATGTTATAAGTATATGAAAACTATAGGTAGGTGCTTAATTTAAAAGCAGATGAAAAGGAAATTGTATATCATATGAATGGGTATTGCCAAAAACAGAGAGCAACTTATTGGGACTTTAGTCAATCTGTGCTGTGGAAAGATGGACAGGCATTATCCTAAGGGAAAAAATCCAGTAAACTTTAATGAATTCAACTGGACTAGATTAAGAATGAAAGACAAAAAACTGGCAGCTCATCTACTTCATATTAGTAACTGTTCTTTAGTTGCCCATCTTTTCATAAGGTGTGAAAACAGGAAATAAAGCCCTCGATAATATAGAAATTATCTCAGAACCTATTTAAATCAACATAGATATTATCCTAAATTAGAAACGTTTTAAAATTTTTTCCGTTTTTCTAATTTTGATAGACCATTGGTAGCCATCCGTGTCCAATCAATATTTCTGTGTAAAGAAATCTTTATTCTTTTCTGTGTAAAGAATAATTTTCTGGAACATACCCTAAACAGAGCCATCATGGGCATTTTATTTAATACTGTGTGATATTGGTATGTAACATGATCTCTCCTCAAAGAGCATTTTCACGGAATTCTCACATTAGTCTTATGAAATAGAGCTGGTATTATTACTACTACTCTCTCTGCTCCCATCCTCAGACCCACTCTCTAATTTTTATTTATTTTTTTAAGTATAGGGAGGGCACTTTTCCTTAGTTCAAGTGTATGACAAGTGGTCAAAGAGGGATTAGACCCTGGTCTTCCAATTTGTAGCCTGGTCCTCCTTTCATAAAGGCACTCTAACTAGCGTTAGAACATTTCTCCTTTTAAAAACAAGGCAAATTAAGAAGTGACCCGTGAAAGGAATCAACAAACTTACCTCCCGCACCCCCTTTGACATACATAACCGTCTTCAGTAATGTCTCCTGAGAGGACATTGAGTCAGATGGTTTCTATGGGCCATGATGTACTTCCAATGATGAGTGCGCAGCACTCACTACCTTTGGAATGGACGACAGCTTCGTGGAACAATCTTGTTGCATTGGGAGGAAGGGACTACTGAGACCCTTCATCAACAGATGGAAATCCCAACGGCCACGGGAATTTCCAATTAAAACCAGAGAGCTCTTTTGTGTTTCACTGAAAGACTTAAAGGATTTAGATGCCTCTGATTTTTTTCCATAAGTCTGAGAAAAACTTATCATTTTGGAAAACTGAGAAATTGTGTTTCACATCACTCACACAACAACAACGTGTAAAAATGAAAAAGTCAAAATCAGTATTGGGCTAAGAAAACACTTAGAGCCGAGTTGGACAATTACGGCTGAGGTTGTCATAGGGTCTATCAGTTGATCACTTCCGTTTATGGGAAGCTGACCAGACATTAACTTGTAATTCACTTAATAAATTATACAGAATTTTAATCAGCTGCTTTTCAGGGAAACAGTATTTGAAATACAGGCAATACTGATTTTCAACATTTGAAACACAATGATCACTTACTATACTAGTATAAATTTAACTTGGAAGAAGGAAGCGTTTTCTCAGACTTTGCCATTGTCCCAGAACAGAAGACAGGGTGGGTGTGGGTGGGAGCTGGACGGAGGCATGACGCCCGAAGCAATTGCTGCGAAGCACAATTGCTTTGAAATTTGTGTTATAGTTCACATAAATTTTGCATTCCATAATCTGTTCTTGTTTGCATAATATAAAAAAGTTCTAAATGACTTGCTAGGTAAATTATTTAACTGCATACGCCTCAGGTAAAGGGAACAGCTTTCTCTTGTCTCCAGCTGACTGCTGTCATAAGGGACAGCAGACCCCGAAATGCCACATCTGATTTTTCAAAAGCAGGCAGAAATCTGGATTTCCATCTGAACTCTGATAACGTTTAAATGTTGGCCACTAATTTAAAACACTGAACAACACTGTGGGTATGTTGCCTAAATAACTCATGGGCTCCAACCATAAGTGTCACCTCTTGTTCAAATATCCATTTGACCCCACTTCCCATTTAAATGTTACGTCACTCTCAAAATTCCTGAACATCTAGTCCAGGAGTGTCCAAACTGCGGCCCGTGATCCATTGTTAATTGGCCCGCAGCAAATTCCAAAAATATATTTAGTTTACTTAAATAAACCAGGTGAGGCAAGACGTACTTCACCTCGAGTGAGTGGCCCGGCTGTTTGTGTATTTTACTGCATATGGCGCTTGGTGAAAAACGTTGAAAAAAGTTTGGACACCCCTGACCTAGTCTGTAACCGTTGACTTCTTTCCCGTTCCCATTACTTTCCTCAGCCAACTTCAATATAATTTCACTCTGAAGGTTCCCAGGAAGCTTCTAGACACCAAACACTCTGCAATACTTGTGTGCATGTATATACCTTTATATATATCCTTAAACCGTGCTTCTCAAAGCGACCCCAGTTGAAGCAATATCAGAAACGCCTGGGACCTTTTTAGAAATGCAGAATTTCATTCTTCTCCAAAGCAAACCAAACAAGCTTATCATCTCCATCTCGCTGTCTTATTAATGTGAAGACTAGCAATAAGTAGTCAAGTGACTTTCTTGAATTGTAGTCAGCAAAGGGTCAGAGTTAAGGAGATTAATCTATTTCCTGACATAAACCACAGCCTTTTCTCTCTTCCTGTGTTTTGGAAATAACATTTCTTTTTCTATTTGTAAGTGTCAACTGTATTAGCTGCAGAAAATCTGGAAAGTACAGAAGAGACCACAGAAGAAAGTAAAAAATCACCCTGAATTCCACCATCCCTTATTGTGCAGTGTCTTTGTTTTTCTTTTTTAAATGCATGTACAAGTGCCATCCCTTTGCAATAGCTCAGTATTGTCAGGAGATAAGTGGCTCCCTTGTTTTTGGAGCCTACAGCAACCTTCCACTGGGACCATCAATGAAAAATTTAAATGTTTAATTTTTGTTCACTACCAAAGTTATAAGTAACTCTGAAAGTAGATGCAAATGAAATCAGCCTTGCTGATTTTTCTAGTAGCCATAACAGAGAGGGGAAATTGCTAATCCTGATAGGAAAATATTCAATATCTCTGTGCTATTCGGGGAGCCTGAGGCAACACCTACTGCAGCTAGCGTGTGGAGGCTCACTTTCACTGCAGTAATAGAATTCAACAAGAAAAACAACACCTCCATTGCCATAGCAGTCCGGTGTGTCAATAAACTTCATACTGTTTCTGCAATAAGTCAAAAATTATAAAACATACCCAAGGGCATGCAATGGGAAGCTTTTACTTTTTTAATTGACCCAGAAAATTATTTTTCCCTGGTTCTGGTATTACTCTAAAATCCAGTATTCTCTTCATCCCTTTTTGAACTCACAGGTTTAAAACGTGAAGGCCAAAAAGCCTAAAGAAGATTCACAGGGAGGCCAAGCTAAGTGCTATTTCCGACAAAGAACATTTTTTTTTTATTTTTTAATATTCTTGTACATGTTTATTTTTGTCACACTTGTTTAGCTTGTTGGTTATGTGACTGCTGTCAAGAATATTGGCAAAGGTGTTCCGAGTTCCTTTTGGGGTTTCTTCTACGAGCTCCTAACCTCCTGCATCTTCACTTCAGAATGTTAATTCCAGCAATGACATCAACAGTTTTACTTCATATCAGTGTTTACAGGGGGGAAAGCCGACTAACAAGAACAAGCCCATTTGTTGACTGTCTGCTGTGGGCCAGTACTGTGCAGGCCTTCTCCAAATGACTAAGATACAGACTCTTTCTAAAACGATGAAATATTTAAAGCATGCCAGAAGGTGCAGAGAATATAATAATCACTTGTGAATCCACTGCCTGACATTCAGATTTTAACAATTTGCCATATCGACACTTGTTTGAAAGTATTACAAATACAGTTGAAAACCCTCTATCCTCCCTTTCCACCCCCTTCTCCTTTCTTCCTTTCCCACTCCCTGATTTGCTGTTTATCATTTCCACGCACGCACACCTTATCCCTTTACTTTCTTCTTCATTATACATGTATACACATGGATAGCCCTCGGAAACATTTCTATAAAAGATCTCATGATATACATACACAACTTTTTTTGCCCTGTGTTATACTATGCAAGTTGATACACATATATTTAACCTCTTTAAGTCTCAATTTCCTCATCTGCTAAACAGGGATAACAACCCTACCTACAGGAGGACGAAGTGATTTTGGTAAAGTGCTTAATTAGCACAGTGTCAAGCATGTCATAGGCACGTGATAGCAGTTAATTACAAAAATTATTATTAACTGACATACCATGCTGCCTCTCATGAAGCTGGCCAAAACAAATTCTTCTTGCCTTATCTGAGCAATTAACATCTACTATGAATGTCTTCCATAAACTCGCGTATTTCTACCTGCTTCATATGATCCCAGCACAGACCAAATGACCGTAGCATCACAGACCACTTGGACACACTTATGATGGCACACACGATAGGCACGAAGGCTAACCATGTGTCAGGAACCAACTGCAGCTGCTCTGTATTCATCCATTTCACCCACACTGCTCTATACATTTCCCAGGTGAGGAAACTGAGGCGCAAAGAGATCATCAGAGATCACAAAACTAGCGAGGGGTGCCACATCAGGATGCTAAACGCAAGTGGTCTTGCCCCTGAGCCTGTCCTCGGGGCTGACACTCGGCGGCTTCTTGACCTCGTAGACTCTATAGATTTCTCTAATGTCTGGTTTTGCAAAAGCTACACATTCACAAAAGAGATATGCAACAGTGAATGTCATGTGTGCATTGCAGGGTATTGATTGAATTATTTACTAAAAAAAAAAAAAAGCAAAGTCATTAGCGTTGACAGCAGCTCACGCTCAGCTCAGCGGAAGCAGATATAAATGTGTTGTGCTGTGTAGGAGGGAAGATCAGAGTTTGTGGTGCCCTGGCTCCCACTGGTACTCACAAACAAGCAGACAGATTGCCCTGTTTACCAGGAGACACTGGTTTCTTTATGCCCGACAAAACAACAGAACATTATTCTCTTCCCTCAGAAATGACACAGGGATTTTTAAGACTGGCCTTCCATTGATGCAGTGGGGTAAGTGGTAGGCAAAATTGTTGAGGCATCTTTGTGAGTATGTTCAATAAAATTTCTGTGTAGTCACAGCTGAGCAGTAAGGCGTTTGCAGGATGGATGCCAGATGTGGCTGGTTAGTGTCAAAGTTATGATGTTTACAATTTTTTATTGTAAATGTATTTCTCTCACAACGTTGTATGAGACATTTACTAGTTTTAATATGTATCCACGGGATTAATACTCATGGAGTATGATCTTTGTAATTTAACCCCAATTTTCAGCAATATTGGTCAGTCTCTATCTAGGTAGGGTAGGCCCAATTGGTTGGTTGTTTTTGTTTTTTTTTTAACAACACAACTCAAAACATCTTCTCAGCTTCCTGACACCACTGGCCTAACCAGAAGGGACAAGTGACCCCTAGGTGCAGAAAGAAGGCAGAATCACAAACTGTAGTTCATTCACAGGGAGGATAAGCACCCTTCCTCATTTCAGATGCAGAGTGTGCAAGAGGAAGTGGATTTATGTTAAATTAGGAAGAAGAAGAACCTCCTCCTATCTCGAACAGGATGCTGTACCAGACTGTGCAACCTCCCTCTCTCTAGAGACCTTTTGGTGCAGGATGAGACACATCTGATCAGCACAGAGTTACTTCCAGAGTTACTTCCAGATGCCATCAATAAGTCCCTAAGATCTCATGAATCAGCAAGACCAATATGTGCATTCCAGATACTGACCCAAGTCACCTCTCTTCCTTGCCCTCAGCTCAGGTTTCTTAGGTGAGAAAGGTTAAAATAAATCACAAAAGAATACACAATCCACATTCCCCGAATCCTAAGCAAAACACAGGTACTGACTAATTCTGTTTAAAGGAGATAGAGAAACAGCACATATTTCTTTTGGCTTGTCTTCCTGTTTGAATTCTATAAAACCAATCATAATTTTTTTGGCTATATTTTCATATGTGGTTGGGTGTCTATTTTTTTAAGGTATATGTGTTCATAGGATAAATCAAAGATCACCAGAGATTAAAAAACAAAACAAAACAAAACAAAAAGCAATGCTGAGTTTACTGCATGTGGAACGAGAACCAGAGCCAGGTCACTCAAGAATGAAGTTCAGCTGGTCTCCCTGTGCTAAAGGCAAAAGGGGACATTTTAGTTTGTTATTAGAAGAGATTCTATGCATTACAAGAAATGTCCAAGGTAGAAAGGGTTTACGGTACCCAGATTTAGCAAATAAAAATCTAAGATGCCGAGTGAAATTTGTATTACAGATACACAAAGAATCATTTATGGTATCAGTTTGTCCCATGCAATATTTGGGACACACTCATACCAAGAAATGATTCACTGTTTACCTAAAATTCAAACTGAACCGTCATCCTGTATTTTATCTACCATGCTTCCCCGAAAATAAGACCGGGTCTTAGATACAAATTTTTGCTCCAAAAGATGCATTAGGGCTTATGTTCAGGGGATGTCATCCTGAAAAATCATGCTAGGGCTTATTTTACAGTTAGGTCTTATGTTCGGGGAAACATGGTAGCAGTCCTCATTATGTAAGGCTCTGGGGGGCGGCTCGGGGCTATGTGGCAGCAGTTAGTGCACATGCCCACACCTGGGACTTAGGGACATTTTTCTTAACAGGGTAAAGTCCATGTTTCATTGCAGTGCATTCTGCAACAGGGACCATGAATCAAATTCTTCTAGTATCTGGGATCACGCTTTGTGACAAGCCCAGTGTACGAGATAGCAAGGTGTATTTACACTGAGGAGCAATGCACACAGCTGCGAGACCATCCGGGAACTCAAACCCAGAGGACAGGACTCGTCGTTACCGGTGCCTCCCGGACAAGGAGAATCCGCTGTTGGACGCTGCTGGTGTAGACTGGTGTTGGGAACGCGGATCAAGGAGAGGGAGTCTTAGAAGAGCACTCTGATGAAGACGACTGATTTCTAGCTTGTGAAGCTGGTTGGAGGGTAATGCTTTCACGGAGGTTCAGAATACGGGGAGATTGGCTGGGAAGACCGGAAAGGCCTACAGGCACGACGATCTCTCTCTTCCTCCCCAGCTGCCTAATGAACAGCTAAACATCCTCCACCTGCATACCTGGAAGGCTCTCACCGGCAACAGGCTCCACGCTAATTCATCCTCTTCTTCTCCAAACCCACTTGTCCCGCCATAAGTCCCGCCTCCATTACAGGCAGCACACCGAACTCTTAACAGCCCCAGGCGGTCATCCCCAAACCATTTGTCCCTCACACTTCAATCACCTCCTCGCCTCCTCCTTGTGAGGCTGCCCCTCAGGTCCCACCCCCTGCGTCTCCCTTAGTTCAAGCTGTCATCATCTCTCACCATCCTTTCAACATCAGCAAGAGGGTCTTAACTGAGCCACACTCCCCGCCCCCACCGATTTCCTCTTTTTGTCTCTTCTCATTGCTATATATCTTTCTAAAATGCAATTTTGAGGACACGTCGCCATTTCTTAAAAACCTAAGTGGCTTTCCATGCCTAGAGGATAAAATCCAAATTGCCTCTGGGCAGGGACCCAGGTCCTTGAACGGTTGGCACTGGTCACTGTTTCCAGCCTCCCCACCGACTATCGCTTTCCCGGACAACATATGGTGCCAAACTACCAGCCAGTTGTCTGTCATCTGATGCTCTTTCCCATCAAGATGGCTTTGCACAGATTGTTCCTTTCCCTGGAATGTCCTCTGTCTATCCTGCTTTTATCTGGCACCTTTGTCCTTCTGGACCCTGCTCAATGGTTGGGCTTGCTTCTGGAAAGCCGCTTCCTTCTCCGTTGCAGAGTTAGCTGTTGCCTGGCCTGTGCACCCATAGCACGTTGTACCTGCCTTCACTATGGGGTTGACCACTTTGTACTGAGGGTAGCAGTGGCATGTTTGTCTTCTCCAGACAACTATGAGCTTGGGGGCAGGGACTTGGTTTACTCACCTTTGGATCCCAGGGACTTTGCATAAGCACTGCCTATCATAATTATAGCAGCAATAATTATTTTGGCTAACACTGGCCAAGTACTTACGTGCTGGCAGTTTTCGAGGCCCTTTATCTCTTTTAACCCTTCAATCCTGACATCAACCCTAGGAGACCAGTACTATGATTCTCCCCATGTGATAGAAGAAGAAACTGAGGCAAAGATTTGAAGGGCTGGCCAAAACACCAAGGCTACTAAACTGGTCGTTTCAATTCAGCTGCAAAGTAGATGCAACGGGGAAACTTACTAAAAATACTGGTGCTCAGGTCCACTCAAGAACCACTGAATCAGAATGTTTGGCTGGGACCAAAGGGGATCTTATTGAAACTTCTCAGGTGATTCTAATGTGCAGCCGGCTTTGAGAATCAGTGATTTACCGGCTGCATCCTAAGAAACTTCAACCAATGTTGGGGCGAGAGGAGAGGAGCCAGAGAATTTGGGGAGGAAAAAAGGGACCCAGTCACTGGCAGCTGAGAGTCCCACAGCTCTCCCATCGAGTGTTAGACTCATGTCGATGAGTGAAGTGCCAGGGCCACCTTCTCAATCACTGCAGAGAGGACCACGGTTCTTTCCTTAGCACGCGCCTGGCTTGAGATCAGGAGAGGGAAGGGTGGTGGAGAGGGCTCCTTGCCTGCCCACCTGGGAACGCACTTTACCAGGCAGTAAGAGGGAGGCTCGGGCTGAATGAGATATTTCTGAGCACATGCGCTGTGATTCCACCTAATCTCCCAAGACAGAACCGGTCCTATTCCTCTGTGCTCCAGCTGCCAAAATTAGAATGTGCAAGGCAGTCACCACTTTCTATGTAGTCAAAACGTTGTCACAAGGCAAAATTTGACCTTAAAAATGTTCATTTGATGAGTGCCTGACAGGTACTTGGTTATGTGACATCAGTGCTAGCTGCTTGTCAGGGAAGAAATAGGAAAGAACCTAAACTGGAAAAATTAAGTGCAGAAAGACAGGCATAAGAAGGCAGGGGATTTTTCTTAGCGGATATAAAACCCTGGAAAAATGTGTTACTGTGTAGGTATTCACAGGAATCAAATATGGGACAATGATGGGGTTTATAAAGTGATGGAGAAAACAAGTTGACCCAGAAACTGAGGGGTGACTGCTGGGTCCCAATGAGAAAAGACAAGGATTCCCTCTGGTTGCATAAAGAACATGCTTGTCTGGAGGATTAAATCTGTCCAAGGGATCATCATGGTGAATGCCGATGTTGTTTAGTACAGTCATGCCATCCTGGGCAGCTGGACTGGCCCAGCCCCTTTTGAGCCCTGTCAATGTGGGCAAAGTCCATAAACTCACTGATTCTCAGTTTCCTCATATGTAAAATAGTCTTAATAAAGGCCTACCTTACATGGTTATGGGGAAGAAGAAATTATTAATAAGAACCCATATTAGCAACAATAACTAACATAGAAGGTGTGTGTGTGTGTGGGGGGCGTGCACGTGAAATCTATTCATTGAATCCTCACAGCAACCCTCAGAAGTAGGTGTTATTATCATGCCCATTTTACAGATGAGGAAACTGAGGAGCAGAGAAATTAAGTGATGTCCTTAAGGTTATACAGATAGTAAGTGGTCAAGCCAGATTTTGAACCAAGGCAATCTCACACCACAGTCTAGCTCCCAAATGCTGTATTCAAAGGTCTCTGTATGGATTAGCACACAAATGAGGACAGATGTCAGATGCAAGAAAAATGGAAATGTCAGAATCCCTAAGTTACAGCTTTCAAGGAAGGAGTCCCCTGATCCATCAGGTGCCAGGAGTGGGATTTGACCTAGATTCACTTTTTATCACATCCTCTCCTTTTCTTTCCACATTCTGGCTAGATGGAGAAGGCCCATTTTGATATCCTCAGACCTCCAGTGGCTCCCCTGATTCAGCAGGTAGAGAAGACAGGGACACACAGCGGTATCATTTTCTCATCTAACCTGGTGCGTCCCGCCAAGGACAGCTCACCTGATTTCTCAGATTCCCAAGTCCCAGCATTTTTGAAACCCGGAATTTTATCTGGGTTGACAATCGATAAAGCTTTTAAGAATCGAGATAGCTCTTATTCTGGAGAGTTCTAAGCACTGTGAGCAGTGCCAGAAAAGTGGGGGAAAAAATTAATGTCCCTACACTATTAACATCCCCAAATAGTTTGTCCATTTCCTATACAATTGGGTGCGTTAGTCAGACTGGCACAAGACCAATCATTATTTTTAACTACTGTCTTCCTATAATGTTGTGTTCATATCTATTTTTTAAGAAATGTGAATGAAAAATAAGGGTTCCATGGAGAGTAACCTCACAGGATGATCTGATCATAAATTTCTAACTGGCCAAGTCATGGTGGGTAGTCACGCCTTAGGCCTCTAACTTCTTTAGTGAAAAGTTTGTAGCCAGCCCCGTCCATTGTTCTTGTGCAGCTAGGTTAACATACCTTTGAAATACCAGAAGTGACACCCTTCTAAGGGGGTATTAATCCTCAAGAGAGCACATGATCTTTTTAACTATTCTGTAATCCAATCCCTGCCTTGCTTTCTCCACCCTTCCTTACGTTCCAATGCATAAAAAATTTCAAATGCATAAAATTTTAAATGCATAAAAAAAAAGCTGAAACACCGTTATTTTCTGGGACATTTGAGATCTTGCTCCCTGGCCTATGTCATCAGTTTGGCTCAAATAAACTCTGATAAAAATTCTCTACAGGATTGGACATTTTTTTACATCAACAGGAATGAATTACACTACATTACTGTGACCAGTGATATCTAAACTTCCATGTTTCGTGTATCCTTTTAAACTTCCTTGCTTTAGAGTTTTTTCATTTTTTCCACCAAGCACAATATTTGCCTACTCAGTCACCTCTTTAGAATAAGATACTCCTTCAAAATTACTGTCCCACCAAAGGCATGTACTAGTGAGAAAACCAAGCTGAGGAATGCATTGGGCATCCTATGGCATCTGAATGTGGATTAGAGTGAATCCATCTCCCCAGATTTCCCTCTGTCACTGAAGGGGCAGGATGCTCCCCATGAGCCTCTTTGGACTCCAACAATCAGCCAGTATCTCCCATCTACAACCACCACCAAACTTCTTTGAGAGAACCATCAGTCTTCCTAACAGCAAAGATGTATAAACTATTAATTAAATCATATATTGGAACATGCATGCAAGAAGATATACTTTAAAAAACGAAATAAGGGAAAAACTGGATCCTAACATTTTCCACATTAACAATTTAAACTACATTATGGAGGTGAGAAAGCTCACTACGTAGCTTTCACCAAGGTTAAGCCACTGCATTGATTCCTTAGAGATCCTGATAAAGGGGTCACAATCTCAGTGACAGAGTAAGAGAAAGGATCCACCTGCCACCACAGGTCTTGCCCTACTCACTGGCTTCCCAGGTCCACAGTGTACTCCTCCCTCCAAGACCCCGTTTCTCCATGAAGCCGTCCCTGTAAACACTCCTTCCCCAACTGTGGTGATGGTAGGTGATGGAGAGGACTATCAACACAGAGCTTAGAAGTGACAAATTCAGTAAAACCTGGCCAGCCTATCTCTCATTGTGTGACCTCAGGCATATCAACTTTTGAGCCTGGGACTCCTCCCCAGTGACGTGGGGACTGGTGCTCAGTGTCTGTTCCATCTTCCTGCTAGCATGCCTTCCGGAACTGCAGAGGTCGGAAAACCCAACAATGACATTTTCTGGCCTCCCTTGCAGCTAAGTGTAGGGCGCCATTTAGGTTTAGCCAATCAGAGACTCTCACACTAGATTTAGAAGGTGATAAAGTGAGGTGGAGGCTGTGTTTCTGCCACTTCTGCTCTTTCTGGCAATCATGGGAGTAATTATTATCATTATTATTATTATTAACCTGTAGTGCTTAATGACTAGGATCATAATATGGAGAGGCAGGGTATCGGTTGTTTGTTCCAGAATGCAACAGTTCCAATGGCAGCTACTTGATTCCTCACCTTCCTGACTGAGGGAGAAGCAGAAACCTTCAGGCAGGCCAGTCTTACTGTGTAGACCTGGGAGTCCTTGCTGGAGACCTGGCCTCTCCTCTAGCCCTCCCAATGATTTTGTAAGTACTCAGTTCCTACATTAAAACCCTTTCTCTGTAAAATAATAGAGGGGTTTCTATTTTCTGCAACTGAGCCCAGATTGATATACCTCTCCATCCTTCAGAGCAGGTGTGAGGAGTAAAGGACTAAAGGAAAGGCAGTCAAGCAGAGCAGTTAAGAACATAAGCCTTGGGCTCAGATGGCCTGGGCTTAAACCCTGGTCCTGACTCTTAGTCACTGTGTAATTATAGGCAAGTTCCTTAATCTCCAGTTCCTACATGATTGGGTTATTGTAGATTACATGAGTAATACATTCAGAATGCTTGCCGTAGAACGTAGTGGCTAGTAGAAATTCAATAAATGTCAGTTCCTTTTTGCCTCAAGTTCCTGTAGGACCCTCTGTACACTTCTATGACAGCACTTATCATATTGTCTTGATTAGCCCTCTGTGAACACAAACCCAGAAGACTGTCTGTCGTGTGGGAATAAATAGTATAGGAATATCCCGAATTCTAATCAAGGCGACCCAATAGTAACCTCAAAGGAGGAGAACTTAAAAGTGATTGTAATTAAGTGGGAACATAATTGTCTATATTGTACTCTGTTGCGGAGAGGCAGTGTGAACGGGTGGTCAGGTGTGGAAGTATAGCAAAGAGCAAAAAGTATCAGAGACAGAGTCGGCCAGGTCTATCCAAGAACTTTAAGGGGCAGAGGAAATCTTGGCTGAGCAAGTGTAAGGTCATCCCTACTACGGTGAGAGTCTGTCAAGCACTTAGGCAAAGCAACACTTCTTAAGTCCATTATGATGCCATAACCTGGTTTCCCATTTTGTTATCTACACAGAGCCAAAGTGTTGGTAAGACCAGTCAACTTGACAGTTTAATTCCTCATTGTAAATTAATAGATTGTCACCCTGATTATTATAATTTTGTTTTTCATGTACTTGTCTACTGAGGGATAATAGGGCACTGATTTGATCTTTCCATTCGGTTTCAAAGATGTGACTATCATTGTATTTTTGTGGGCACTAATTGGATTTGTATTAATAGAGAGCAGTCATAATGAACTTGGGCAATTCAAGTCCACCTTTGAGAGACAATCCCTTTGCAATGGGCCATCACAATCAGGTTTATGAGTCCACTGAGCTGAGAGGTAGGCTCCTGACCGCGGCAAATTCACCAAGGTAAATGCTACTTGCTTCTCTTACCCTTATTTTCCAATTTGAACATCCAAACTGTGTGACATAATCTGCTTTCATGTCGGTGAGCTCCTGGTGTGCAATGACCAGCCTTATTCAGATTTTACTTCCAAATGCCCAACTGAGCACCAGGCACATACATAGTTGATAAATAATGAATATTTGATTATGAATCCATAAACAAATGGATTCAGCAGGAGGTTTTTTGTTTGTTTGTTTTAGCTATATAAGCAAAGAGAAAAAGGAAATTCCAAAGGAACTCCAACAAGAGGAGAATCATGGGATTAAATATTCTATGGTGATTCTTTGAAAATACTCAAAGTTTAGCTACTGATATTCTAACATTTTCGGATAGCTTTTAAAATCATGTTTCTGTCTTGGGTGTACATATTAGTTTTCTACTGCTGTCTAACAAATTACCACAAACTTCCAGGCTTGAAACAACATTTATCTATTTTGTCAGTTTCCATAGATCAGAAGTTTGGGCACAGCTTTGCTCATTTGGGTTCTCTGCTTGGGCAATCGTGTTATTATGTGACAACCATTACTAAGTTCTCTTTGGGAGATGCTGAAGATTATACTCGAGTTCTGGGTTATTCTGGAACTAGAAAACGAGATTTTATCTGGCTCCATTTCAGAGTAGGCACTTTGAAAGGGGTCTTAAGTTTGTTTACTTCACTCAGAAAAAGACCATGTTTCTGTAGTTCTTCTAGCAAATTCTGAAGTTTTAGAAAGCCTTTGGGGAGAGTGGGCAATAATAACCAGAAATATATAAAACTAGAACTTGTAATCCATGCCCCAGGCTTCTATTGAAATCTCTTTAAAACAGAAATGCTAACCTCAAAATTCTGGTCAACCTATTAAAATTACCAACTCACAATTGAAACAACTGGCCAAATGACAGTAGATTATAAATTCTTTGAAGACAAGGCTCTGTCTCGTTTATCTCTGTAAGGTGAGAGTTGAGCATGAGGTATGTCCTGCATTTAGCACACTGTGTGTTTGATAAATTTGAGAGTTTTTATGGCAGCAAAATATACGGCTGCATTAAAAAATGATCGATACTTAGGAAATTCCACTGATTCATAAATGTAGTTACAAAGAACAGTGGAAAAAGTTCTAGGATAACTTATTTACATCCTCCTCTTCTTCTTACTTTAAATAATTTTCACCTAAAATTCTAGAAAGTCATTTTTTTTTCTGGGTTAGCAAATAGATGCAAAAGAGAAACATCACCTTGATAATTAAAAAGTAGTTCAAGGGAAAGGCAAAGCTCAGGATTTAAATAAAGAAACATCCCAAACACCCTAATTAGCCAATGGGATTTCATTGTCTTTTAAAATCACATACAACCTAGTAAAGATCTTGACAAAGATCTGGAGATATCAATAGGGAAACTTACCGGAGTTTACCATTGAGTCGATGTTAGGGTAATTTCAAGGTCAAACAGGAAGAACTAGTTTACAGAGCATGAAGGAAAATAACCTATAACCTGCCAAGAGACAAGACGTCCAGTCTTTTTCCTGATCTAAATTGGTAAAGAAGACAGACACTGGAAGGGCGCACCCAGCAGCCCCAGCTCCCATCACCACGTGTTTGTCCACATGTGTACAACCACATGTGTACACATGTGTACAGCCCTGCTCTGGAAGAGGGAGGGAATGGACACACATTAATAACATGTTGGCAGGGTCAGAAAGTTGTACTATACTTTGCAGCTGGGACTATTTCATATGAAACTCTGACCTTCTCTATTTTGTTCCCATTAGGTCTTTAATTAAAAAACAAACAAACCTAAGAGTTAGACAATATAACATTATTGGGAAAATAAATTCTCCTTGCTAAAAAGGAACAAGAGAGTATGGTTTCTTGTGTTGGCCCTTGGAACCTGTAAGTCCCATGGGAGTAGTATACATCTTAAAGATCATTCAATGGAGTGGGGCTGTGCACATGAGAGGGACCAAGGGGAAGGGAGACCCTTGTCAGGTTAGGTTTGTTCTTAATAAGGAAGATACCGTGTTTCCCTGAAAGTAAGACCTGGCCGGACCATCAGCTCTAACGTGTCTTTTGGAGCAAAAATTAATATAAGACTTGGTATTATATTATATTGTATTATACCCGGTATTATATTATATCATATTATATTATACCTGGTATTATATTATATTATACCTGGTCTTATATTATATGGTTATTATATTATACTATACCTGGTATTATATTATATTATATTAGACCCGGTATATTATATTATATTATATTATATTATATTATATTATATTATATTATATTATTACTATACTATATTATATCTGGTCTTATATTAAAATAAGACCAGGTCTTATATTAATTTTTGCTCCAAAAGACAGATTAGAGCTGATGGTCCGGCTAGGTCTTGTTTTAGGGGAATCACCGTAATTCCCTTAAAAGGCTCTACAATCCAATACCTCAAGAAGGTTATTTTACTCCCTACTAATCACTAGTGTCTGTCAATAATTCCTGCTAACCAGACAAGTTGGAGCTAAAATACATCGTCTTGCTCTCCTAAGGTAGAATAATCTGTTCTCCTTGACTCAATAGCTTACCCCATACTGCAATGCACCTTTCCTCTGAGGCTGCGGGGATAGACTGTTTGCACAGCTATTTTGTATCAAGATTGCACAGCAATCAGTCTGTAGCCTATTGATTTATGAGAAGCCACGCGTCTTGCCAAGCAAAGGGAAATAAAGAACAATTACCTTATTTCAAGATCCTACTGTTTACAAAGAAGATCAAACGAAAGACAACTACAAACAGGCACCTAGACTTGGAACACCTAACACTTCTCTTTAGCGTCTGATTCTTACTATGCCTGCCATATGGTAGCAAGTTGGCATAATTTAAATATCAGAGGACCTTGTTTTAAAATTCCACCATATCTGGTTTCTCAGTGTAGGTGTCCAACTCACCAACAGATGGTGCCTGGCATTTTACCCATTAAACTCGCTGATCTCCGTAGCCATTTAATAATGAGATTGGACCAGATAAAATCAGGGAGCAGATTTTCATTCTGCACAGAGATTCTGCTAGCTTTTCAACTGCAAAGTGAGTTTATGGATTAAAAGCCTCTGAAAATATCCCATAGAAACAGAGCTACAAGCAATATTCTTTAGTCAGTTTTGGAGAATCCAGTGTTTGGAGGAGAAAGGTAGTGATGTAGCCACGTGGACTTTCACGTGAATGATGAAAAATTGAGAACGTCGAAACAGATCACAAAAATAATTGGTAACTATTATTTTAAGAGAAAAATTCTCTTGTTGCCCTTGGTTGGAACATCAATTGTTCATTCAATAATCGTTTGCTGAGCACCTATTATTTGCCAGGCACTCTTCTAGGAATTAGGGATTCATGTGTGAACAAAATAAATTCCTGCTCTCCTGAAGGTTATGTTTCACTGATTCCTAAGTTTCTACCATAAACCATGCACTGATATAACTGGGCCTCCTAAGGGAATGAGAAAACCACCCGTTAGGCCCATTGAACCGCACATAAATGTCCTATTACATCCTGATGTCAAAAAAATAATATGGTCTTTTAAAAATAAGATGGGTTAATGTTCATCAGTCTGCTTTTTGGCTTCTCAAGCAGTACAGATTTCTGGAATTCAATCTGAGCACACAACTTTATTTTGTTGAATGTCAGTGTGATCGACAGATGATTTTATTACTCATCAAAGCATTTTTCAATCAAATTTTAGAAATCTGTTGCTTCCTATTTTATTGAGAAAACAAAAACAAAAAAAGAACCATCACACGTCCCTCCAACAATTCACCCATTACCTGCAGCCATGCAGTTACCCGGCTTCACCCCTTACTAAGTGGCACTTATCCAAGCCAACCCTTCTATTGCTGCCAAGAGTTCCCTTCCCTTCCCCACTTACTCAAGGACATTGTATCAGCAATTCTCCCCTCTTTGCATCGTCAAATCTTCTGACTTTGCTGTGTCATTCCATCATCACACAAATGTGCTATGATTATTCCCAATTAATAAAGATCAGTGACTACATTTTCTGCTGGCTTACACCAATTTGTTTGTTCCCCTTTACATATATTTCTAATTTCCATCCTCCCATTTCCTGAACCCACTTTACCCAGGTTTCACCCCATCCACGCCACCACAACTGGGCTTGTGAAGTCACCAGTGACCTCCTCATTGCTAAATCTGTTCTCCAATTCTCTGCCCTCGTCCTACGTGGTCACCACTTGCCACAATCACTCTCTTTTCTTTAGATACTACCTCCACCTGGCTTCCTCATTCTCCAGTTTCTTTGTTTCCTCAGTAGCTGCCACTTCTCAGGCTCTTTCGCAAGCTCCTCTTCATTTTCCTCATTTCTCAAAGCTGTAAACCTCAGGCCTCAGGCCTTCAACCTCTTCTCTATCCACACTCACTCCCACGTGATTTTATTCAGTTCCACGGCTTTGCATATTATGTCAAGTCTCGTGACTTTTGAATCTCGTGATTTCTAATCTGAATTCTATATTCATCTCCAACTGCCTACTCAACATCCCCATTTAGATGTTTCACTTCACCACTGTGATCTCAAACTTATATTCAAAATTGAACTCCTATCTTCCACTTGAAGACCTGCTCCCCCCGAAGTCTTCCCCATCTCAATTCATGGCAATTCCAATCTTCCAGTTACTGAGGCCAAACACCTTGGTATCATCTTTGATTTCTTCTCTCTTTTTATCGTATCCTGCATCTAATGCATCAGCAAATGCTATTAGCTCTACTTTCGAGATATGTCCAGGATTTGATCACTTCTCACTGCCTCTGTTGTTACCACCCTGTGCAGGCCACCATCATCATCCACCTGGATCACGGCACCAGCTATGTGATCACATAGGTCACTCCTATCCCACCCTCCAGCCTGTCTCAACAGTTTCATTGGCTCTAGCACAAAGCACAGTGAACAAGATCCAGGCTCTCTCAACATTTCAGTGGGTATTATCAGAATTAATTATTTTACCACTTTCATGCTCACAAATGCCATGAGAAAGTGAACCCACAGTCACCCCAGAGAGATATACAGAGGGTGGCAAAAAAATGTATACACATTTTAAGAAAGGAAAAAACTGAATTAAAATTATGCTGATGGTAATCACTTTGAGCACCTCTTGTCATTGCATAACTCAAACGTGACTTGTATTCATCTTTTGTTATCGGTATACATTATTACAATGTTAATACGGTTTTTTCCTTTCTTAAAAATGTGTATACACTTTTTTGGCACCCTCTGTATTTTTGAGTGGTTTTCTAGTTCTGATTCTTGTTGCCCTTGGCTGTCTTACTGATGTGATCTGCAGGCAGCAGCATATGCTTTGCATGTATGCCTTGCCCAGAGGTGCATGACTGAGCGGTGAGCAGAGCCTGTGTTTCATGCCAAGCCATGAGTCCTGGTGGGCACTCTGTCTGTCTACCCAGAGGCGATGGCACTTTTCTCTTTGCACAAAGATGTCTTCTGCTCATCACATCCTGCATCCATAGGTCTGGCTACATTTGGGTTGTGTGTGACTTTTCCAATTGGTCTGCTCAGAGCAGGAGGCCTTTTAAAATCTGCTTAAAGACAGTGCGTTGGCCAGTAGCAGGCCCGGCTATCAGTTTACATACAGGACTCTACCCCGAATCAGAACTCTACTCATCCCCTGCCCCATACAGAATATGTTGCCTGCTTCTAATTTCTTCAAGGGCTGAGAAACCAAGCAACCTAGCTTATTTGAGTTTTGTACATGATAGAAGTAAACAGAATCTTAGAAGGAGCCTCAAGAAGCTATTGTATGAGCAAGTGCCTGAAATTTAGAGCATTAATTTTCTGGTATCTATTTGGCTGCTCAAAAGTCTTCCTGGCTTTGGATCTTGGTTCTGTTCTGGACATCTAGATAGAGGACTTCTAGATAAACGTAAATTTGTGGGATCACAGTCATATTCAAATACAGATAGCCAGAAAGTGCTTTATTAATCTCTCAAGATGACTACATTGATATTTTTTCAGGGTATTCACATTAGAGCAATCCTTTCTATAAAGACAATTTATTTGAACCCTATAATAAAAATGTGTTTGAAATCATTCTAATGCTATTTCCCAATATTCTCATTCAGCATTTGCACCGTCTCTGTGTCTGCAGTTTCATTCGAATGTGGGCTCAGATAGTGATCCATTCCTATCACCTCATTAATTATCACACTATCCCACAGGATGAGGGAAAAACCATCTGCTCCTGTTTCTTGATGGAGAAAATTGGGAACAGATAAACACATAGATAACTCATGAGATATTGGAGCATTTAATGAGGCAGCAAGAACATAAAGATGTTTTTAAATAGGTGTATAGAAACGAAAACTTAATGACAATTCAGTGACTCAGTAAGATTCTCGGACAAGCATTTTTTCCCCTCTGGACTGGTTAGGGTAAGGTTAAAAGGAACAGCTTATAACACATCACAAAATATTTTATATTATTTTTTAAGATGGTTTTAAAAACTCTAACCCTCTATAACCCAACTCTAGGACTTTTCAGAATTTTAATAAGAGGCCCCATGCTGATAATATTTTTAAAACAAGCTCCTCAACCACAGGAGGCTCTTTCGGTGATCCACATTTGCAAGCAACTGAATTGAAATGGTGGTATGGTCCTCCAAGCACTGTTTGACTAAGAATAAATAGCTGAAAGCATGTAATGGGGCTGCAGAGAGGAACGAGGCATTGCTTAGCAGTCGCGTGCAGCAGAGATGCTGATCCAATGCCATTATGCACTGAACGTCATTGGCAATACTATTCATTGGGGGCTGGTTTCCCAGAGCCACAGTGAAGTGAGATAGAGTTGGATTAATTTTTCCACAGTTTATGATTATCCACCAGTGAAGCATGTGGAGCTATTTTCCAGGGCATTCAAATTCCTCCTCCTAAAGCACAACGCTATCTTGTCCTGTTCTATTTATTTTCCTTAAGTGTGTGTGACTTGCAGAGTATTCACATGCCAAAACATATGCTTCCTAAGCCTGTTCTCACATTTCACCTTCACTTTAGACGTTGAAGGTCAGAGCTATTTGTGGCTATCCACTTAATTCGTCTTAAAATAAAAGGCAGCAGAAAACAGCAGATTTGTCACAGCACTTCAAAGTAAGCATCAAAAGAGCAGCCTGGCACATTGGAACTTATTTAAATGAATCAGCCTCTTGTTCAGGGCCCCCAAACTGCATCCACCACGCTACCAGTTACTGTACAGCTGAAGCAAGCTAGAAGTGAGAGAGAGGATGTTTCCTGAGCACACTAGAAACCACTGGAGCTTTGAATCAATTGTGCATTTTTGTACAAAGCATGATTACCTGGTAAGTTCTTTACCCTTGAAGTGTGCTCATTAATCTGGTTTGTACAATTACTGTTCATGCTAGACAATGATAAAGTAGATCATTACTGGTATTATTATTTACTGTATGTAGTTCCAAACATGAAGCTTTGTTCAAGATGGATGCAAGTAATAACAAGTGTTGGAGAGGCTGTGGAGAAAAAGGAGCCCTCATACACTGTAGTTGGTGGGAATGTAAACTGGTACAGCCTCTATGGAAAACAGTATGGAGGGTCCTCAAAAATTAATGATAGAATTACCATAAGACCCAGCAATCCCTTTTCTGCGTATCTACAAAAAACATCTGAAAACATTTATCTGTAAAGATATATGTACCCCTATGTTCATTACAACATTATTCACGGTGGCCAAGACATGGAAACAACTGAAGTGTCCTTCAAGAGATGATAAGACAAAAAAAGATGTGGTACATGTACACAACTCAGCTATAAGAAAAGATGAAATAGTGAATTTGTGACAACATGAATGGATCTTGAGATCATCATGCTAAGTGAAATAAGTCGGACAGAAAAAGTCAAGAACCATAACATAAGAACCATATGATTTCACTTATATGTGGGATATAAAACTGAAAGCAACAAAGGAACAAAACAAACACAATAACTCATAGACACAGACAACAGTTTAGTGCTTACCTAAGGGTAAGGGGGGAGAAGAGGGTAAAGGGGGTCAAATATATGGCGATGGAAGGAGAACTGACTGTGGATGGTGAACACACAATGTGATATATAGATGATGTACAGAACTGTACACTTGAAACCTATATAATTTTACTAACCAATGTCACCCCAATAAATTTAATTTTAAAAAAGTATGTTAAATATTTTTTAATAAGATGGATGCAGATGTTCTTAGGGCCGGGAGTGGGAGTGGTTACAAGTATATTGAGGGAGAGGAGGTGGGTGGGCAGGACTGACCCACAACCAAGATGTATAAAGCTAAGTGCCAAGGTCCAGACCACAAAATGGGCAAAGTTCACATCCGGAAGTGAAGGATTGTGGCTCAACTGCTTTCCTGATAGGGCTTCTGGGAAAGACATAGTGAAGGGGACTTCATGACAAAAATTTTTCACATATAATACAAAGAAGAGTCAGGAGAAGGTAAAGGGTGATACAGCAACCAAATGACAAACATCCTGGGTCCAATGTTCAAGTAGATTCACATTCCCTGGTTCTCCATTATCAGGAAGTCCTGGACCCCAAACAAACACTGAATTTCCTCCAGTCCTTAATTTTAAAAAGATTGGTCTTTTCTCAAAACTGTCTCAAGGGAAGAGGCAACTTTAGAGTTGACCCAAGGGTCCCAAATCACTTTAGATACAGATATGCCTAGAGAATAACATAGAACAGCTTGGAGACCCAGGAGTTCCCATTCTAGGAGTTGCCCCATTTATGGAACACATTCCTTAACAACCCACAGAATAAGACAGAATGTGTGAAAATCATATCTATGGTAAGGGACTTATATCCAGAATACATAAAGAACTCTCAAACTCAACAGTAAGGCAAATAACCCAATTTTAAAATAGGCAAAGAATTTGAATAGGCATTTCTCCAAAGAAGACATACAAATGGCCAATAAGCTCATGAAAAGATGTTCCATACACTCATCTTCAAGGAAATGTAAATCAAAATCACAATGAGATACTATTTCACATCCAGGATGGGTATAATAAATTAATTCTACAAGAAATATGTTAGATCTAAAATGGTATTACTGAAGGATATAAAATATTATTGAGGAATATTTAACAAACATAATTATAGGAAGATGTCATGCTCCTGGGTGGTAAGACTGAATATTTTTTTTTAAAATTATTTATCATGTATTTATATTAGTTCACAAAGTTGCCAGTGATATTTTTATACTGGAGTTTCAGAAACTACTATTTGGTCACAAATTAACTAACATTTTAAAAAATTGTACCTTTATACCCTTGTTCTATTGTTTGGAAATACGCAAATATCCTCAATTATAATATGTCTTGTAAAAAATATTTTTTTCACTGTGTAGATATAAGACTGAATATTTAAAGAATATTTACAGATATCAAGTTTCCTTCAATTAAATGCAATGCTGATCAAATTAACAAAGACAAATAAAAAAGACATATAATAATAAATGTTGGCAAAGATGAAGAGAAATTAGAACCCTCACACACAATTGGTAGGAATGCAAAATGGTTCAGCCGCTTTGGAAAACAGTTCGGCAGTTTCTGAAAATGTTAAACATAAAGTGAGCATATGACCCAGCAATTCCATTCTTAAGTTATACTAAAGAGAATTAAAAACACATACACACCAAAACTTGTAAGCGAAAGAGGAGATCCAAGATGGTGGAGGAGATAAACACTGGGCTTGCTTCCTTCTGTGAACAAATTAAAACTACAACTAAATTATAAAACAATCAACTTGGAGAACTATCTGAAGTCTGGCTGAACAAAAGTTTTATAACTGAGGATATAAAGAAGCAGCCACATCAAGACTGGTACGAGGGGAGGAGACGCGGAACGGGCTAACCCCAAACCTCCGTGTGGTTATTGAGAAACAGATGGGCTATTTCAGCCACGGAGTTTCCTCCCAGAGGATTGAGGAACCCCAGCAACTAGTCACTTATAAGGGCGCTCCCATAAGACTGTGAGGTGATTTCTCAACAGAAACTTTGCAGGCCAGAAGGAATGGACACAAAATATTCAACGTGATGAAAAGGAAGGACCTACAACAAAGATTATTCTACCCAGCAAAGCTCTCCTTTAGGATCAAAAGACAGATAAAGAGCTTCCCAGACCAGAAAAAGCTAAAGGCGTCCATCATCACCAAACCAGTATCACAAGGAATGTTAGAGGGAATTCTTCAAGATGAAAAAAAAAAAGATAAAAATTATGAATAATAAAGGGCAATATCTACATATCTAACAATTACTTTCAATGTGAATGAATTAAATGCTCCAATGGAAAGACATAAGAATGGATAAGAAAACAAGATGCTTGCAAATGCTGCCTACAAGAGACTCACTTCAGATTGAAAGACACACAGACAGAAAGGAAAGGGATGGAAAAACATATGTCATGAAAGTTAAAATGAAAAAAGCAAAAAAAGCTGGGATAGAAATACTTATACCAGACAAAATAGACTTTAAAACAAAGGCTGTAACAAGGGACAAAGAAGGACCTGGTAATCCCACTTCAGGGTATTCATCTGAAGAAACCCAAATGCTACTTCAAGGGGACATGCGCATCCATATGTTCATGGCAGCATTGTTTACAATGGCCAAGATGTGGAGGCAATCTGGGTGTCCATCGATGGAAGAACAGATAAAGAAGAGCTGGATGATACATACAATGGAATATTGCTCGGCCATGGAAGGGAATGGGTTCTTGCCATCTGCGGTGACATGGATGGACCTGGAAGGTATTGTGCTGAGTGGAGTGTCAGACAGAAAGAGAGATGTAATGTGATTTCACTTATATGTGGAATCTAAAGAATAAAATAAACAAAACAGAAACAAACTCAGATACAGAGAACGTTGATGGTTGCCAGATGGGAGGGGGATTGGGAGTGAGTTAAAAAGGGGAAGAGATTAAGAAGTACAAATTGGTGGTTACACAGTAATCATGGGGATGTAGAGTATAGCATAAGGAATATAGTCAATAATATTGTAATAACTATGTATGGTGTCAGATGGGGACAAGATTTGTTGAGGTGATAGATAGGAGGGGTTGGGGGACAGGGTGAAAAGGTGAAGGAATTAAGAAGCACAAACTGATAGTTACAAAATAATCATGGGATATAAAGTAAAGCACAGGGAATATAGTCAATAACATAGTAATAGCTATGTTTAGTTTCAGGTAGATCATTTCTTAAATTTTATAAATGTCTAACCACTGTACTGTACACCTGAAATTAATATAAAATAATACTGAATGTCAACTGTAACTGAAAAATTATAAGAGGGGGGAAGGGGAAGGGGAATAAGGGATTCAAATTTCCAGGTATAACACAAATTAAGTCAGGGGGATGTAATGTCCAGCACAGGGAATATAGTCAATAATATTGTGAGAGCGTGGTACAGTGTCAGACGGTTGCTAGACTTACAGTGATCACTTCTTTAGGTATATAAATGTTGAATAACTATGGTGTACCCCTGAAACTAATATAATATTGTATGTTACCTATACTTTAATAAAAATCTTTTAAAAATAAAATAAATTGAAAAAATGTAAATAAAAAAATATGTATTTCAACACTTCACTGTAAAAGATATACAGAGGACAAGTAGACACTTGCAAGGATGCTCATGAGTAGGGAACTGCAAATTAAAACCACAATCAGATACCACTACATACCTATTACAATGTCTCTAATGAAAAAGAATAACCCTACCACGTGTCAGCAGGGATATGGAACAACAACAACTCTTATCACTACTGGCGGGAATGTAAAAATGGTGCAGATTCTTTGGAAAACATTTTTTTTTGGTGGTAGTTTGAAAAAAATTAAACGTGCACCTATTACATGACTCACTCATTCCACTCTTAGGAATTTACCCAATAGAAACGGAGGCAGATATCCATACAAAGACTTGTACACAAAAGTTCAGGGCAGCTTTATTTACGAGAACCAAAACCTGCACACAAACTAAATGTTCATCAATAGGCAAATGGACAAACCATAGTACAGCCATACAATGAAATACTACTCAACAATCAAAAGGAATGAAAATATTGAAAACAATAACCTGGATGAATCTCAAAATAATTATGCTGATTGAAAGAAGCCTGACAAAGAGTAAACACTGTATTCTAATTATATGAAAGACAGTTTGGGAAATGCAATCGATAATGTTGTAAAGATTTTGTAGGGTATCAGATGGGCACTCATTTTATTAGGGAGACCGCTTCATGGACTGTGTAGATGCCTGACCACTGCACTGTACACCTGGAGCTGAAGCTGAATAATATTATATGTCAACTATAATTTAATAGATATATAGTCACGGGATATGGAGTACAGTATAGAGAATCAAGTCAATATACGATGATATATACAATGTCAGAGGGGCAATAGATTGGAGGAGGGGGGTATCACGTTGTGAGGGGTGAAATGTGTAACTATTACATTGTTTTGTTCACCTGAAACTAACGAAAGAAATTTACAAGCAAAACTATGTATCTTACAAAACAATTTTTGCCATGCTAAAAATTATTATGCTATGAAAATATTATGCTATTCTCTAAAACAAAACAAAGAAACTTCAGAAATAAATATATTTTTTCAAAGTCAAAAAAAAAAACTAAACAAAAACCCAAATGGTATTTCTAGAAATAAATAAGTAAATAATAAAAAATAAAATTCTTGAAAACCTGCAAACTAATCTATAATGACACGAAAGCGGATCAGGGATTGTCTGGAAAAACAAGGTAGGGAGAGAAAGAGGAAGGAGGGAATACAAAAAAAGCACAAAGCAATTTTGGAATGATGGATATGTTTATTATTTTGATTGTGATGAAGGTTTCCTGGGTGTATACATGTCAAAACTCATAATACATATTGTGCACTTTATGTGTAATTTATGTCACTAAATGCTGTTTTAAAATGCCTTGGAAAAAAACTTGCAAGCAAATATTCCTGGCAGCATTATTCACAATGATCCAAAAGTGGAAATAACCCAAATGTCCATAAACTGATGAAAGAATAAACAAAATGTCTGTCCATACGATGCAGCATTTAGTCATAAAAAGGCTACAACATGGATGAACCTTGAAAAAATTATGCTAAGTGAAAGAAGTCAGACACAAAAGGCCACATATTATATGATTCCATTTATATAAAATGTCCAGAGAAGGCAAATCTACAGCAATAGAAAGTAGATAGGTAGCTGTCGGGAACTAGGGGGAGAGAGGAAAAGGGAGCAACAACTAGTAAGTAGAGGGTTGCTAGTTGAGGGTGATGAAAATGTTCTAAAATTAGATAGTGGTGATGGTTTTACAACTCTGTGAATATAGTAAAACCCACTGAACTGTACACTTAGGGGGAATTCTATGGAAGATGAATTAAGTCTCAAAAAAACCCTGTTATTAAAAAGTCAATAGAGAGAGGCTATATAATTCTAGAAGACAAGGAGAACTATTTAAGAGGCCACAGCTGGAGTGATCTGGCCTTTAGAATTGAGAGCCCTTACCTGTCCTGACAACTACACTTGCAACCTGAGAGGATTAGAGAATTTCTAATGACTCCTATTTCTTAAATCAGAAATTTCTTGTTTGCCACTTGACTTTAATAATATAAGCCATACATTTTATGGTTGATTCAGGCCCAGACTTTTTATCATGAACATTCATCACCACTACCAACCATTACCAACATCTTGAAGGCCCTTTGCCCTTTGACCCGTGAGCCAGGCGACAAACACTGCGAATGGAATTGGTTAGTCCCTGAGTCAAAGGGAATGGTTCAGTCCAAGGCATAAAATACAGATGGTGGCAAACCAATATAAGTAATAGCCATGATTGGATGGAAGCATGACAAGCTAAGATTAAACATTGATGATGTATGTTAAGAAAAGAGTAAGTACATTTACAGGGCAGTGACAGGCTGGCTGAAGAGAATTTCATGGTTGAGTGAGGTTCAGTTTCACAGAGAGAGAAAATGCTTCTCTCTTAATCCTATGCAAGAATAGCCGGAAAGCAGGTTCAAGTCAGAACACTGAGGATTTGACTGTTAGGGATTAGTGGGCGAACTACACCTTCATACGGCTGCATGGGGGTCATAAAGAAGAGGCCCTAGGAAGTGAGGCAGGGGAAAAACATACTGGGGGAGACACAGGACTTAGGGAGAGCAGGCGAGTAGCACAGGGAAGGGACTCAGAGAACAAGAGACCAGGAGTAGAGTATCTCTGGGGGGAGAGGGGCCGGTACTCTGTTAAGCACTTTTCCTGTGCAATCTCATCAAATTCACAGCCTCTCTAGAAGGGAAATTCTATTGTTTTTCTTAATTTATAGATAAGCAAATATAAGCCCAGAGACGTTAGGTAACTCACCCAGGATCACACAGCTAGGAGGATGACACACTACCCCAGGCTTAAATAATAATTCCATTGTGTTATACTTTAACCATCATACTCTCAGAAAACAGAGTCACAGGTTCTTAGAACACACCAATGCTCAGTGCCTACCACAGGCCTAAAATAACAGAAGTGCTTCAACATCTACACATACTTGATTGCTATCAGGTGGCAGGGAAACCAACTCAGTCTCTTTGAGTGGTTAGGACAACAGACGACATGTTTAAGTGGGAGGAATAGGGCTGTTCAGGGTACAAGGTGTATTTCTACCTACAATATGTTTGCTCAGCTTATGTCCATCAGGCAGTAAAAAAGATAGTTACTTATAGAGCACGAGAAACTCACTTGGCCCTTTCCAAGAATCTCCTACAAATGGGTAAAGAAGCCCTCAAAACCCTCCAAAGAAACTAATTCCCTTTGATTGGGTTTCGTAATTGGAAAAGAACTCTGAAGAAGGAAAGTTGAGGGCTTCACTGCCTGACCACTTCTTCTATTGCCCAGTCCATAATTACAGACATATACTTGTTTCTTTCCCATTAACAGAGAAGCACAGAGTTATAACAGCTGGCAGGGACCTGGGAGATAAACTAGCCCCTTTGTTTTCAAAGAGGGGAGAGTTGGGGCAAAGGGTCTGGTCCAGGGTTAGACAGCCAGTGTGTGGGATGACAGAGATTCCATCTCTCCAGGCTTGGCTCCTGCCAATGCATGATTCTGAGTGCCTCCTTTAAAGCTGTAAACATGGCATTAACATGGCCAGGTACCCAGACCCTTTCCAAACCCACCAGCTTTTCTAACACAAGAACCTTGTCTGCATCATTTGATTTACAAATCCAATCCAGCATAAAAAGAAAACCAACCTAATTGAAATGCAGCTTCGGTCTTCTTGTCAAAGTTCTGCTTCTCTTTGATTTCACATCTCGCTGTTTCATCCACATTTCTTTTCCACCTGATGACAAGCTCATCAGAAACTAAAGAGGAGTCAAGGCTCAGGGACACATCACGCTTCCTTACCCTACAATCAGTCTATGTCAGAGCTAGAGAGCAAGACACAGCCTGGTAGGTGCTGGCATCTGAGAACTCTGCAGAAATGTCATTGGTCAGAGGGCCAAGGTTACCCAACTGGACACAGAAGAAGTGTGCGTTTGGGGAGGAAGCCGCAATGGCATATGGATCGAGCTCTAAGTGGCTGAAATAGTCCCAACCATGGATTTACATGTACTTAATGTTCCCTGTAGATCTATGGCTCTGAAAGTTTAAATAGTTACTTATAAAAAGGAGAGGTTGAGGATAAGAAGCCAGGCTTCCACCAGCCCAAAGGGCACCTTTGTTGAATGAAGAAAAGGCACCCTTCCTCTGGGCAGCCACAGTCCCACATCAACTCTACAGGTTGTCCAGCAGAGTGATGTCTGGATTTCTAACCCTGTTCATCCCCTTGATAAGACAGATGCTCTGGTGCAGTACACTAACACAGCTTTGCAGGGCAGCCATGCTAAGAGGAAGAAGAGAAAAAAGAAGTCTCTTAACGTGATATATTTTAAAACTCAGGTCACAACCCATGAAATTATTTTGGAGAGTTGAAACTAGTATTCTCAATAGAATAGAAAATACCTATAAGATAGAGGTCCAAGATGAGATTAGGTAAATGCTATGCCTGCTGCCTCCCAGAATCACATCAAAATTACAACTAAATTATAGAACAATCAACCTCAAGAGTCATCTGAAGACTAGCTGAACAGAACCCCTACAACTAAGGATGTAAGGAAGAGACTGGTAGGAGGGGCAGAGACACAAAACAGGCTGACCCCAAACCCACAGGTAGTGTTTGAATACTAGGAGGGGCACTTCGGTGGCAGAGGTTCCCCTGAAGAAGAAGGGTCCCCAGCCTCACACCAGGCTCCCCAGCTCAGATGTCCTAGGCTGGGGAGATGTGTCCCCACAGTATCTGGCAGTGAAAATCAGCAAGGACTCTGTCTGTCCCAGTGCGATGGAAGACGTTTGGAAACCCAAACATCCTCTTAAAGGACTCGTATATAGACTCACTCACTTGCAAACACTCACCTGGGCTCCAGGGGAGGGGCAGAAACCTGAGAGGCACAAGAGACATATGAAAGATGACTGAGTTGTGTGGCTACGGGATGAGGGCTGGAAGGACGGCCGCCATTGTCCCTGTGTGGAATTGCCTCATGTGTAGCCTACAGGAGGGCACCATCTTTTCTATGTTAAACACTCCCACAAAGGGCCAGTCGGAGACTGCATTGGTCTGGTAAAATCCTTGTGTTCACACCACCTTGGTGACACCTTGGGTTCCTGCCCTGCCAGCTAGTACTGCATCGCCAGGAGAACTTTCGGCTCCCGGGGGCTTGGCCCTGCCCCACAAGCTACGGAAGCCTTTTACAGCAGTGGATGACCCGACTCAGCCTAGAGGACATTCGGTGGTGGGCGATTAGCTACAACTTGTGCTGCAGCCTCTCTTGGGTAGCTATCGGGGATCGGTGGGCCTGAGGCGAGCAGGATGGCTGGATGCAGTGTTCTCAGGTTGTTTTACAAAGTGGTCATGGGTGTGACGCTGGTACAAAAACGGAATCTGCATTAACTTTGTGAAAACCACAGCCCACACTCCTTGATTCCCAGGTCCCTGCCCTGCCCAACAAGTGCTACATCACCAGAGGTACTCTCAACTCTGGGTCAACCAGCCCAGCCTGTGCACCTAAGGTGGCTCTTTCAACGGCTTTGCCTTATGGACAGCCGGTAGGTGGCAACAGGCCTAGGGGGTCCCTGGGCCTTTTGTTAAGCTGCCCCAGGCCCAATACCAGTGACAACCAGCCTTGGTTCACAGAGAGGCCACCCCTACGTGCCTCCAAATCTAGTACAGGCAACAACCAACCACATATAGCTTTGTAGGTCCTACTAAAAAGCCCCAGACTGGTCACAGGCAAGGCAGAAATTGGTCTGCATGGGAGCCAAGAGACATCAGAAACAACACACCCAGAGGCCAACTTCAGCCCATATCAGAGCACTACCCGGTTTGCCCCACAAACAGTACACCCAAAGGTTGATCTCAACAGGCATGTGAGCCCACTGGGGAATCCCTCTCTAAGGGGTCAGCCCCCACACAGCAGCTCATACGGTATGGGTGTAGCCAATCCTCAAAGCCAGTAAGCTTGGGAGTCAGTCCCATCCACTCACATGCCAAAAGCAATTAACATTTAACTACAGCAGGAGAAAACACATAACACACACAAGGATACTCCAGGAACACACGCACAGGTAATCATGAAAAATGCACCACTGGACCATACAGGACACATATTACATAAGGCCATCCAGTAAAGACTAAGAGACATAGGAAATCTACTTAACACAAAGAAGCAAACACAGAGAAGCAGCCAGAATGAAGAAATAAAAAAACATGTCCCAAATAAAAGAACAGGAGAAAACTCCAGATATAGAACTAAATAAAATGGAGGCAACCAACCTACCAGAGACAGACTTTAAAACACTGGTTAAAAGAATGCTTAAGGAAATTAGTGAGAACTTCAACAAAGAAGGACATAGAAACAATAAAAAAGAACCAGTCAGAAATAAAAAATACAATAACTGAAATGAAGAATACAATAAAAGGAATCAACAGCAGAAGGAACCAAATAAAGTAAAGGATTGAATCAGCAATTTAGAAGACAAGGTAGCAAAACACACCCAATCAGAACAGAAAAAAAAACCCAAAAAAACAATTGCATCATAGGAGTACCAGAAGAAGAGAGGGAGCAATGCACTGAGAGCTTATTTGAAGAAATAATGACTGAAAACTTCCCTAATCTGGCAAAGGAAATAGACATACAAGCCCAGGAAGTGCAGAGTTCCAAACAGGCCCATACCAAGACACATTATAATTAAAATGGCAAAGGTTAAAGACAAAGAAAGAATCTTAAAAGCAGCAAGAAAAAAGCAGTTAATTACCCACAAGAGAGCTTCCATAAGACCATCAGCTGATTTCTCAACAGAAACTTTGCAGGATAAAAGAGATTGTCATGAAATATTCAAAGTGATGAAAAGAAAGGACCTATAACTAATTTACTCTATCCAACAAAGCTATAATTTACAATTGAAAGACACATAAAGAGCTTCCCAGACAAGAAAATACTAAAGAAGTTCATCACCACCAAACCAGTTTTATAAGAACTCTTAAAGGAACTTCTTTAAGATGAAAAAAAAAAAGATTAAAAAATATGAATAATAAAGTGGCAATAATTACATATCTATCAACAATTACTTTAAATGTAAATGGATTATATGCTCCAATCAAAAGATACAGGGTAGCTGAATAAATAAGAAAACAAGACCCATGCATATGCTGTCTATAAGAGACCCACCTCAGATTGAAAGACACACATAGACTGAAAGTAAAGGGATGGAAAAAGATATTTTGTCCAGATGAAATCAAGAAAAAGCTGGAGTAACAATACTTGTACTGGACAAAATAGACTTTAAAATGAAGACTACAATAAGAGACAAAGAAGGACATTACATAAGGATAAAGAGATCAATCCAACAACAGGACATAACCCTACTAGACATCTATGCACCTAACATAGGAACACCTAAATATATAAAACAAATATCGACTGACATAAAGGCAGATACTGACAGTAGCACAATTATAGTAGGAGACCTTAACACCCCACTGACACCCATGGATAGATCTTCCAGTCAGAAAATCAAGAAGGAAACAGTGGCCTTAAATGACACACTAGACCAGATGGATTTAATTGATATTTTTAGAGCATTTCACCCCATAGCAGCAGAATATACATTCCTTTCAAGTGCACATGGAACGTTTTCCAAGATAGACTGTGTTAGGCCACAAAACAAGTCTCAACAAATTTAAGAAGACAAATCATATCAAGTGTCTCAGACCACAATGGTATAAAACTAGAAATCAATTACAAGATAAAAACTGAAAAACACACAAACACATGGAAGCTAAATAACATGCTACTAAATAAGGAATGGATCAACAACGTGATCAAGGAAGAAATCAAAAGATACCTACAGACAAATGAAAATGAAAACACAATGACCCCAAATCTATGGGACACAACAAAAGCAGTCATCGGAGAAAAATTCATAGCAATGTAGGCCTACCTCAAGAAACAAGAAAAATCTCAAATAAACAGTCTAACTTTACACCTAAGAGAACTGAAAAAAAACAGCAAACAAAGCTCAAAGTAAGTAGAAGGAAGGGAATAATAAAGATTAGAGTGGAAATAAATGAAATAGAGGCAAAAAATATATAAAAGATCAATGAAACTAACAGCTGGTTCTTTGAAAAGATAAATAAAATTGATAAACCTTTAACCAGATTCATCAAGAAAAAATGAGAGACGACCCAAACAAATAAAATCAGAAATGAAAGAGGAGAAGTGACAATGGACACCACAGAAAAACAAAAAAATTTAAGAAAATACTATGGGCAATTATACACCAACAAATTGGACAATCTGGAAGAAACGGATAAATTCCTAGAAGCATACAATCTTCAAAGGCTGAATCAAGAAGAAACAGAAAATCTGAACTGACCAATTACAACAAATGAAATCAAATCAGTGATCAACAAGCTGCCAACAAACAAAAGTTCTGGACCAGAAGGCACCACAGGTGAATTCTACTAAATATTCTAAAAAGAATTAACACCTATTCTTCTGAAACTATTCAAAAAAATTCAAAGCGTGGGGAGTCTCCCAGTCTCATTTTATGAGGCTACCATAATCTTGATGCCAAAACCAGACAAAGACAATGTAAAAAAATAAAACTATAGGCCAATATCCCTGATGAACATAGAAGCAAAAATCCTCAACAAAATATTAGCAAACTGAATTCAACAATACATTAAAAAGATCATACACCACAGTGAAGTGGAATTTATTCCTTATGTGCAAGGTTGGTTCAGTATCCACAAATCAATTCAGTGATACACTACATAAACAAAATGAAAACTAAAAATCATGTGAGCATATCAATAGATACAGAAAAAGCATTTGACAAAATCCAGCATCCATTTCTGATAAAAAAAACTCTCAGCAAACTGGGAATAGTGGCAACATATCTCAACATAATAAAGGCCATATATGATAAACTCACAGCTAACATCATACTCAACAGGGAAAAGCTCAAAGCATTCCCCTTAAGATCACGAACAAGACAAGGATGTCCACTTTCACCCCTTTTATTCAATCTAGTAGTGGAAGTCCTAATCACAGCAGTCAGACAAGAAAAAGAAATAAAGGGCATCCAAATTGGAAAGGATGAGTAAAACTCATTATTTGCAGATGACATGACAATATACACAGAGAATCTCAAAGATTCTACCATAAAACTATTAGAACTGATTAGTGAATTTAGTAAAGTATCAGGATACAAAATTAATATTCAGAAACTAGTTACATTTTTATACACCAATAACAAACTATCAGAAAGAAATTAAGAAAACAATCCCATTTACAACTGCATCAAAAAAAAAATAATATACCTAGGAATAAATTTAACCAAGGAAGTGAAAGACCTGTATTCAGAAAATTATAGGACATTGAAGAGAGAAATTAAAGAAGATCCAAGTAAACGGAAATGCATACCATGCTCATGGATAGGAAGAATTAATTACTTAAAATGTCCATACTACCAAAGAAATCTATAGATTCAGTGCAATCCCTATTGAAATTCCAATGGCATTTTTCACAGAACTAAAACAAATAACCCTAAAGGTTATATGGAACCATAAGAGATCCCAAATAGCCATGGAAATTTTGAGAAAGAAGAACAAAGCTGGAGGTATCATCCTACCTGATATCAAATTATACTATAAGGCTATAATAATCAAAACAGCATGGTATTGGCATAAAAACAGACACATAGGTCAATGGAACAGAATAGAGGACCCAGAAATAAATCTATGCCTATACAGTCATTCAAGCTATGACAAAGGAACCAAGAATATACACTGGGGTAAAGACAGTCTTTTCAATAAGTGGTTCTGGGAAAACTGGACAGATACATGCAAAAAAAATGAAACTGGACCATCTTCTTACATCATATACAAGAATAAACTCAAAATGGGTTAAAGACTTAAATGTAAGACCCCAAACCATAAAACCAGAAGAAAATATAGGCAGCAAACTCTCAGACATTACCCTTAGTGATATTTTCACCGATATATTTCCTCAGGAAAGGAACACAAAAGAAAAAATAAACAGATGGGAGTACATCAAACTAAAAAGTTTTTGCACAGCAAAAGAAACCATCAACAAAACGAAAAGATGTCCTACTGAATGGGAGAAGATATTTGCCAATGATACATCTGATAAAGGGTTAATATCCAAAACTTATAAAAATACTCATATAAGTCAACACCAAAAAAAACCCCAATCTAATTACAAATTGGCAGAGGACCTGAATAGACATTTCTCCAAAGATGATACACAGCCAACAGACATATGAAAAGATGCTCAACATCACTAAGCATCAGAGAAATGCAAATAAAACCCACAATCAGATACCACCTCATTCCTGTCAGAATGGCCGTCATCAATAAATCAACAAACAAGAAAAGGGAACTCTCTTGCACTGTTGGTGGGATTGCAAATTGGTGTAGCCACTATGGAAACAGTTCAGAGGTTCCTCAAAAAATAAAAAATAGAACTACCCTATGTCCCAGCAATTCCACTCCTGGGTATTTATCCAGAGAACTCAAAAACACTAATTCAAAAAGATATATGCACCCCTTTATTCACTGCAGCACTCGTCACAATAGCCAAGATATGGAAACAACCCAAATGCCCATCAATAGATGATTGGATAAAGAAATTGTGGTACATTTATACAATGGAGTATTACTCTGCCATAAAAAAGAATGAAATGTTACCATTTGTGACTACATATATGGGCCTTCTTAGAAAGTATTATGCTAAGTGAGCTAAGTCAGACTGAGAAAGACAAATACCATATGATCTCACTTATATGTGGTATCTAAAGAACAAAATAAATGAACAAACTAAACAGAAAAAGACTCATAGACACAGAGAACAAACTGATGGTTGCTAGATGGGAGGGGTTTTGGGGAGAGAAATGTGAAGGGATTAGGAAGTACAAATTGGTAGTTACAAAATAGTCATGGGGATGTGAAATACAGTGTTGGGAATATAGTCAATAATATTGTAAAAACTATGTATAGTGTTAGATGAGTACTAGACTTATGGGAGATCACTTTATAAATTATATAAATTTATAAATTTATCTAACCACTACACTGTACACCTGAAACTAATACAAAATAATATTGACTGTCAACTATAATTTAAAAATATAAATATCACGGGATGTATAGTACAGGATAGGGAATATAATCAATGGTATTGCAATAGCTATGTATGGTGTCGGATAGGTATAGACTTGTTGGGGTTGTCACTTTGTGAGGTGTGTAAATGTCTAATCACTATATTGTTTTGTACACCTGAAATTAATATTTAAAAAAAGAAAGAAAATATAAGACATATAAAAGTGCCTCAGACTTAGATTTTATTTTTGCATATAAATATATGTAAACATGTACCTAAGTATGTGTGCATGTGTGTGAGTATATACTATAATGGGTTAGGATGCAAAATGTATTTCCTAGTGAGGGTCACAGTAAAAAATATTGGAAAGTCACTGACTTATCAGAGACTACAATCGAATTTTAATCTAATTTGGAGGTTTGTTTTGTCTTTACTACCAATAGTCCAGTGAGAAGCCCAAAAAGAACTAGCGTGTATTTAGGACTCAAACAGAATCACGTTTAAGTGGAGTTTTGTAGCCCAGATTTTGGACCTTAGGCAATTGTTTGTTTTCTGACACCCAGATTCTTGACCTGCAGGTGGAGACGAGATCTACAGAGGGAGCCAAAAAAATGTACACACGTTGTAAGAAAGGAAAAAACTGTATTAAAATTGTAATGCTCAATATATACCAATAACAAAAGGTGACTACAAGTCACGTGTATACGTTTTTTTGGCACCCCTGGTATTTCAGAATGTTAATGTAAGAAAGGCCTGGTATCAAGTACATTAAGCCCAGTTCAGATCACTCTCTTCTCTTGACTCTGGAAAGACCAGCAGTCCAGGGATGCAAACACAGCTGCCAAGTGGGGTTTTCACTGCCAAAAGCCACAAATGCTGAGGCGGCCTAATGTCCTGCAGTGAACTTTAAATGAATTTCTCCCATGCAAGTTGTTCTGTCTGTCTGGAAGAGCTACTTCCCACAGTATGCCTAAGGAGGAATTATTGTTTGGCTAAATCAATAAATCATTTGCATGAAAATAATACATGGAAGCCAGTTTAGGAAAAGTGTTTGGTGATATGAGTATGATTAGAATCTGGTTTTCTGTTTTAGATTAATGTATTAGGTTTTTTCTTTGATATGGTTAGAGTGCTCTGCATAGTAAATATGAGAGCTTCTCGGGACAGAAATGACAAGCTGAAAGCAATCTTTCAGGCCATCTACTAGGTCTGACAATTAAGTTCGCGAACTCATCCTAGAAAAAGTGCTACATATCTCATTGCTTAATAGCACTACTTAGAAGTACTCCCCTTGGGAAGCTATGCACCAACGCCAGCACCTAGTCCACCTTTCAAAGTAATTTTGGAACTCTTTTTCTGGAATGGCCATCACAGCTGTCATCCTATTACCCTTGATGTTCTGAATGTCATCAAAATATCTTCCTTTCAATATTTCCTTTATATTTGGGTAAAGAAAGAAGTCACTGGCGGCCAGATCAAGAGAGTAGGAAGGGTGTTCCTACACAGTTATTTGTTTACTGGCTAAAAACTCCTTCAAAGACAGTGCCGTGTGAGCTGGTGCATTGTCGTGATGCAAGAACCATGAATTGCTGGCAAAAAGTTCAGATTGTCTTTTTCACGCAGACTTTTCAGCACTTCCAAATAATAAACTTGGTTAACTATTTGTCCAGTTGATATAAATTCTAATGAATAATCCCTCTGATATCAAAATAGTTAGCAATATCATTGCGACAAGTTCGCGAACTTAATTGTCAGACCTCCTACATCAAATCTCCCATTTTCCAGATGAGGAAATAGGGGTTCTAGTAGATACATGGCCCTCTGAGATCACATGGTAGGGGGCACATCCCGATCCCTGTAACCTCATTTCCCAAATCCTGTCTCACAAGGATTCTGAATAAACCTTCAGAATAATTCATCCTTTAAAACAAAAACTGCAAAAACCTCCTGGCTTTATTTAGCTGTGGAAATGTGGAGAGGGATGAGAGCTAAAGTTACTGATTCTCAGCATATATTTGTTAGGGACCTTTGAGTTATCACAGCAAACTTTTTAAATGACAGAAAGGAAACATAGGAAACTGGCAATCTATAAAAGAAAAATTTAATTCTCAAAAAACAATATTTTTCAATATTCAACTTCCTAACTAATCAAAGAAATGCAAATTAAAACAATGAAATGCTGTTTCACCTATACAATTAAATATATTAAAAATTATAATAGTCAACAATACCAGGTGTATTACAATGCAGCAGAAACTTTAAAAACTCATAATCTCTAATCCAGAATTTCTGCTTCTCCAAAATGAAAAATTCATGTGTAAGGCTATTTGTTGTAGCATTTTTACAGTAGTGCTATATTGCAGTAAATTTATAATATGAAAATGACTTTCTATTCTATGATAATGCTAAACAGTGAATAACATTTTAGAAGAACATTTAATGACATGAGGAAATACTCATAGTAAGCCAAGTTAAAAAAATTAAATGGTATATACTCAATACAAGTTGAAAGTTGTATATATCCAACATCATTCCAATTTATTTAAATATATATGTATGTATGTATGTATGTGTTTGTGCATGCGAGAGAGAGAGAGAGCGAGAGAGAGAGAGAGAGAGAGAGAGAGAGAGAGAGAGAGAGAGAGAGAGAGAGAAGTCTGGAAGAATACATGCAAAAATGCGCAGCTATTTTTGGATGTCACAATGGAGAGATTACAAGCTAATTTAAATGTTCTGTTTTATGTTTTGATGTGTTTTATGTTTTTGATGTACAATGAGGATATTACTTGGGTAAATATATTATTTAAAAAGCAAATTTAAAGTCGCCCCATATATCTTTCTGTCAGAATTGCCTCAGATTTGATTTGACTCAAAATTTGCTGTTGGTAGGATTTTTGTTGATGGGGAGCTTTACTATGATGGCCAGGTTGTATCAAACATTCTGAGAATATACAGATCCCAGGGGGATCACTGCATAGATTGTGTAGATGCCTGACCACTGCGCTGTACAGCTGAAGTTGATGGAGAACAATACTGAATGTCAACTATAATTAAATATATGTATATATTTATATATATTGAATGGCAACTATTTTATATATATATATATATATATACACATATATACATACATATACATATATATGATGTAAAGTACAGCATAAGGAATAGAGTTAACGGTATCGTAAGAGCTATATATGATGTCAGAGGGGTAGTAGATTGGGAGGGGGTTATCACTTTGTGAGGGGTGTAAATGTCTAATCATTATGGTGTTTTGTAAACCTGAAACGAATATAAAAAAAAATTTCTAAGCACAGACTCACTTATGTGGTGTTTAGAATCTGAATCACACTACCTGGGTAGAAAAAAGTCATATATTTAGCTTAGAATAGTTCCAAGTTTGCTGTGCTCCCAGGCACTTGACAAAAGAAAAATATAGTCCTCTATGTAGAAATACACTTAAAACCCAGACCTCAATGACTTTCCAAACGTAAAGTTCCAAGGAATATGAGTTCAAAGTTTTAAAAAAAGAATCACTGTAAGAAAGGAAGCAATCTTACACAATTAGAATCAATAAAAAAACAGAACTAGACCTGCAAGGATACTGACATTAGAAATACCAGCTATGAAATATAAATATATTTAACATGTTTAGAGAAATAAGATATTAAATGATGAAAGAAAAAGAAGCAACGAAAATCAACCAGAAAGATGTGAAAAAGAGCTACAAAAATACTGCCAAAAATGAAAAATGTGATAATTAAAATTAGAAACTAAACAATGAGTTTTAGAACAGATTAGACAAAATTGAAGAGAAAATTAGAAGCTAGAAGACAGATATACAAAAATGACCACAATGAAGAACACAGATTAAAAAAAAAAAATGAGTATTTAAAAGACATGGAGGATAGGTTGAGATGATACCACATATATTTAATCAGAATTCTAGAAGATTATAGGAAGAGTGAGGTAGAGGGAAAATTGGTGGAAGGCATGAATCCTCAAATTCAGGAAGTCTAATGAATCACAAATAGGGAATAAATAAATGAGAAAACCACATCTGATGTAGCATATGGAAAATGCTGAACACCAAAAACAAAGGAAAAAAAAACTTAAAACAGTTAAAAAGACATTTCTTACCAAGAAGCAATATTTACAATGACAGCAGTTTTTTCAACAGCAAAAATGGGAAGTCAGAGACCATGAAACATTATTTTCAAAATGGGATGAAAAAATAATTTTCTACCCACCAAAACTGTCTTTCAAGAACAAAAATGAAATACACCTCTAAGCAAATGAAAACCAGGAGCATTTACTATTAACGGATTCTTCTAAAGGAACTTACAAAGAATGTAGTAAGTTGGTAGAGGGAAAAAAACCATTAAAAAAAAGTTGATATGAGAAAAGGAATGAGGAGGGGAAAATTGATTAAAAATGTGGATAAATCTCGGGGCGGCCGGATGGCTCAGTTGATTAGAGCGCGAGCTCTTAACAACAAGGTTGCCAGTTCAATTCCCGCACGGGATCGTGGGCTGCGCTGCCCGCAACTAAGGTTGAAAAAAACGGCGACTGGATTTGGAGCTGAGCTGCACCCTCAACTAGACTGAAGGACAACGACTTGGAGCTGATGGGCCCTGGAGAAACACACTGTTCCCCAATAAAAAAAAAATTTTTTTAAATGTGGATAAATCTAAAAACACTGATGGCATAATGACAATGTCTAATTTGTAGGGTTAAAGAAGTGATGATTATACCTCAATAAAGCTGTTATAAAATATCAAGGTAGATCTTAAATCATGGACTTCAAATCCTTTTTTAAAATTTTTCAATTATAGTTGAATCTTCCAGAATTCAAATATTATTTTATATCAATTTCAGGTGTGTAGCGTAATGGTTAGAAATTTATACAATTTATCAAGTGATTCCCGCTGACTAGTTTATTACCCATCTGGCATTATGCATAGTTATTAACAATATTATTGACTGTATTCTATATTCTGTACTTTACATCCCCATGACTATTTTCTAACTACAAATTTGGATTTCTTAATCCCTTCATCTTTTTCACCCAGCCCCCCTTCCATCCGGTAACCATCAGTTTGTTCTTTGTATCTATGGGTCTGTTGCTGTTTTGTTTGTTCATTTATTTTGTTCTTTAGATTCCACATATAAATAAGATCATATGAGGTCTGACAATTAAGTTCGCAAACTTGTTGCAATGATATTGCTAACCTTTTTTGATATCAAAGGGATTATTCATTAGGAATTTGTACCAACTGGAAAAACAGTTAACCAAGTTTACAATCTGAAAGTGCCAAAAAGTCTGCGTGAAAAGTTAGACGACCTGAACTTTTCGCCAACAATTCATGGCTCTTACATCACGACAATGCACCAGCTCACATGGCACTGTCTGTGAGGGAGTTTTTTTGCCAGTAAGCAAATAACTATATTGGAACACCCTCTCTAGTCACCTCATCTGGCCCCTAATAACTTCTTCTTTACCTGAAGATAAAGGAAACATTGAAAGGAAGACATTTTGATGACATTCAGTACATCAAGGGTAATATGATGACAGCTCTGATGGTCATTCCAGAAAAAGAGTTCCAAAATTACTTTGAAGGGTGGACTAGGTGCTGGCATTGGTGCATAGCTTCCCAAGGGGAGTACTTCAAAGGTGACCGTAGTGATATTCACCAGTGAGGTATGTAGCACTTTTTCTAGGATGAGTTCGTGAATGCAATTGTCCGACCTCGTATAATATTTGTTTTTCTCTGTCTGACTTATTTTACTTAGCATAATATAATACCATCTATGTCCATCCATGTTGTCACAAATATAAGATTTCAGTTTTTATGGCAGAGTAATACTCCATTGTATATGTGTACCACAATTTCTTTATCCAATCATCTATTTGTGGGCATTTTGGTTGTCTGTATATCTTGGCTATTGTGAATAGTGCTGCAGTGAACGTAGGGGTATGTATATCTTTTTAAATTAGTGTTTTGGATTTCTTCGGATAAATACCCAGCAGTGGAACTGCTGGGTTGTATGGTAGATCTATTTTTAATGTTTTAAGGAACCTCCAAACTATTTTCCATAATGGCTGCACTATTTTTCAGCCCCACCAACAGTACACGAGGGTTCCCTTTTCTCCACATTCTTGCATGGACTTCAAATCTTACACAATGGGGGAGAGGCGACTGAATTAAAATGTTCTAAGGTCTTAGGTTGTTTAGCAGGAGTGTAAAGATATTAATGTGTATATTTGAATTAAATATACACATTAACTTTTTAGGGTAAACACAAAAAGAATAGACATAGGGTATATAAATTCCAAACTATTAATGGCAAAACAGGTTTCATGAAAAATCAATCCAAAGAGGAGGCCAGAAAAAAATTATGAAAAGAAACAAGAAGACTGAAGCAAATAGAAAGTATAAAATAGCGTGATAGAAAAGAATCCAAATGTAACAGTAACCACAATCAATGTAAATAAACTAAACTTTCCCGTTAAAAGATAATGATTGTCAAACTGAATTAAACAAAATGCTGGTATATTCTCTTTACTGAAGATTTACCTAATAGAAGAAGGTTCAAAGTAAAAGAATAAAAAATCTAAACCAGTCAAATTCATACTGTAGATGTACTTGCCTCCACAGTAGCCAGAGAGTAGCTTCAGATAACAATCTCATTTCTTGTCAAAGTTAAAATATAAAATATCTGGCTCTGCCATTTTTAAAAAAAGGAAAGAAAGGGGGAAAAGGGCAGGGAAGGGAGGAAAAGGGTCAAAGGAGAGAGGGAGAAGAGGACGAACGCAGGAAGGTATGCAGGAGTAACTCCTCCTCTCAACATTTCCAGGAAGGTTCACAGGTCATCTCTTGTTGGAGAAACCAGAGAAGCAAGGGAACAAACAAGGGAATCTGAACTCTGTGTATTAAAATCCACCGGGCTTTCTGGGTCTCTCCAAACACTTCCACTCACTCTCTGAATCACAAACAGTAACTGAAGGACTTGCTTTCACTATTAGCAGAGGGAAGCAAAACAAGGAAAAGTGCTATGCTGTATCCCTAGATAAATAAACACACTACATTCACAGGCCTCTAGTCTGCTAAGAATTTTAATGCCTACATTTTCTTTTGGGAAGGACAGAGAGTTTCCAAGTCTATTAACTAATACTATCCTCTTATTTATTTTAAGGATGATCTTACCTTATCTTCAATGAGGTTTGTACAGTTATTTTACTAGTTTATTTACTAGGTTTGGAGGGGAAACAAAAGTTGAGTTTTATAACATATTCTGTGTCCAGGCAATCTGAGGACTATATATTTGTATTTATAAAATTATTTATGGGTTAGCACCTTTAAGAAAGACTTCACTGTATGAGGCACATTTATAATATTATTCCAATTCTGATTTTTCTCACAAACATCATAACAGTTTGAATTGCAAAAATTCTGTTTACAAACAACTTTCAGGAACACACAAACTGAATACAGCAAGACACACCTAAATGACAAAGTAGCCTGCTCTTGAACTCTCCAGCCTTAAGCATCTTTATTTAGACCATTCCCTGCAATGAGAACTGGGCTGACTTGCTGTCAGATTACAGTGCCAAGTCTAAGAAGTTAAATACCATGGACAGCTGCTTTCTAGGCCAATGACAGCCTAACACCATAACAGATCAACAGACCTCAGCAACCGGCCAGGCGCACTGCAAAATGAGCTGGATGCCTGAAACTCCACTGCTTCGCGTCCTGCAGGATTCAAATTTATTCCTAACCAGCCATTGGAGAAGTTTTTAGATAAGAATTCTATTCATTTCTAAATAAAAATACCCTTATAACAAAAATCTCTGCTTAGCATAGATCTTGCTAAACCCTAGTTAGTGGCCTACTTATTTCAAGCAAAATTGTACACAATAAAATTTCAGGACAACAAAGGCATTTGGAGTTTATGATAATATCTGGCCGGCATATATTCACTGTATGGGATCTAGGGCTTAGAAATATTATAATATGACAAACATTATTTACCTCAAAGGGTGACAATGGCCTGCTTTACTCAAGGATTAATGGGGTGAATTCCAATCTTCAAGGAATGTTTTGAAATTCTCAAATTTGAAATAATTTATTCTGACTCTCTTTTCATTTAATAACAGAAGACAAAATGAAGAGAACTACTATACATGTGTCTAACCACTATGCTGTACACCGGAAACTAATACAAAATATTGAATGTCAACTATAATTTTAAAAAATAGTCACAAGGATATAAAGTATAGAATAGAGAATATAGTCAATAATATTGTAATAACTATGTACAGTGTCAGATGGGTAATAGACTTATTGGGGTTACTACTTTGTGAGGTATATAAATGTCTCGTCACTATGCTGTTTTGTACACATGGAACTAAAAAAATAAGTTAAAAAAATAAACGGAAGAGAGCTACCATTTATTGAACAGCCACATTTGCCAAGGACTGTGTTCACTACTTAACATTCATTTCTTCATTTAATAATTTTCCATACTTTATGAAGTAGGTATTAAGATTTTATTAGGAAATAGTCTCAGAGAGTTTACGTGACTTCTCTGAAGTCACAGGGCTAATTATACATATGGAGTTAAAACTCTTTTTTCACTGAGTCATTACAGGGTACCTTTACCATGTCATAACACCACACAATGTTTTTAAAAAGGATAACATTATCACTAAAAGAAATAATAATAATAAAATTAAAAAATGCACACAGGATGGAGCAATTAAATGAGATGAAAAACTATTACTTTATGGGAAAAAAATGCCAGTTCACACATTTCTCCAGGCTTCGCAGTTGCCCCACGATAAACATCATCAATAATGGAACCAAATTAAGATTTTCAACCTGTCTATGAAGCAAGTACTGGTTAGTTTCAAAGATATTTCACGGCCTAGAGTCCAGCAGAACTGATGTTTTTAGGAAGAACATTTGATTATATACAGAAGAATATCTACATATTTTCTTTCCACTGTCCCAAACTCCCATGCCCCATAATTATGCAAATAGGACAGTGAGGTGGCTTTGCATGAAACCATGCTTAGTGTTTTGTTTCCTAAATTCATGAATAGCACATTCCTCTCTATGAAGACTCCACTGAGGGCTGCAGTTTGGCTGAGGGTCTTTTTCCCTGAGTATTCTGATGATGTCAGAAGCATTGACTTCTGTAGGAAAGGTGGGTACACAGAGAGAAATCAGCTTTGCAGGTCAGAGAATTAGATGGCCACACTCAAGGACCCATCCCGCTTTGGGACACTTATATTCAGTGCCTGGGGAGCAAAAGCGCCATAAGATTCTGAAATTAGGCAAATGATAAAGATTAATTGCTGAAAAAAAATTTCTCAGCAATATTTCAAAAGCGCAATTGGCAAGGTAAAATTTCCTGAAGGAAACCCACATATCATTATGCACTGTTCCACCTGAAAATATACAACTGTGTTCTGGTATTTGTGAGGAATACCAAACAAGACATAGCTATCTTAAAAAATTCTGCCCCCATGATATTTATAGTTCAACCTAGTTATTGAATACCAAAATAATAATAATAATTAAAAGGGATAAATTAAAGCTATTTGGTGCTAAAAGGAAAATAATACAATGAACGCATTTTGTGGGAAAATCAGAAACAGGAGAAGTAGTCATGAAGATAATCTTCTTCGTCTTTTTAATTACATAAATCCAGAATTTCCAAATGAAAATATGCACAATATTAAATATAGCACAAACGTATGGATTTGAATAATAACTATTGAGGAATGTCAGCCTAATTGCTGACTTTTAAAGTATCATAAAAATGACATGACAGTCACCTAATATAGTAGGTAAAAATCCTGCTAGAGCTACTTTAATGAATGGCTTACAATTGATTAAATACTGCCTGTAAATTGTATTTAAAAAGTTATTCCCCAATGCATGAAACCAGCTCCCTGTCCCCCAATCAGAATACAAAATCCCCCTGCAATCTTAAATACATCATTGGGTTGCTTTGCAAATTCCTTTTTTATAAATGTTGCCAACATAACCTTAGCTGAGTCTGTGTCTAAGTCAACAAAGTTCCACTGTGGGGCAACAAAACAAAAAAGTGTTGAGTTCTCAAAAAGAATTTTTACCCTTCATGAATCCAGGATATTTATTAAGATACCAAATCATTTCCTTGCTTCTAAAAAACATGCCTTTCCCTTGGCAATCGTTCAGTAGTCTAATTGAAATAAACACATGGACTATTAACGCAAACCACTCAAAATAACTGTCAGCCTTGAGGAGAGAGCGTGGGGGCTCATCTTTTTGGTTACAAAATCAGAGCAGGAAGAGGGCTTCAGTGATGACTGTTTTATGCCCTCTAGGATATATACTTAATTATTACACCTGAATACCTATTTGCATGTAAGTGATTGTTTTTTGTACAGCAGTTTCTAACAACCAAACATACACTGAGTGACATGTTAGAAAAAATACAATACAAAACAGTACTCTTTTGCATGTAATAAATAGAAGTGTTACTGGTGAGTTTTTTTCCTGCACTTTGCTTCCATTTCATGGCTGTTACAAAAATGATGGTTGGCCACCAAATTTGACTATAAAGGAATTATACCAAATTAATATAATTTTTTCTTTTCATTTTGGACAAAATGTCTCGCTCTCCACTCAACATCTGTTTTTTGCATATATGAGAATTTCCCCAGATGCTAGTACAAAGTCTGCATATGTATTTTGGTTTTCTGTTTAAAATCACATTCAGAGGTACCATTCCAATGTTGATAAATCAGAACTGCATTGCTATACTTAAGCTAAAATGTTATTGATGCTGCTTATCCATTATTTTTTTTAAAAAAATTTACATTTTTGAAGATCAATTTCTTTCAAGCTCTTTACCAATTTTCTCACCATTTAAATAGTAGGAGGCCACTATTGTCATTAAAATTCCCTGAAATTCTACAGCAAAGGTATTTTGGGTCATGTTTATCACAGCATGCAAAATGCGCCATCAAGCTACAGAGGCAGGGCTTGCCAATGACTCTTTCATGGATTGCGATCAGTTCCTGGCCAAGTGACCTAAAGCATTATGATGTGGACCAAGGAGAATGGCCATGACCCACTCTCCTGACCAGTCCTGCTGGGTCCAAGGCTGCTGACTTAAAGGTGTAGCTCTGATGACATAAACAAACTTTCTTCCCTAAGTATCTTTAAAGAAACGGTTCATGATAATTGTTACATGCCCATTTAAAAAGAAAAAGCCCTGCAACTTGCTAGGCACACAAACACTTTCCCATGAAAATTAAATTGCACACAAAATCATTATGCCTACTTTCAGAAAGTAAGAGACAGATTATTTTGTTTGCTGAGTCTGCTCTGGGATATTTATGTAACCTATATTTTCAAAAGTTTTACTCAGAAGCAAATAGCTTGAGAACTTAGTAGACATCCACAAGAATATTCCCACATTTTTTTCCCCCACTGTCATGTTAGCCTGGCTATGAGAATACCACAGAAAGCAACCAACTATCCACTAGAGCCCCAAATACAATCACATTAAAAAAAAAAAAAGGCAGATCTCAAAAACATAATAATTCAGAACTACAGTCAAGAAGAACATTAAATAAACAATCATCACCACCAACCTTTGCTTGGGCCTCTGGTGCTGTCACCTTGACGACTTTATTGCGGTTGATCATTTGCTTCACCCATTTTTCTACTTGGACGTTGAATTTCATGAAAATCACGTAGGCAAAATAAGCTGATAAGAGAAGCAAGCTTTCCCACCACATGATGACATTATCCAGGAAAAAGATGATCAGCATGATCAAGTCAACAATGTAGAAGGACACATCCCGGAAGAGCGGCCACCATGTCAAGTTCAAGATTTCTCTAGAAAACAGAGCACACATGCCAATAACAAAAAGGATATTGAACACTGCTGAGCCCACAATTGTGCCGATGCCAACATTGCTGTGAGCAATAAATACCCCTATGAGAGATGTGAAAAGTTCTGGGGCCGAGCCCCCCGCTGCCATAAAGGTGGCTCCAGCCACATCATCAGAGATGCCCAGTTTTTCAGTGATGACAGTCAAAGAAGGAACAAAGAACTCATCACAGACAATGGCTAAGGCTATGAACATGTAGATCATTCCAAGGACATGCAGAATGATGGCACCTTTTCTTCGCTCCTCGAGGGAAAAGATGTCTCTTGGGTAGTCTCCTTGGGAATGATCTGTACTGTTCTCAGATTTGCCTTCCTGTGAAAGAGGTGGTTGTGGACTGTAATCCCAAATCTCGTCATTTAAATCTAAGAGAGTCCTCTGAGGGTAACCATGTGCTACTTTAGGGCCACTTGCACCACTGGCCTTTCCTGTGCTCTGGGTCTCTGTCTCAGAAAAGGCACTGATTGAAAACGGGACAGTGCTAATGGCTACCAGGCCCATGAAAAGGCCTAAGATTCGAATTAACTTTAATTTTTTCCTGACATTATAATGTCTCTTGCAGCCAGATGGTGACTTATCTGAACACCATTTCTCAAAGAAAGTGATGGTGGTGCTTTGGTGCAGATGCATCCTGGGTCTTCTGGTGGATACGGTGGTCTTCAAATTGTAAACTCAACCAGATGGTTCTTGCATACTTGGCCTCACTTTATAGTTAATGGTGTTTGGGAGGCACTTCCACAATCAGGGGTTCTTATGCTCCACAGGAAATATTTTTGACATTGATGCTTTAAAAAAAACCAAAAAAACAAGGATAAGTAAACCATAAAATCATATGTCTTTTTTACAAATAGAACTTTGTAGATATGACACAGTTCTATCATGTAGCCATATGACTGGGTAACTTACTTAACTCTTCTGTGCCTCTTTCCCTTTTTCAAAAATTAGGACAAGTACAGTACCTAGCACCAAAGATGCTTTGAGGATGGGTTAAAACACATGAAGCACTAAGAGTAGGATGTGGCACTTCATAGGCACTTATGATAATGTATGATCAAACTCAAACATTTTGATAAATCCGATATTAGGTGTAGATGTGTGTAAGTATAAAAATTTTATAGATGAAAACCTATCAGTTTACCCCACCTTAAATCATGTAACAAATAACCTCCCAATACTAAAAAGGTACCACTTCTTTTAGAAGTATCTATGTACTTGACAACCAACAATTATCCACTGTGTTTTCTTTTAGTCCAATTATATAATTCTATATGCAGGCAGACTTTTCTGATTTAATCTATCATTCGGAAAGGGTTGAGTGCTGGAGGAGGTATCACTCTTTTTCTGAACACATAAAGAGCTCAGGATCTTATTTTCCACGAAAGCTTCCTTATGCAGAAAAAGTAGCCCTAGAAAAATGTAAGTTTACAAAAGAATGTTATAGTGACATGAACAAATTCTCTTCCCTAAACATCTAGACATTGTTTTCATCTGAAGCTCATTTTTAAAAACAACCTTTAGTCATTTAAAACAGACAATTTAGTAAATCAAACAACTCCTAACAAGTAGGCTATTTGAGGAGACCAAGTGTGTACTTCATAAACAATATGCAAGTTCGTTTATTCAGTTCTTTAGATTCCACATATAAGTGAGATCATATGGTATTTGTCTTTCTCTGTCTGACTTATTTCACAATACCTCTGTCCACAAAATCTGTCCCAAACAGCCTCAACATTGACTTTTCTAGAAGGTTAGATATCCAAGCAGTTTTCATTCTTTATCTCACAGAGGAAATGGGTAAACTATCCAGACACCACAGTTGACAATCTGAAGGTTCCTCTTTTTAACTTTCTTTTAAAACACTGTTTTTGTTCTTTTCTTCTATATCAACGATTTCATTTTACAGACATTCGCTGAGATCATCTCAGGTGTAAAATGAGCTAATGAAACACATGCCAGTTGAACACAGAGATTAGGTGGAGGTCAGGTTTGCAGAGTAGGAGCACAAGTCAAAGCAGGCTGAGATGCTGCTTATTCCCGAGATAAACCGGACCAGTCACAGAGATTCCCGACTGGACGGCATTTGTCCACACTTAGCACCAACGGTTAAGCGACTCACAGCTCCCGGGCATTGTCACACTGCTGAGCCGGGGCAACCGGCAGAGACGGACTCAACTCCCAGGGTGCACCATCAGCTCCAGCCCGAGCCGGGCTCGACCTGCAAACCCACCGCTCAGCTCTACGGTAGCGGCCTCCGCCGGCGAAGTGTACCCCCAGCCACGCCCCAACTTTGCCTCGTATGGTCCCAAACTTTCCCTGGTGGGTTAATAGGAAAATAAAACTACAGGACATACGCCCCATTAGCGAGCCAGGAGCTGGGATGCCGCTAGCGGAGGGGCTTGGCCCGCTTCTCCCCGAATCCTTTGTGGGTGGGTGGGTGGGGATGGGGAGCGCCCCTCTGCGCGCCCTGCACCCCACGCCGGAAGCAAGGGCGATTGTGTTGGGAGAAACAGAGGCTCGGAAACTGCACCTGGGAACGGAGTGAGTTGGCTAACTCCTTGCGGGGCCTGAGACACCCATGTCCACCACGGAGCCACCTGTGAGCCTGCGGCGCAGCAGCGGGATGCGCGCACCCAGGATCCGGGGACAACGACCAAAGCAGCCACCAAGCCTGGCGGCTGGCAGAGGCTCGGCCGCCCGCACTTACCGGAATCCGCCAGGAGGACGCGCACACCGCGGGGGTCTGAGCGCGATGCGCGCTTCGGTCCACAGCCTTCTCGGCCCTTCGCCTCCCGGCTCGGAGGCTCGGGCTCCCGCTCCAGCTTGCGCTCACCACCGCTCTCGCCGGCCAGGGCTGGGCTCCAGAGGAGACTGAGCCGCCGCGAGCCCGGCGCGCCGCCTATGGTGCTGCCCGGCCCCCGCCGGCCCCTCCCTCTCGGCTCTGCGCGGGGAGCGTGGCCGCAGCGCTCTCGGCTCCCGCGCCCTTTGCTCCACGCCTCTTGGGCGCAGAGGCGACGCCGACAGCCGTCTCTTAGGAGATTTCTCCGCAGTGGGGACCCAGGTCAGTATTTTCAGGAGAGCAAGGGCAGAGAGGAGAAATCGTACAGATCGGTGACGCGCCTGATTTCCCAAAGCCTGAGAGTGTTGCCAACTTCGGTGTCATCTTTCCTGGGCACCTCCTCTCCAATTATCTGCAAAAAGTGACAATAGTCACATATTTCTTTAGGAGGTGATGTAATGTTTAAAGGTGGAAAAGATGTTCAGTGAAAAGGCATGAAGGCCTGCAGAGCTGTTTGTTCCTGGTATCTCCAGGTTGGATGGTTGGGACACAGAAGGGTCTTTAGACTTGCAGGCTGACCTTTCACTTCATGGGTGATGAAACTGAGACCCAAGACACGGTGTCATTTGGAGTCACAGACAGGGTTCACATGCTGGCCTCTGGACTCTCAGCCCAGTGTTCTTTCCTGCCCCGTCTGGAAAGTAAGAGGCTCTTGACCACAAGAAAATCAGTCAGGCTTGTTGGGGATTAGAGGATCTATCCCCAAGGATCTGGGCCAAAGAGCGGGAGAAGTCAAGACAAACTGGTTTCTGAGGGAAGCCCCTTTACCCAGCCCTGTGACCACCACCCAAACTACCAAGAGGTACCCACCCTGAGAAATCTTTGGGGCTTTCAGCAAAGGTTTTCCGTTTTTCTTTACTTCCCACCCACCTCCTCTCTCCTCTTTTCCACTTAAAGGGTTTTTTGTTTTTGTTTTTGTTTTTAACTTAGAGGGGTTTTTCTTTCACTTAGAGCAGGTTTTCTCATGCCTTCCTGGGACTGGGGGGAATGTGGATCATTACCTCTGACTTTGAGTAAAACTCTAAACTCAGACCTCTACACTTACTTTTGATACATCAAGAGAAGCCTTGGGAACTTAGAAATCTCCTTTCCTCCCATCAGAGCCGGCCATTTCGGGCTATTGTAGTGCCATGGATTTCAAGGTCCTCTTTTTTTTTTTTAAGGATTATTATTATTATTATTATGTTATTAGTTTTATGTGTACAAAACAATGTAATAGTTAGACGTTTATACCCCTCACAAAGTGATAACCCCTATCCCCCAATCTACTAACCCTCTGATATCATATATAGCTGTTACAATGTCATTGACTCTATTCCTTATGCTGTACTCCACATCCCGTGACTATATATATATATATTAAATTATAGTTAACATTCAATATTATTCGGCTTCAGGTGTACACCACAGTGGTCAGGCATCTACACCATCCACTAAGTGGTCTCCCTAATAAGACAAGTGCCCATATGACCCCTACAAAATCTTTACAACATTATTGATTATATTCCCCAAACTGTATTTCATATCCTCTTGGCTATATTGTGACTGCTAACTTGCACTTTCTAATTCCTTTACCTTCTCCCCCATCCCCAAAGAAACTGTGCTATATTTATACAATGGAGTATTACTTGGCCATAAAGATGAATGAACTATTACCATTTACAACAATGTGGATGGACCTAGAGAACATTATTTCAAGGGAAATAAGTCAGATGGAGAAAGGCAAATACCATATGATCTCACTTATATGTGGAATCAAAGAATAGAATAAATGAACAAACAAAACAGACATAGACTCAGAGATATGGGGGGTGGTAAACCTCAAGGTCCTCTTTTGGAAATCATAGGCTGAACATTTTTTATCTTTACCTTTCATTTTGGAACATTTCAGACATATACAAATGTAAGAAAATAGCATAATGAACCTCTCTGGGGCCATCCCCCAGCTTGAACAATTATCAACTCATGGCCAATTGTGTTTCATTTAATGTCTCTTTTTGCCATACCATCATTTTAAAGCAAATCCGAGACATTATATCATTTTATCTGTAAACATTGACAAAAAGCAAAGAAGGTATCAAAAATGACTAGGGTTGTGTCAAAAAGACTAAGGAACCAATTCAAATAGGCTCCCACTAGGCAAGGATGGGTTAGTTTTAGTATCAAAAATTGATAATTGCAAAATTTGATGCAATACATCAAATATGATTATGTCTACAAATTCATAATGCTTCTAAAGAAATTCAATTGATTGGTCATTGCTGATGGGTATGAGGGAATGTAGTCATTATTTTAAAACTTTTTTTTTTTTTAAAGAAAACAATCATGCACTTATTGTGCCTTTTCTACACTTTCTATACAAACTGGATCTCAGGGTAACCAATTAGACTTTACGTTTACTTTACTTTCTTGGTCAAGCAATTCCTAATCTTTCCTGATGCAATGGATGCCTCTGGTTACATGGGAGGAGAGGATCTTGTATACAAGGTTCTGCTTAAAAGAAAAAGATTGTAATATATTTAAAATGTATATTATAATCATATCATATCCCTCCTACTAGGATCTTTATAGATGTTATCCAGCTAACTCGTCCTAAAACCCAGAGATGACCCTGAGGCTCCACTTGTTGGGAAAAGGAATGAGGCCCAGATGGAGACCTAGTCAGTCTGCAGGTTGTATCAGTTGGGGTTCACACATGGCTGCTTATAATAGAAACTCATCCTTAGTGATTTAACCAAATAAGAGTTTATTTTTCTCATGTGAAAAGAAGTAGGAACACAGACTGTCCAGGGTTGTGCAATCGCTCCCTGATGGCATCAAGCAACCCAGATCCTTTGATCTGTCTTCCTTAATGTATGGTTTTTATCCTCATAGACACAAAATGGTTGCCTCTTGTAGGCATCACATCTGTGTTCCAGGCAGAAGAAGGGAAGGAATGAAGGGTGAAACGCAGAAGGCCTTGCTAGGCTTTGCTTTTTTATTTAGAAAGGGACACTGTCGAAACTTCCCTTACATTTCATTGGCCAAAACTTGGTCATATGGTTATACTTAGCTGTAAGTGAGTATAAAGAATATTTTAATGGGGTTATTCATCACCATTTAGGAAATCAGGGTTCTCTGGGTAATATAAAAAGGGGAAACGAATGTTGGGTGAGCAACTAATAGTATTTGACACAGAGTTTCATAACATTCTCAATGAGATTCACATTGGACTGAAGACTGGCAGCTGAACTTGGCACTCAACTGCCATGACAGTTGACAAGGCTAAAACTGCCATCATCATAGCAATGGAGAAAATCATGGCCTGTCATTTGTCTACGTCATACAACATGAAAGCAGCCGAATTCAACAACACCTGGAGGTCTCCCAGATGCACAGTCTTTACTACCTAGTCGTGAAGAAAAAGGGAGCTTCATAAAAAAATGTGCTACCACCAAATGATAAGTTATCAAATAGTAGCCTTGACCAAGTCCTTTGCTAAGAGATTTAAGTAATCAATGGGTTTCTCTGTATAAATTATTATTAAAGAGCCAACTCTTTCATTTATTTATTTTTAGATACCGGCATATGTATAAACATTAGCATGATATTTACCCTTCTGTTAACTGTACGAGGTCTGACAACTAAGGTTACGAATCTTGTTGCAATGATGTTGCTAACCTTTTTTTTTTTTGATATCAGAGGGATTATTCATTATGAATTTGTACCAACTGGACAAACAGTTAACCAAGTTTACTATCTGGAAGTGCTGAAAAGGCTGCGTGAAAAAGGTAGACGACTTGAACTTTTCGCCAACAATTCATGGCTCTTGCATCACGACAATGCACCAGCTCATACGGCACTGTCTATGAGGGAGTTTTTAGCCAGTAAACAAATAACTGTATTGGAACACTCTCCCCACTCACTTGATCTGGCCCCCAATGACTTCTTTCTTTACTTGAAGATAAAGGAAATATTGAAAGGAAGACATTTTGATGACATTCAGGACATCAAGGGTAATATGACAACAGCTCTGATGGCCATTCCAGAAAAAGAGTTCCAAAATTGCTTTGAAGGGTCGACTAGGCACTGGCCTCGGTGCATAGCTTCCCAAGGGGAGTACTTGGAAGGTGACCATAGTGATATTCAGCAATGAGGTACGTAGCACTTTCTAGGATGAGTTTGTGAACTTAATTGTCAGTCCTCGTATGCTGTACTTGAACAAAGAATTTATGGGAATCATTGGTAATTACCAGTTAAGAATGTTGAGCATTTTTTGTAATTCTGAAGAGGAGCCTTTTAAAAAATAATAATGAATTTTTAAAAGAATGGGGTCATACTTAAGCTAATAGGGATTTTGAACATAAAACTTCCAAAGGGAAAAAGGAACCAGGCTCCCATTCAAGATGGCGATGGAAGATCTCCTAAACTCACGTGTCCCCCCAAAGCACCAAATCTACAGCTGTAGACACAACTTTCTCTGAAAAACACCAAAAACTAGGCATCAGGTAGGAGAGGCTGGGACACAATCGCCATAAGCCCCGTCCTTGGTACAGCAAACTCACAGTTACCAAGGAACTCAAAACCCAGAGCTTCTCCTTGAGGAGCTAAGGGTTTGAACCCCACATTGGGCACCGCCAACTTAAAACCTACAGCTGAGAGAGGAGCCCCCAAAACATTTAGTTTTGAAAACCAACCGGGCTTGCATGCCCCAGACCCACAAGGATCAGAGAAACAGCTCTTAAACAAGTCCCACGAAGACTCAGGCCTCGGGGCCCAGGGCAGAAGCGCCGAGGGAGGGGCCCCTGGAGCTTGTGTAGGAGAGACCTGTTTGCTTGTCTTGGAGCTTTGCCTGGAGGGGCACGCATCTGATTGACACAGGTTTGGGGGCCTGCTGGCATGCCTCAGGGACAGAGACTAGAGGATGCCACCTTTGGTTCTCCCTGTACCTTACTCCAGCCTACACTGCCATCTTTTTTTCTTAAACTTTTGGCTTTTTATTTTTTTTTCCTTTTTTGGTTTTCCTTTTTCCTTTCCTAGCAGGTGCCATCCCCCTCTGCTCACTCCAGCTGGTGGGACCCATGTTCGCGCTCTCCCTCTGCAGCACACCAGAGTGCCAGCATCTCCTTAAGGGGGGCTTTTACACGCCTTTGGTGCCCCATTCTTTATGGCTGCTGCCCAGGGGATGCTCCTTGATTGCCTGGCGCTGGTGGCTGGGGGCCTTGTATTCTTAAGTCCCATGGTACTGAAACAAACGGAGAGACAGTTCTTGGCAGGCTGCCACCCCCCAGGGCACTGCACGGACAGTGAACTGAAACATACCCCAGTCTTTCTGTGGAAGAGGCCTATTCCCTTGTCCTGGAGCTTCGGCCTAAGAGGCAGGCTGCAGGTTTGGCACACGTCTAGGGGCCTACAGAGGATGAGTTCTCAGGGAACACTGGCTGCTGTACGCCATGTTTGCATTCTCTCTCTGTCTCACTACAGCTTTCCAGTGTCTCCCAGACACAAGTTTATACACTCATCTAGAGCCCCAATTTTGGGGACTGCCCCTTGAAGGACGCCTCTAGATTGGGGCCCTGTGGCCAGAGGGGCTTCTGCTTGCAGTACCATAGGACAGTACATTTGCATACTCTAAAAGCTGCTGCATGAGAGTCTGTCTTCCAATTAGCCTGCATCTAGGTGCTCACTGAGATCCTCCGCTTTGGGAGACTGACAGGTCTTGGCACATCCTGAACTCCTAGGAGCCATTAAAAATAAACTAGGCTGTTTGGACAATAGCAAAAGTTTAGGTTTGAGAAGCAACCAAGAGCTAAGGCAGGGTTGAATGGGAAGTTTCATCTTCTACATGAGGCCATTTCTTCAAGACTGGGAGAGGTGGGTGTGTTTTTGTTTGTTTGTTTGTTTTTTGTATTTCCAGGATTTTATTGGGGAACAGTGTGTTTTTCCCAGAACCCATCAGCTCCAAGTCAAATTGTTGTCCTTTCAATCTTAGTTGTGGAGGGCACAGCCCAGGTCCAAGTCCAGTTGCTGTTGTTTTTTTCTTAGGTGCAGGGGGTGCAGCCCACCATCCCTTGCAGAAGTCGAACTGGCAACCTTGTGGTTGAGAGCCGCGCTCCAACCAACTTAGCCATCCGGTCACCCTGGAGCTCAGGGGCAGCTCATTGTCTTCAATCTAGTTGTGAAGGGTGCAGCTCGCAGGCCCATGTGGGAACCGGCCACCCTATTGCTCAGAGCTCACTCTCTAAACAACTGAGCCACCCCTCCGCCCCAAGAGGTGGCTGTTTTATCTAACGCATAAAACCAATAAAAAGAGTCAAGCAAAATGAAGAAACAAAGGAATATGTCCCAAACAAAATAATAATAATAATAATAGTAGTAATAAATAAAATAAAACCTCAGGAAAAAAGCAATGAAAACTGCCAAAGGAAAGCTAGTTGTTAATTTACTAAGTATCAATATCATTGTCACCCAGACACATAGGATGACATGGTTTAAGAGACGGTTGGGAAGGTTCTCTTATCCGCATCCAAAATGACACCCCCATTTGGCACTGCCCTGAAATTCCACCATTAGAAATTTATACTTTTGGCTTTTTATTTAACATCTTTGGGATTTTTTTTAAAAAAGTAAATGGCTCTAGAGTTATAATAAAAATAAGCAATTTTATATTGTTTTTGGCTTGACTTTCAGTGTAAAGGAAACAAAAATTTTAGTAAATTTTCATGAGGGGAAGGTGGGAGAGAGATAACTGCCCCAGGAAGTTGCCGGCAACAAAGGGCCAAGATGAAGTATTCAGTTTTTACTTTGTCAGTTTATCCACCTCTTTTTTCATCCTCTCCCCTCAGCACACTACTCTTTTTTCTCCCTTGTATTACAGTCTCTAATTTTTCTGTTATCAGTTTCTGCAGGCGGTCAGGACATACTCGTCCACGAAGGATTCGATGTGCACAAAGGCAGTAGTTCTCAACCTTGACTCTCACTAACTATTAGAATCATTGGGGGCGGGGAGGTATTTTTAAAAGATTCCTGACAATGACACTCTTCTTTTCCCCTTACCTCTTCTTTTCCCATTACCATGAGCTCCTTGAGGGCAAGAATCAGTATTATGCATTTCCCAGCATGGATGCTTGGAACTTGGCACAGTGCTTGGAACTTGTGCAACACACATCTGTGGAATTAAATTAATGAGTTGCCAGAAATGCAGTTACTTAAAGGATAGTGAGTCAAGAGGAGGGTGCAGGTTATGCTGCAGTAACAAAGAGTTCAGAAATCACAATCGCTTAAGACAACAGAGGTTTTCGTTTCTCACTCGTACGACCCATTCTTTGTGAATTTTGCTGTATCATCATCCTCACTCCTGACCCCAAGCTGGTAGCTATCAGGAACATTGCCAGTTGCTGTGTAGAAAGGAAAGGTGCACGGCAAACCTTGTCTTTGCTTTTAAAGCTTCAGCTTGGAAGTGACTCATTATTGCTGCTCAAATTTCATTTGCTAAAGCGAATCACCTGGCCATATTTATCTTCAAGGAGCAAGAGAGTGCAGTTGCACTTTGTGCCCGGGAGAAGAGTGAAAAGATTTGGTGGTCAGCCCTAATGACTACCTTTTTTAGGAATCAAAACCAGGAACTAACATGTTATGTACCTACCATGTACTAGACATTTTTACTTATTGCTTCAGTTTCATGACTTTTATCACTATTATTATTCCCATGTTACAGATGAATAAACTGAGAGTCAGGTTAAGCATCGAGCAGCTCTCATTTTTACCCAATATTGGTTCCAAAGGCCAAGTTCTTTCTACTAATCCTCATTGTACATGACTGAAGTTTTCAGTCCTTGCCTAACCAGGAGTTAGTTGCGTTTTTCCTGTTGGGATTACATGCTTAGGTAACTACTGGGGACTTTTTCTACCACCAGCTGGTCTACCATCTAGTGTAATTGTCTACTTCCTAAGAGGATCTGTTTTGCTTATTTAAAAAATTAGATGTGTAAATGTCAAAATAAAATCTTGGTGTTCTTTAAAAAATGTTCTCCTCGGGCCCCCAACACTGGGTTGTCTGTGTTTTCTTTTGCATTTGGCTCATTTTATTTTTGAATGAATTCCCAGTTCTAGTTCAATGAGAACCATAAAAGCAGAAAAAACATATTTGTGGGGTTGAGAGATGCAAGTACAGGCTTCTTTGCTTTTGATAGTGGTTTTTGCAACAGCACTTAAAGCAACACATCCAAATTATTTCTCTTTCTTCTTTTTAAAAAATCTATTTAGGAGATGAGAAATGATGAATGCTTGTGATTTTTACATTAGGTACAGGAGTTTTTCCGGGCTTAAATGCTCAGGAAGCACAAAAACTGAGTTTCTCTTTGCAACACCAGCTCAGCTTAGAGCTCCTGAATATCAAGGTAGGTACAGTGAGTGCTAAGGCAAGACTCAGAGAAGCGCGGGAGGGAGCTCATCTATCGATTTCATCAAGGAACCTGGAGTCTAAAACCCTGGCTGTCTTCCTGGTTCCTGCAGGCACTTCCTGAGTGACCTCCAGGGTGCCCCTCTGTCTCTCAAAGCTACATCAGCAAAGAAAGAAGGATTAAATAATACTGGTAAAGGAGATAGACTGGGGAAGAGGCACAGAGTCAGGACAGATCATTTGGAGGGCAAGCAAGAGCACTTCTTTCTAACAGCTCAAAAAAAATTGTGCCCCTTTGCTTTCCTTCTTAAATTGCATTTTCCCTTTACCTGTCTCTGGCTCATAATTTCAATATAAAATAAAATTCAAAATATTGGGAAAGAAGAGATGTGTGCCTTGAGCCTCAACTGCGGGATAAGTTTGCAGGAATGTGCTAGCTCATCTTCAATTTTGAATGCTATTAGAGAATACATTAGTTTTATTCAATTCATGAAAGTGAAATGAATGTCTCATTCGTCGTTTTCCCAGCTCAGGGGTCTCAAGTTGTTCAGTTCAGCAGTACCCCTCCCCCTCCAAATAATGTAAGCGTGTGTGATGGTGGAGTCCTGATGCCACAGGAGAAGTCCTCCCCTGGCTCAACACTGGGGTCCAGTAGATAAGTCTGTTTTGTGTTCATGCTCACCATCTCTCCAAATTAGCCTTTACTGATAATAATAGTGATAGTTTCTTTTCTTTCTGCCACTCCTTTTTGCTTATTTCTCAATTTGTTTGGAATCAAGGTGGAAGACAGGTAATATATATTGAGCCCTTCAAATACTCCAGATATTACTACAAGGTTTATACCAAAAGACAGCAATTTTTCCTCTCCACAACTCCTTCTCCGTGGTCCTTGGAAGAATCATTTTCAAAGGTTTCAGCTATTTGTTTTCGGATTTATTTATTTATTGCCCTCCCCTCTCCTCTGTACTTATCACTATCTTTTGAAGTAGTTGGCTCGTTTTGTTATCTCCTGATTTTTCTGATTTGGATATTAGCTATCAAATTCCAATTGTGGAAGAAAAGGGTTTCTTCCTCTTACAATGTCGCCCACACGCTCATGCTCTGAAGTCCTCATCCTTTCAATATAGTTATGTCACCATTTTTAATAAATTAATATTAACATCCTAGAATTAATATAACCTTTTAATTATGCAAATGGAATCATCAGTTGAGCTATATAGTATACTAATTTACCCTAAACTCTCTGACAGAACTATACATTTTCGCTCAGTATTTTCAGACACATCAGCTGATCCACCAGTTTCATGTTTTCCTCCTCAGGAAACATCATTCCTGGAACCCCGTGCCTTCCTGCTGTCATCTGGACCCACCGATTTCTAGGCCTGTGGCATGGCTGACATCCTAGGAATTCCCTTTGCCTCTTATTTTTGTTGACAGTCCCATTTCCTAAGTTCTCTTTCTTATTTACTCCCTTGTTTATTGAGGCACAGCCTCCAGTACCTTCCTCAGAAGCGGACGTGGGAGGAGAATTTTTGAATGCTTGTGTGTCTGTAATGTCTTTATCCTACCCCCACAGTCTGTTGAAAGTATGCCGTTGTGTACATTTTCTAGGTTAGAAATGATCTCTGAGTATTTTTAAGGCATTTATTTCTTCCCTGTCTTTGATGTTCAATGGTTGCTGTAGAGAAGCCTGATGCCGTTCAGATTCCTGGTCCTTTCTGATGGGATCTGGTTTATCTTTTCAGAAGATTTCAGAAACTTCCCTTTATTTACATTGTTCTAAAACTGATAATGGTCCTTGGAGTGGCTCTTTAATGATTTTTTGTTCTAGAAACTCATATACATCTGGGAAGATTATTTTTGTATATATTTGAAAAATAATTTTCTTCTGTCCATTAGCTCCATCTTTTCTGGAATATAATTGTTTTGATTTTGACCTTGCTTGGCTGGTCCTCTAAGACTTTTTTTCTCTATTTTTCATCTCTTGAGTGATTTTCAACTTTATCATTTAATCCTTCTAGTGTTAAAACATTTCAGCTTATCATATTTTTAATTTTTAGAAGCTCTATCTTGTGCTTTGCATATTGCTTTTACATATAGTTTTCTGTTTATGTATCTTAGGTCTAGTAGCTTCTCTTCTCTCGCTTTGAGATAATATTATAAGCTTCACGAGACCAGGAATTTTCCTGCTTTGTTTATTACTTTATGTTCAACACCTAGAACAATGAGTTCCTAGTATAGTAGGTATTCAATAAATATCTTTGAATGAATGAGAATATTTATTATAGCTTTTTGCACATTGTCTTCTTCTCTCTGAAGTTTCAGTTTCCTACAAGTTCCTTATTGCTGTTTGTTCTGGCCTAGTTTTCATATCACAGGCCTTTTTAAAATGTCTGGCACACCTTGGTGTTTATTGATAATTAAGAGTGAAGTGCTAAAATGCTAATTCAAAGCTCCTGCTTTGTCAAGAAGAGGGCTTTTCTATAGGGTGATCAAGTAGGGACTCAACCATTTCATTGGAGGAAACACAACTGTCAGTATCTCTACATTAACTTCTCTTGGGCTGATCAATTTCCCTATAGGGAGTTCTCCAAGCTTCTGTCACTGGTATTTTATGATCAGCTGCCAGCATATGTGAATTGAGCAAGTAAAGAGGTTGGTGGAGTTTCATTATTCAATTTATAGACTTTAAGGTTACTCACATTTGAACACAATTTTGCCCAAAGTCTCAGACTACTCTGGTAAAGCTTCTTCAAAGGATCAACCTCCAGTCTTCTGCCAGGGTGTGGGATAGGGTGTCTCCTGGCTACACAGGATGGGGAAGGGTGTTTGGAGATCTAATTACCCTTTAAGACTTTCCACCAAGCTTCCTATTTTCAGCTCCATCTTGCACCCCTGCTGCATTTGTTTCCTATTGCTCCTATAACACATTAGTCGAAACTTAGTGTCTTAAAACAATACACGTATAATATCTAACACTTCTGTAGGTCAGAAGTCCATTATAGTCTCACCTGGCTAAAATCAAGGTGTCAGTAAGGCACCTCTTCTGGAGGCTCCAGGGAGAACCCGTTTTCTGCTCATTCAGGTGTTGGCAGAATTCAGTTCCATGCAGTCACAGGACTGAAGTCTTTGTTTCTGGCTGTCAGTTCAATCTCTCTTTGGGGCTCATAGTGAAAGGTAGAGGATCACAGATGTTTTGTGTGCAATCATTTGGTATTTATTTCTCTTCAGTCCACTTTTATCGGCACTGCAAATCTGCTTAATATTCTCCTCTCCTTCATCACATGCCAGGCAATATAACACAAGTATAAATTTACAAGTTCTAGTGAAATATTATGAATTATATGCCAGGCAATATAACCCAAGTATAAATTCACAAGTTCTAGTGAATATCTCAGTAACCCTTGATAAATGGTCACCTGCCACAACAGCATCTGAGAAATTGTTGTAGCTCTACAGCCATTTGGCCAATGTCCAGTAAGCAATGTGGGTAGTTGAATAGTTTTTACAACACGTTCTGTGCTCTGGGAGGATCACCAGTTTATTTTCATCCTGCAATTATAGTTGCTATTGCCATCTAAATTGTTTTGTATTTGTCTTTTATAATAACTGTGTTGTAATTCTTGTATAAATGTACATTTTAAAGTTTTGAAATGCAAGGATTTATAACAAAAGGTTGAATACAAACACCTAGAATGAAGGCACAACAAAGTTACATGTTTCTCAAAATTTTTGTTAAATATAATTAACAGGAATAATTTGGATCTGTGGGAGTATAAAGAAGAAATGATACAAAAATTATATTCTTAAAACGTAAAAATGTTAAACACAAATATTTTATTAGATTAGGAATCATCTGTTAAATCTCATGATTTAAACAAAGGAAATTTATAACATCATTAAGGAAAAGAAATTAAAACATCAAGTTCTGGAAAAAGTAAATGAAGTTACTTGAAAATCTTTAAAAAATGGACAGTTTTAGGCATGAATATTTAATAAAACTTAAAAAAAAATAATGTCAACATACATACATAATTGTAATTAATCCATATTTATAGTCCTGGCTTGTTCAAAACATTATCTACTGAAATGAGAACACTACTTTTTGGGAAACATAAATCAAGACAGTAAAATTTTAATTATTATTGATAAAACTTCACTTACTCTATGTAAATATAGTGGAATACTACTTTTCTTTAAATAAAGAATTCAATGCTTTGAAGTGAGTTGGAAGTTGTTTTTTCTTAAAATATTGAGGAGCTGACATAAATAAGATCTGAAATGCTATTAAAGTTTATGTTGGTGGTAACAGATAAAAATGATTTCAGTGAAATGTATTGACAAAAACTCTACTGAACTTTATACAGATATGCCAAAGTAATGTTAGGGAGAAAGTCTGGAGTTTTAGCCATAATTTGAAAAAAATTCTGGATATTTTAACTTCGTTTTAAGCCACCATATTTAATCATTTCTGGATGATGCATTTAAAGATGTTTTCTTGATAACTTTATGTTTACTATTAGAATATAAAATGTTCATCAAATACACAGCAGAGAGAATTGCCCACTATTTTGAAAAGCTGGGAAACGAAATCATGAAAATTAGAGAAATATTTGCATCTCAATTGGCAGCTTATAGTGCTAGAGCTGCCATTATTAGAAATTGTGAAAGGGGGTAGTTAAATATTTGAGAAATGAAAAAAATATATATTTTTGCAATGAATTGGAGTTTTAAAAAGATCTTTATTGAGATATAATTCATATACCATTAAATTAATCTTTTAAAAATGTACAATTTAATTGTGTTTAGTGAAGAACAAAATGAAATTTAGTGTAGTGAAAAAGAAATGTTATTGACAATGGACCATAATCTGGGACATCTAATGTTGTGAAATAATAGAAAAGTGTGAGTCTTGGAATGTGGTATTTTTCAGTATGGTTTTGGTTACTCTGGGCCCCTTGCATTTCCATAGGAATTGTAGGACCAGGTTGTAGATTTCTGCAAGGAAACCTCCTGAGATTTCCATAGGGATTGTGTTGAATGCGTAGAGTATTGTTATCTTAACAATGCTAAGTCTTTCGATCCATGAACATGGGAATTCTTTTCATTTATTTAGGTCTTCTTTCATTTCTTTCAATAATGTTTTGTTTTGTAGCTTTTCAGAGTACATGTTTTACACCTCTTTTGTTAAATTTAATCCTAAGTATTTTATTCTTTTCAAAGCTATTGTAAATTGAATTATTTTCCTAATTTCATTTTGGGGTTGTCCATTGCTAGTATATAGAAATACGATTAATTTTTGTATATTATCTTATATCCTGCAAACTTGCTGAACTTGTTTATTAGTTCTAATAGTTTTTTAGTGGGTTCCTTAGGCTGTCTTATATACAAGATCATGTCACTTCTCAGTAGAGAGTTTTACTTCCTCCTTTTCCAATCAGGATGCCTTTTATTTCATTTTCTTTCCTAGTTGCCCTGGTTAGAACCTCCAATATTGTATTATGTTCAATAGAAGTGGCAAGATCTCTCTTGTTCCTGATCTTGAGGGGAAAGCATTCAATCCTTCGTCATTAATTATGACGCTGCCTTTGGGTTTTTCATAGATGACCTTTATCAGGTTGCGGAAGTTCCTTTCTATTCCTAGTTTGTTGAGTGTTTCTATCATGAAAGGGTGTTGGATTTTTTTCAAATGCTTTTTTTGCATATATTAAGATGATCATGGGTTTTTGTCTTTTATTCTATCGACATTAATGATTTTCAGAAGTTTGGACATTTTATTTTAATAAATGATTTTCTAACAGAGATGTCAATACTTTAATTTTACAAGAGAGAAATGCTTCAATTATTAAAGCCGACATATTAATTTGATCAACTATCATCGTGATTGAACACATAATATCATATCATTCTTGATACCTGTCAACACAACAGACAAAGGGGTATAGTAGTGTTAATAATTGAATAGCCTTGCATGAAAGCCCACCTACATTTCATGGAAATATTGACAAGTCTTCACTTTGTCATTCATCATATTGACTAACCATCTTCATCTATACATTTAATAAGGATGCTTGTGTTTTACATTCAATTTGCTAGTAAAATAATTGAACAAGACAATGCCAAAACTGACATTTCCTGTGCCATTCTTTTGGAGACTGCTGTCCAAGTTTACATGAATTTATTAATGAATATTTTAATATTTGGCCATTCCTCTAACAAGAAATATACCCCAAAATGCCATCATACAGAGCATGTTACTTTATCTTATTCAAAAATACATCTTAGGAGATTTACTCAAAATGGAGATATATGTGTGAATTCCATTGTACTATGTTCTGTGAAGACTGGTATGGTGTTACTGTATTCTTTCCAAACCCCAAAACAGTGCCTGACACATAAAAGGCTCTTAATAAAAATTTGTTCCAAGTAAATATTGAATTCCGTCCCTTGATATACTAACCTAGTAAGTAACCAGAAAAAAAGGCAGGGGAGTAAGAAATTAGATTACCATGATTAGTTCTTGATGTACACATGCCTTCAAATGCATCTAAATTGTAAGCTTGACAATTGTTATTTTTTTTCCCCTTGTTAGGTCCAAGTTTTGTGTGGCCTGAAGCTCAAACACTTTCATGCCCCCCCGCCCAAAAAAAGAAAACTTAGATATAGGGCCTTGGAAGGGGCCTGGGCAAGCGTGGATTCATGAGGCTTCTGCTTTATTAGCTTCTCAATAAACTATGAAAAGAGAAAATATAGGGGAAAATGCTAATTTTACGTAATGCTTTATATCTCATTTGAGATTTCCCGTTCTAAATAAAAAGAAACAGAAAAAAGACTTATAGTCTCTTTAGCACTTGGATTCTGTCCTCTTTTGGAAACAATATTGCTGGTCTGATTCTTGAATGTTATAACCCAAATGGGACCATTTATAATCCCAGGAATTTAAGTCAGTAAAGTGGCGTATGTACCTTTATGGTTAATAAGGAACAAAAGGAAGGCAATAGGTTTGAAATTTATGTAAGAACTTGATGTCTGCCATATATCTGAATGTAGCAACATCACCTAACCTTTCCTGTTAGTCCAGAAAACTCTTCTTAATTTTTTTATTCACGTATTTTATTTAGCTTTTCTAACATCCTTTAGGGGGCACCAATATGTTAGAAGAAAAAAAAATGCAGCAGTGGATTCCATTAGAAAGAACAAAAGGGAAAGAAACCTGGTACCTTTGGAGGGGGAATAAAATCAATGACTGAAGTAGACTTGTAGCTGAAACCAAATTTGAATACAAAATGGTTACTATAACTACAAAGGTGGTATATTTGAATACAAAATGGATATGAAAGTCTTTTAAATGCTAATTGCAATTGGAGGAAGTCTGCCATTTCAAACTGCAGACAGTCCTCCCACCTCCTCTCGTACTTTCTGTCTTCTGGATGGAATCTCCGTTAAACAAAATAATTGCTTTGTGACATTGCAAAGTACTTTGAGTTCCCTTGTGTAAAGGCTACTTTACACCAGTTCCAACATTGTGATATGATTCTTCATTTGTTGAGTCAGAGCCTCAGGACCATTTTTGGGGGATAAAGAGGATGATGATCCACCTGAAAAATATTTAAGGTGTAAGTCATCCCTTCTGAACAGTCATGGTGTTTTCAGTCAATTCAGAGAACATTTATAGAGCAAATTCTAAATGCAAGGCCCTGTGGGGGAAACTCAGGTAGATAAATTTGGATACTGCTCCCCAAGGCCTCCCTATAGATGGGGCGTTATACCGAGCAATCTTTTAGGGTTCTTTCCAGATCTAACTGCAGGCTCCTAAAAGAAATAGCCGCCACTCCTTGTAGTTAAATATAGATTGTGCTGGAAGTTGCCTGAAATGAAACCACCGTGACTGTCAGCATTACCAGATTACACAGATGTTCTTGAATCTAATGCAATAGTTTTTCTCATCTCTGCTAAGTTTAAAGGACATACATGCATTCTGTTTTTTAAAAGGCATGTAAGTGATCTCACTTTATATCCCATGAGAGAAATGGATGACATTTACATAAAGAGTATTTGGCCATAGACCTCTTTGTATTCAGAATACTGATTAATAAGTCTAAGAATAAGAGTTTTCTGATACAATGTAGGAAATGAACATTTCAAGATTATTTAAAGGCTTCTCCATCCAGACCACAATGAGGACTTGCTGAGGACGGGTCCTGCCGGCCAAAGCCTGCGCATCTGGCCCAGTCATGACCACTCGTTCCGTATTTGCAAATAAATGAGTTAATGAATATATGCTTCACCTTTTGTTTTGTTCTTCTGTTATTTACTTTCTAATTATGTACACATATTACTTTAATTTTTAAAAATGTCCATAGGAGTTATTTGGGGTTAATGTCCAAAATATATAAAAAATTCATACAACTCAACACCAAAAAAAAACCAAACAACACAATTAACAAATGGGCAGAGGACCTGAATAGACATTTCCCCAAAGATGATACACAGATGGCCAATAGACATATGAAAAGACGCTCAACATCACTAATCATCAGAGAAATGCAAATAAAAACCACAATGAGATACAACCTCATTCCTGTCAGAATGGCCGGCATCAATAAATCAATAAACAAGTAGTGGCGAGGATGCGGAGAACAGGATGTAGAGAACAGGGAGCCCTTGTGAACTGTTGGTGGGATTCCAAACTGGTGCAGCCACTATGGAAAATAGTTTGGAAGCTCCTCAAAAATTAAAAATAGAACTACCTTATGTCCCAGCAATTCCACTCCTGGGTGTTTATCTGAAGAAATTGAAAAGACTAATTTGAAAAGATACATATGCACCCCTTTATTCACTGCAGCACTCGTCACAATAGCCAAGATATGGAAACAATCCAAATGCCTATTAATAGATGATTGGATAAAGAAATTGTGGTACATTTATACAAAGGAGTATTACTCTGCCATAAAAAAGAATGAAATCTTCCCATTTACGACAACATGGATAGACCTAGAAGGTATTTATTATGCTAAGTGAAATGAGTCAGACTGAGAAAGACAAATACCACATGATCTCACTTATATGTGAATCTAACTAACCGAATAAATGAACAAACACAACAGAAACAGACCCATAGATACAGAGAACAAACCAATGGTAACCAGATGGGAGGGGGGCTGAGTGAAAAAGGTGAAGGGATTAAGAAGTACAAATAGTCATGGGGATGTAAAAGTACAGTATAGGGAATCTAGTCAATAATATTGTAATAACTATGTGTAGTGCCAGGTGAGACTAGTCAAGGGGAATCACTTATTAAATTATATAACAACTATGCTGTACAGCTGAAACTAATACAAAATAATATTTAATGTCAACTATAATTAAAAATAGTCATGGGGATATATATTACAGCATAGGGTATATCATCAATAATATTCTAATAACTATGTATAATACACATATTACACATAATACATTATATTGTGAGGTATATAAATGTCTAATTACTATGTTGTTTTGTACACCTGAAATAAATAAAAAAAAAATAAAAAGAAATGTTCTTTTTTTCAAGGTAGAACAAAATGCAGATTTTGGTTAATGTGGAAGAACTTCCCTATTAAGTTAATAACTGCAAATATCAGGCTCTAATACAAAAGAGATCTAAATTCTGAGATTAAGAACTCTCTTGGCACCCATTTTGATTTTATGGGAATAATCAGATGATTAAGAGGAAAAAATAGTAACTGGGGAGGTCTTTGGGATTTTCCTCCAAATTCTGAAAAAGGCACATAACTTTTCTAACCCTGATTTCTTCCGTTTCCAATCTGTTATGGAAAATAAAATCTGGCCTTTGAGGATATGTTGCTTATACTAGTGAAATAATAATTGGAAGGATTCTGAATTCGTTGGATAGGCTCTGGGCTGATTTCCTTAAGACCTGGTCTTGCCTAATTACTAGCTCACTTAAAAGTCATTATTTTATTAGGTGTTTTGTTTTTTTTTTGCAACAGTTGGAGTGTTTGATTCTCTTTTTCCTTTTTCCTCCCCCTTTTAAATATTTCTAGACACTAATCCATTTAGTTCTTAATCTTCCAGAATCAAATTTTTGCTGTGGAATCTATCCCTAGAAAAATGCATCTATGCAGAAACCCACAGACTTTTGCCTGCAGTTTCAGGAGATTCATAGACTCCTTGGAGCCCATGCGTTTTATATCTAATTTTATATCTTCTAAATTAAGGGAGATATAACAATTTAAAACTTTTTCTAATATATCTTTATTAGATTTTGAACATTTTGTAAACAATTAAGGTTTTCTTTTGTATTCTTACTTTTGAACGTTTTATTTATTGACATTTCAAGTTCATAAGATCATACTGGGTAAAAACAAAAAGAAATATATACAACAATGGTAGCCAATATAATGAGCCATGAAATAGAAGTAATACCAAAGACAACCATGTTATGACAGATATTAGTATCCATTATTTTTTGTCCTACTTTTTACCTTAACTAGAATTTGTTTTTTTTGATGGCCCTGATGGCTTCCATGGTTTGTGGTAACCTGCCACTGAAATCGACAGAGACATGGTACGTAGTCTCTCATAAGTGTATTTTCCTACTAGGAGTCCTCTGCCTTTCTTTCCTTCTTTGCATAGTTAAATCCTCTTTATTCTCACCTGGTTGGTGAGTGGCTTCTCTCCACATAGTTATTCAGGGACCCAGACTTTTTCCATCTTGTGGCTCTGCTGTCCTCTAAGATCTCAGAGTCTTCTGCTTCCAGTAGGGGAAAGAGAGGATAGAGAAAATGCCCACTTATAATCACCCTGACCCAGAAGTGGCATACATCACTTGCCAATATAGTATTCTGGTGGTAAGAACTACTCACATGGGACAACCTAAGGTGTCAGGGGGTTTGGGAAGTCTAACACCTACCTGGGCAGCCACTTCCAGGCTCACCACAACGTTGGTAGAGGGAGCATACATTTTTGGTGGCATCTACCTGTCTCTGCCACACCACAGTGTACCATTGGCATCTAGCATAATGGTAAATCCATAGTAGGCACTCAATAAATATTTGTAGAATGAATGCAATTGTTTAAAGTAGTTTGTGAAGAGAAGCAATATAACAATTTCACATCTGGTATAGATAGTTTGGAGAAACAATGGCTTCATTGTAATGTAGATGTGGGCACATCTTAGACCCCAGTCTCATGTTTGCATAAAGAAGTCTCTGCTGAATAACCAAAAATAATTCTCCTAAGATCTTATATTTTGGGAAAAGTACTTTTAGTTATTTCAAAACCTAAATGCTCTCTGAATAGCTTTGGCTTATTTTTGAAATAATTTTTTTGTTTTTGGTACTGGATGGTTTCTGAATGATTGCTGCATAGAAGAGCTTTACATACACTTGTGAAAAAGACCAATTTAACTGTCCACGCTTCTGTATCCTTCAGAGGGCTGCCACTTCGTATTGTACTGTGAGGATTTATAAAGAGGTGGAATAGACTGGTACTAAATCAAATTTGATCCCCCAAATGAAATATGCTCAAATTGAATTTGTAATATGGATTCTGCTTCTATAATGCACAAATAAATACACAGTTCTTTCATTTTTCACTAATTAATACACTGGTGATGATATTCCATATTGCTCTTTATTTTGCATATTATAAATGATTTGATTATTTTTTGCCTTTTTAAGGTGGATTTGGAAGTACCCAAAAGAATCTATTGAGAATGTGATATCACTTTTAAGGAAGGCCCAGCTGACAGGACACTGGGCGACTTTATGTAGTGTCCAACATATTTAATGGTACAGGGAAGCATTTCTACAGCAGAGGTTCCCAATTTTTAAAAATACATGGCTCCTTTGGAAACTCAGAGAAACATCACAAATTGTTGCATCCTGGAAATTATACTTTTAGTACCTCTGAATTAAAAAGTAACCTAATGATAATAACCTATTGAGCTTGAGCTTAGCAATGCCTTAAGATATATTCCCATGTTATTAACCATCATAGCATCAGCACGTTTTTGGTAAAATATAGGACCTCTGTGTGAGGGGCATGTCATCTATGCCATTAACGCTTGGCCTTCATATAAACTTGTAGACCCTTCAAGGGCTACAAGACCTGATGAGAAAGTACTGGTTTAGAATAAAAATACACAATTAATGATGGACATCTTGAGTTTTTATGAAAATCTATTCTTGACAAAGGCCCGAGAGCTTATTTCTTTCAGGGTAAAACTCATTTGTTTCCGGGCCCATGCCTGATGCTGGTCTTATTTCCCTCCATGACGCCTGATGTTTTCCTGATGCCAGATGTTACCTCTGGTAATCCCATGTGGTTCTAAAGCCTTATCATTGCTGGAAATCACACTCTTGTCTATGAGGCTGTGATTAAAGATTGATGTTGTGTAGGACAAGGAATTGGCTAGGAAAGATATCAAGCCTGATTCATTAGTTAAGTAAACTGCTGAACTACAGCTCGCTTTGCAGTATCTCTGAACCGATGTAATTGCATATGTTATGGAAAATAAGAGCAAAAACTCAGAATTTAAAAATAAGACTGCGCTATATAAGAACTACCCTGTTTCCCCGAAAATAGGACCTAGCCAGACCATCAGCTCTAATGCATCTTATGGAGCAAAAATTAATATAAGACCAGGTATTATATTTATATTATATTATGTTATATTATATTATATTATTTATATTATATTATACTATACCCAGTCTTCTATTATATTAAAATAAGACTGGGTCTTATATTAATTTTTGCTCCAAAAGACGCATTAGAGCAGATGGTCCAGCTAGGTCTTATTTTCTGGGAAACATGGTACATTGCAGGATGGAAGAGAGTACTCACCAGCTAGAGGACAGGTACAATCACATTCTAGTTTCTTAACACATTAAAATGATAAGATTATTTGATTGATGGCAAAACCTCAGAACCCTAATCCAAGAACTGGGGGAGAAGAAGGCCTAGGGAACCTGATGTGTTGGAAGCCTCTTTACTCCCTCTCTTTCTCAGGCGTCAGACTTGTCAGTATTGCTGTCCAATGGCTCACCCTGACCACTCTTGCTCCTTTTCCCTTTATCTTTTATGGGAAAAGAATACATATTTTATTCCTGCAAAAATCTCTCTTCCACATTTAATCTCCTCTTGGCATCTGCTTCTTGGAGGACCTGAACTAACATACCACTTATTAGCATGGATTAATCCTTATAAGTGTGTGGGCTATCTCAGCAGTAACATGGGTAAAATAATAGTATTTAAGTACTAGGGGTTCTATGAGGAGGAATTTTGAAAATGGATGAAAAATTTTAAGCACAGTGCCTTGCCCATGGCAAGTTGTCAATGAATAATAATTGTCATTATTATGATTATTATCCTTCAGCCCTTCTGAAATTCTCTGCTTAGGAGGAAGTTGAGAAAATTGAAGGTTACTTTTACTTGGAGGAGCCCTGGATTCCCAAATATGGTTGGGTAAGAAACCTCACAGAATCCCAGGGTGACCATAATCCAAGTCTGCTGCAGCTGCCTGCTGTAGGGTTTTCCTTGTTGTTGGGTTTTTGTGTCCTTCTTCCTTGGGCAAGAGCCATTGAAAATCTCTCTGACCTACTGAGGCTAAGGCATTGGTGGGCTGGGGACCTCAGAAACTTCTCCACCGATCCCAAAGAGTCTCCTCTCCGCACACCATTTTTTTCTTTTTGACATAACTTCAGACTTACCTAAAAGTTACAAGAATAGTACAAAGAATTTCTGAATACGTACACCTAGACTCCCCAAATGTTAACATTTGTGTACACACGTACACACACAGACACACAGACACACACACACACACACAAACACACACTCACACATATTTTTTCCCCTTGAATCCTTTAAGAGAAGGTTGCAGGTATGATGTTTCTTTACTCTGAAATACTTCAGTGTGTTTTCCCTGAAAATAAAGAATTTTTTTACGTAGAGTACAATTTTCAATCAGAAAATTGACATTGATTCAATTCTATTAGATAATAGAATTGTTTTATCTAATCGATCTTGCTCATTGTCTCAATAATACCTTTCATAGCAGTAGAAAATAACAGGTCCGGCTTTAGAGTCTTCCCTTTTAATTTGCCTGAAATACAATTTTATGAATAACTAGTAAGTGCCTACTAAGTGCCAGGTAGGAACCGACAAGATTCGGGTGGGGAAGGGGTCCCTGTATCTAAGGAACTCTAGCTGCACTAGTAATTAGGGTACGAGTGAGGCTCATAGGATGGTATGTGGGGAGATTCAGTGGGGACTCATCTAACATTGGGTGTAGGGTCTAAATGCAGAACAGAAAGTAAAAATTATGCAGTTGCAGTCTTACTCATGCTCTATAATAATTCTGGAGCAGTTGGATTTTTGTCTTCTGTACTCAAACAGATCATTTCTTTGATTAAGCAGCAGATGAAGTAGTTATTTTGTTTACAGGGACCATGTTGTCCAAAAAAATTATATTTTTTAACACCAGAATTAAACTTAACTTGGTAAGCAGCTCACCCATGAGGGGCACGTGGGAAAACAGAAACCCTCTGAAGGTGGTTCTGGTGGATCTTTCTAGGCATGTGCCCACTGAGGTCTGAGTTATCACCATTGTTTAAATTGTTTCTCTCTCATTCTCTTTATTGAACTAGTTTCTGTTAAATACTCATATACTGTGACGTTGAATGACTGTTTTCTATACTCAGAGGATGGAAACTTATTAGGATGAAATCCTTGCCCTGAATGGATTTATACCAGGGAAAATAAGACAAGGACACAAATAAGCATAACACAAAGTATGAGAGAAGTGGTTTAAGAAGAAAGATGGATTGCAAGGAGGTAGGCTCAGGAAAGATTTCATGGAAAAGGTGGCATTTAAGATGGTCATTAAAAGAGGGGAAAGAAAGTTTCTGGGCGTAGTTGATGACTAACATCCTATGGGCACATATCAGCATAGTTGAGGCATAGAGACAGGGAAGTACTAGAGTGAATGGGGTACTCAAGTGTACCCAAGCGTGGGAAGCCTCACTTGGCAAGATCTCCTGAGGCTTAAAGCACTGATGGAAGAATAGTGAGAAGTAAGGTAGAGACATAATTAGGGCAGCTTGTGGAGCGCCTTGGAGTGTGGATCCCCATGAAATCTTCTAGTCCCATGTATGAGCTCTGGGAGCAGTTTGTTTGCCCTCCTCTCTCTCTCTCAGCTTTCCCCCTTCCCTGTACACTCTCTTTTCAGCTCTTTTCTCTTGGCATCAAGAGACCTACTGTACAAATAAAGTTGGACAAAGACTTCCCTCCACACTCACTCCCTCCACTTCCAGCCCTACTCCACTCTGTTAAAGTACAGGGACAAATTGTTCATATTTCTAGGTTGTCACCAAACCACCAAGCTGAGGGACACTCATACCACTGCAGTGTATGAGTCCTGTGGGTTATCTGCCTACTGCCAACAATGCACCCTGACAAGGTTGGTATTTGAGGCTCTAATCAGGTCCAATATTTTAGTCAAGTAAGCTGTTTGCCTCCACTTCCCACTGTATCATTGTTCTAGACCCAAGATAACTTGGATGAACATATCAGAAACTCTCCAAGTTCACAGGATGCTTTCTTCCTGAGAATGCCAAACTAATGCTACTCTGAAAAGTTACGTTAATATTTTTTGTTAGGGGCAGTCAAATAACCTGGAAAGCAGAGCAAATACCTATCAGTACTGTTTTAAAAAAGGTATTCGCTTTTATTATCATATTTTCTTGATTCTGAGATGCAGATTTTCACATATTTTGATATTTCTGAAATGGGAATATGGTTTATATTCAACATGCATGTTCACTGTGGTATCTCTTTGTTTTCCTGCCCCTCTACTTCCCTCTTTCCCCTCCCCCAAATCAAACAAACAAGCCAAAAGCTCTTATTAAATTGCTGTCTTACAATCAAAGGAATAGGATGATATTTTATAGTTCCTCCTTCCTATGCTCTCGAGATCCCCCTTCTGCTTATTAGCTAAGTGAGGAGAAGGCATCAATTTGAATTTCCTATTGAGGGTTAAGCATCCTTCCTCAGAAGGTTCTGTGAACTCTGGAATCACCCACGTATAAAACATGTATAGACTATTTCTGTCAGCTCATCCCTTTTCCTCTGCAAACTGAGTCTCATCTGAAAATTCCCACATGTGCTTGTTCTTTTGCCGCCCAACTCTCTTCAGTGTCCTTCAGGAGAGAAGGCAGCATGGGATTAATTTTTAACCACTCCAGCCTGCTTTTTTCTGGTGGCTATTATTATCATTTTTATGTACAAATGGTCCTATGATGATTCAATTATAAGTAGAAGTAGAGGCACTTAGTTTGGTAGATGGCTTTATTTATCCCCCACAAAGCAGAATATGAATTAAATATTTCAAAAAATAGGAGATTAGATTGTTTACCTAGAATTCTGAGTGTAAATTCATGAATGAGAGGGTCTTATATCTAGATTCACATGGGGGCTGGGCAAAACATATCTCATCCCTTTCTTCAATATTTCCTCACAAGTTTTAAAAACCGGATAAAATCTAGTTGAAGTATACAGATTGGACAGGTGCAAGGAATTTTAAAAAGTGAACATGTGTCATAAAAGAACACATTGCCTAAGGGACTGGGTATATGGACGGGAGGGGCTGTTGGCAGGGAACCCAGCACCAGCTGCTTTGCTGAAGGTTGAGGGGTGTAGGGAGGAATTACAAAGAGGGGAGGGTCTGCTGCTCAGGACCAGAGAAGACCTGGCTCTCTACAGACTTTCTATTTGCATTCCGGGTGGGATTATTTTAACAAATTCAACAATTTTCCTTCTCAATCACTGTTGGCCCTCCTCCACTGCCAGTTAATCCCCACACGTATGCTGTCCTCTCCCCCTGCCCTTTTACTTACCCTCTCTTTTCACCTTCAACTTTTTTGCCAGTTTTTTTGGTCTCTGCATAAAAACTGAAATCTGACTTTCCCGGTAGAACTCTTCTTGTAGAGAACACATTTTCTTTGTGTACCTGAAACTCATAGGATATGAAGGTCTGCATAGTTCTTTTTCCTCTATGCCACTTTCTTTCTAACTTTACCCTCTTTCTCTTGAGACTCTCCTCTTGGGCAGCCCATAGGGGTCACTTCCACGACCCACTTAAGGGGCACAGAGAGCATGGTTTGGAGCACAAATGTATTTGACACTGGCCTCGATCACTCGGTGACTCTAAGACTATGCTGGGTGGTTGTGAAGTTTAAATGATTCACTGTTGAAAAGCATCTAGCAGACAGCCTGGCATGTTGCAAGCACTCAGTATATATTTCTTCAGGTCACTTTCTTTCTTATCCTTCTTTCCCCATTATTGATTCTGCCATCTGCACAATGCCTAGAAAATCGTTTAATAACTTTCTCATGTAGCTCATGAATTGGTAAAGTATTTCAACATCCAAAATGATGGCACTTCCAATTCTTTGGCTGCACTGTTCTCTATTATCCTGTATTTTAATTGCCTTCATCTTGAACAGCTTCATCCCCTGCAAGACCTTGAACTCCAGCTCTTTCTTTGACTATCTCCATATGAACCTGAACCACCTCTCCACAATTTACATTTATGATATTCTCTTTTGCTTTTAATGAGGACTGAGTAGGGGCAAATAAGAGCCATATGAGCAATACAGAACACCATTTAATTGAAAAAAATAATTCCACACTTGATATTGAGGGCCCCTATATTATGTTGCTCAATGTTTCTTATTTTGACATTTACCAGATAAATAAATCTCAGAGCACGAGGCCAGGAAAATGTTTGCCTCCTCTGATGACTTGGTCAACACCTTTTAAGCAGAGAATGGAACTTAAATCTTCAGTTTTTCGAATTTTGCCTTGACTGTTAGAAAGCTCAGGGTCTGTCTTCCTTCCCTCCCTTTCTTCTTCCTCCATTTCTTCTCTTTCTCTCTTTTCTTTCTTTTCTCTCTCTCTCTCTCTCTCTCTCTCTCTCTCTCTCTCTCTCTCTCTCTCTCTCTCTCTCATAAAATTATAACACTTTTTCTTACTTTATTGTTTTCTGGTGTAATTATTCTTTTTCTTTGCCTTTTTATTATAATACTTAAAGTTTGGAGTTTTATTGTATCTGGATTTTCCACAGTATCAATATATATTTTTTGACTTGATATAAGAGGGAGAGTAAATAAACATGACCTGGGATAATATTAGCCTAATTGGCACTCTTGGCCACCCAGAGGAAGGGACAGATGGGTGATGAGGGTGCAGGTCTAAGATGGACATGGACGAGTCTAGTTTTCCAACTGAGTGCCGCGTCACCTCTCCAGGAGTGCTGTGGAGGCTTTGAGGCTGCGGTGAACAGAGCCCACTAATATGACCTATCTTAGACATTGGGTTTTATGGTAAAAGAAATCTTCTCGCCGCTGTGTTTTGCTTTAGGTATGCCAGGACATTGTTGCCCCCCTCAAATTAAGTTGTCTTGGGAACCCCTCAGGAATCTGAGGTCTAAATTAACGAATACAGTTTTTACAGCAACACTTTCTATGTGTTTACTTGTCAGAAGGCATTGTGCTGGATTTTGATATGCACTAATTCATTCGATTCTCACTTCAACACTGTGAAATAAGTATTAGTAGTTGCATTTTATAAATCAGGAAGATTAGAAAAAGTTAAATAACTTGTCTTAAATCACACAGCTAAGAGTCGGGCCCCAAATCATCCATTTGAAACCTCAACCCTTGACTATATTAAGATCTTTCAAGAAGGAATGAAATGGACTGACCCTCCCAGGAGCCGACTGCTCTGGGGCTGGTGCAGCCCTGAAAGGATAACCTGAGCAGCTCTGCAGTGTGGCGGTCACCGAGACCTAATGGCCTCTGGATTCCTGCTCTTCCCTCACTGGACATTACAGGGACTCCGGAGACTTTCGTATTGACCCATGAGCCAAAATGCCAAACAGAGGACAGGAATGGCTGGCATATGCCTAAATCTAGGAATTCTGGTCACCAACTATGTCAAGCACATTTATGTATTTTAGTCTGGCTGCCTGGGGAGAGGACCGTTCAAGGTCTCTTTGTCATGTCTCCTTGTCAAGGTCTCCTTGTCATGTCTCTCACTTAGAAATCTGAATGAAAAATCAAGTCCATTGTTTTTTATGTCTCCTTTAAAATTCCTCTACCACTCTATCTCTTACTGTCCCTTCCATCTGAAATACTTCTCTCTGCTAGACCATAAAATAGAACTACTTACAAGCTATGTTGAAACTTGAAGAAAACCACAGCATGCATTTTTAAAGCATGTCCCCAAATAAATTTGAATCAAATCACTTTGAACAATTGTAGTGCTACAAATGGCATTGCATTCTTAGTTACATTTGATTCATAGGCTTATTATTTCCCCCAACTGAATTCTAAAAATGATTTTTAATTAGGAAGATACAATATTGTCTTAAAATTTATTCAGTCGTTCATGAAACAGAGGGGGAGAAAAGGGACAAATACTTCTGGTAGCAAGAAAAAAAATCTCAAACCATCAACATGCCAAATATTTATTTTCCTTCTGAAACAGTATTATTGATTTTTAAATAAAGAAACCATTCAGGGACAAATTATGCCATTCAAACTGTAATTGTTCTTTCTTGCTAAACTTAGAATGAAGAATGTGTGCATTAAAAGTTAGCTATTGTAGAAGCAGACATTTTGCTCATGATACACATAAAATTGAAAATATTCTAGCATAATGGGAAAGACAGCATTGCTGATTCTGTTTGCTTGTGCTGAATTTTTTTTTAAGTGGTGGGATGGATTTAGATCATACCAATGCTTGTCCACACTGTCTTACCAAAGTATTGCCACAGTTCACTGATGAAATGTGAAAACAGAACTAGGTATACTGGTTTCAGAACAGGCAAAATCCAGTTGGTATAGAAAGAGAGGAAATCCCACATTTTTGTCTCATGAACAGAATATTTCAGCTGTAACCCAAAACATCTATACCACTTAGAAGTTAAACAGGGTGACCACAATCTATGTCTTCAGAATCATTTGATTGATGTTGAACTACTAACTATTTCAATTTATATCAGAGGAAAGAAATCATTCAATACACAAACCTTTTAAATCTTGTTATAAGCTAGCTGTAAGTTAAAGAAGGGCTTAGTAACTGCTTCTGTCAAAACGATTGACCAAGTTATGTTGTGTAGGCTAGAATGTTCCAAAGTGAGTTCAGCGCAACATCAGTTTATTAGGACGTGAGAAGATGAGACTTCAAAAAATGAGATCCAAGAAATCTAAGATGGTAATGTAGATAAACAAATTGCCTGCATCCTTCCGTGAACACATTAAAATTACAACTAAATTATAAAAACTCAACCTGGAGAACCATCTGAGATCTAGCCAAAAAAAAAGTCCTATGACTGAAAATATAAAGAAGCCACGATGAGACTGGTAAGAAGGGCAGAGACATGGAATGGGCCCCAAACCTTTCTGTGGTTGTGAATCAAAAGGGATACCTCAGCCATGGAGGTTTCTGCAGAAGGAGTGAGGGAACCCAGACCCCCACAACAGGCTCCCCAACCCGGAGTACTGGTGCTGGGAAGAGGAGCCTCAACAGCATCTGGCTGTGAAAAATAGTGCAGATTCCAACCACCTGGGTGGGACGGAAGGCTGTGGGAAACCTAGACGTCATCTTAAACAGGCCGCACACAGACTCACTCGATTGCAGACATACAACTTGGGCTCTGGCAGAGGGACAGTGACTCAGGAGGTATCGGAGACATATAGGGTGGGGGGGGGCAGACTGAGGTGTGTGGCTTTGGGGGGGAAGATTGGAAGATATTTTCCCTGGGTGAGGTTCTTTTCCCATGTAGCTGGTAGGCAGGTGCCATCTTTTCTGTGTTGATCCCACCCCCACAGGCTAAATCTGAATCTGATTGGCCTGGTAAGCTCTGTATCTCTGTCCTGCTGACTCCCTGGGACCCCGCCCCACCCAAGTCTCCCAACATTGGAGGCATTTTCTCCTCAAGCAGCCAGCCCTACCCACATTGCACTCTTTCTTGGAAAACTATTAGAGTCTGGCAGGCCCCCAGTGGGTGGCAACTGGCCTGGTTGTGCTCTGAGGCTTTTGCTGAGTAGTGACAGGCTCAGCACTGTCAACAAATTAGAATTTACATTAACCTGGTGACCTCAACTCTTCCCACTCTCGTGACTCCCTGAGACCCTGCCACACTCAACTTGCAAAGTGCACAAGGTTCTATTAGCTGCTGAACCCTAAAGGAGCTGGCAAGTGGCAGCTCCTTGTTTACCCCAGGCCCTGTACTGGTAGCAGATGTCCTCAGTTTGTAGCATGGCCCCTGCCACATGTCTCCAGGTTTAGCACAGGCAGTGAACAACAGCAGATCGCTTTGTACTCTTACCAGGTAGTCTTCGAACAGTTATAGGCAGTGGCTGACCTGGGCCTGCAGCACAGACCCTCCCAAGAGTCCCAGAAACAACATACTTGGAGGTTGGCTTCAGACCACAGCAGAACACCACCCAATTAGCCACACAAGTGGCACACCCAAAGGGTGGTCTCAACAGGCACTAGAACCCACTGGGGTGAATCACACTCAGCGGGCTAAGTCCCCTGCAAAGCAGCCTGTAAGCTGTGGATGTGGCCAAACCCCACAGCCAGTCAGCCTGAGGATCAATCCCACCCACTGGTGTGCCAATAGCAATCAAGGCTCAACTATAACTGGAGGGCACATACAACCAATACAAGGGACATTCCTGGAGCACCCAGCTCAGGTGACCAGGGAGACTGTGCTACTGGGCCCCACATGACACCTACTACATAAGACACCAAGCCAAGACTGGGAGACATAGCTGATCTACCTAATACATAGAAGAAAACACAGAGAGGCAGCTAAAATGAGGAAACAAAGAAATACATCCAAAATAGAAGAACAGGAGAAAACTCCACAAAAAGAACTAAATGGAATGGAGGCAAGCAATCGACCAGAGATGGAGTTCAAAACACTGCTTATAAGGATGCTCAAGGAACTTAGTGAGAATGTCAACAAAGAGATAGCAAGCACAAATAAGAACATAGAAAAGAACCAGTCAGAAATGAAAAATACAGTAATTGAGATGAAGAATGTACTAGAAGGAATCATCAACAGACTAGATAGAGGATTGAATCAGTGATTTGGAAGACAAGTTAGCAGAAAACACCCAAATGGAACAGCAAAAACAAAAAAGAATTAAACAAAAAAATGAAGATATTTTAAGAGACCTCTGGGACAATATGAAGTGTAACAACATTTGCATCATAGGGGTACCAGAAGGAAAAGACAGAAAGCAAGGGTTTGGAAGATATTTGAAGAAATAATGACTGAAAGCTTTCCTAACCTGGGAAAGGAAATAGACATATGGTCCAGGAAGCACAGAATCCCAAACAGTATGAGCCCAAATAGGACCACACCTAGACACATTATAATTAAAATAGCAAAGGTTAAAGACAAAGAGAGAATCAATGCAGCAAGCGAAAGGCAACTAGTAACATAAGGGAGATCCCAAAAGACTGTCAGCTGATTTCTCAACAGAAACTTTTCAGGCCAGAAGGGATTGGCATGAAATATTCAGCTGATGAAAAGCAAGGACTTACAACTAAGACTATTCTACCTAGCAAGGCTATCATTTAAAATTGAAGGACAGATAAAGAGCTTCCCAGACAAGAAAAAACTAAAGGAGTTCATCACCACCAAACCAGTATTACAAGGAATGTTAGAGGGACTTCTTTAAGACTGAAAAAAAAAAATCAAAACTATGAGTAATAAACGACAACAACTACATATCCATCAACAAATACTTTCAATATAAATAGATTAAATGCTCCAATCAAAAGACATATGCTGGCTGAATTGATGAGAAAACAAAACTCTTACATATGCTGCCTACCAGAGATTCACCTCCGATTGAAACACACACACAGACAGAAAGTAAAGGGATAGAAAAAAATATTTCATGAAAATGGAACCAACAACAACAACAAAAAAGAAAAAGCTGAAGTAGCAATACTTATACCAGACAAAATAGACTGTAAAACAAAAGCTATAAGAAAAGACAATGAAGGACCCAGAAATGCCACTTCTGGGTATTTATTCAAAGGAACCCAAAATACTACTTTAAGGGGACATGTCATCCATATGTTCATTGCAGCATTGTTTACACTGGCCAAGATGTGAAGGCAGCCTGGGTGTCCACCAATGGATGGATGGATAAAGAAGAGGCAGTGCATATATACAATGGAATATTGCTCGGCCACGAAAGGGAATGGGTTTTTGCCATCTGCAGCAGCATGGATGGACCTGGAGGGTGTTGTGCTGGGTAGAATGTATCAGACAAAGACATATGCAGTGTGATTTCACTTATATGTGGAATCTAAGAACAAAATTAACAAACAAAGCAGAAACAAACTCATAGATACAGAAAACCTTTTGATGGTTGCCAGATGGGAGGGGTTATGGGGATGTGGTGGAAAAGGGGTAGGGAATAAGAAGTACAAATTAGTATTATAGTTAAAAAATAGTCATGCAGAGATAGAGTAAAGAATAGAGAATATAGTCAATGACATGATAATAACTATGTATAGTGCCAGGTGGGTAGTAGACTAGTCAGGGAGGTCATTTCTTAAATTATATAAATGTCTAACCACTATGCTGTACACCTGAAATTAATATAAAATAATATTAAATGTGAACTGTAATTGAAAAATTTAAAAAGTGGGGAGAAGGTGAATGGGAATGAAAGGCTGAAAGTTTTAGGTATAAAACAAATAAGTCATGGGGATGTAATGTACAACATGGGGAATATCGTCAATAATATTGTGATAGCGTGGTACGGGGTCAGATGGTTGCTGGACTTATCATGGTGATCACTTTTTTAGGTATATAAATGTTGAATAACTAAGGTGTATACCTGAAACTAATATAATATTGCATGTTAGCTGTATTTTAATAAAAACCTTTAAGAAAAGAAATTATAACTGAGTTTTTCACGGAGGTAAAATTTACGTAGGATGAAATGTACTCATTTTAAGTGTGTTGTTCAATTAGTTTTGGTAAATGTATACTCCTATGTAAACTTTGCCCCAGTTGAGATACAGGACATTTCTATACCCCAGAAAGTACCCTTATACTCCTTCCGCTTCTTCCTAGGCAAATGCTGTTCTTATTTTTATTATCACAGATTAGTTTTACCAGTTATGAAATTTCATATAAAAGCAATCATATAATCTGTACACTTTGCAACTGGCTTCTTTTGCTCCATATGTTTTTGACAATTATCCATGTTGCTGTGTGTATCAGTAGTTAATTCATTTTTATTGATGAGTAATATTCCATTAAAACAATATACATCAATTCTTTTGTTAATAGATAGGTAGATAGTTTACAGTCTTTTTCTTATTGCGAATGAAGCAGTAAACATTCCAATGCAAGTCTTTTCATGGACGTATGCTTTAATTGTTTGAAACTGTGTTTTTCATTATTCTTGACTTAAATATACACAAACATTGAAGTTTTTTGAAGACCATTCATTAAATATTTATCATGTACGTCCTCTGAGACAGGCACTTTTCTAAGTGCTGAGGATGCAAGGGTGAACAAAACAAACAGAATCTCTGTTCTTGTGGAGGTCATTTTCTGGAGAGGAGACTAATAACAAGCAAGATAAAAAAGTAAAAAAAAAAAAGCAACCTATGTCAATAAGTGTTATGGAGTAAGATAAGGCATCGAAGGGTAATGGGGTATTGGGGTAGCCAGGGGCACCATCACTGAGAGGATAGCATTTGAGGAAAGACCTGCAAGGAGGTGAGGGGCAGTCATCTAGATACCTGGGGGAAGAGCAGTCCAGGTAAAAGAGAGCAAGACAAAGCCCTTGAGGCAGGACCGTACCTGGTGTGTTCATGTGCATAGGTGAAGGGAGGGGGGCTTATATGTATTGTATGTAGTATAATATGCAGGAGAGTATGTCAGTTACCAATTTATTGCCTCTTAGTTCTGAAGTCACTCTTTTTGCTTGCTTTGTGTAATTGGATATGCATTCTTTAAATATTTTTTTTTTCCTTGACAACTGACACTAAAGCTTTGTCAACAGAGGATATTGAACAAGATTGGAATACTGGTGACAAGGAAGTTTGGGAAAGAGATATATGTCAGCCGTCTGCAGCAAAGGGGAAAAAAATAAGGATTATGTAGCCAGGGTTTTGAAAAGTGGACATAATCAAATTAGAGGACTGTCCTTTATTTTGGAGTTATGCCCTTCACACTTTCCTTGTGTCAATATGCTTCTTTTTTAAACTTACAGGAATAATAGATGGCCGGGTTTTCTGAAATCTGTCTTTGATTAAATTGAAAAATCAGAAGCTCTTTATCTATCACCCCAAAGGTGAGGCATTATTATCCTCCATGAAATCCCAAAGTCTAAAAAATAGTGTACATTTGTAGCCATTAGTGCAATGCTTTTTGGAGAATTGTGGTTTAAGATGTGTTCATTCATCTGGGACTTCACTCATCACTCAGGCCTTGAGGAGCTGATAGCATCCTAAATTCTTGTTCAGAAATTTCCACTTGTATTAAATATGGGAACAGAAATGCAAATCTGGCTTGGGTTCTGTTCATACGATTTTGAGATATTTCAGTAGGAAAAAAAATTTGACATTGTACAATTATTATAATGGATTATTGGTGGTGGGCTAATGCTACCCAGTGGCAAATAAATACATGAGAAAATGATTCAGAGGGTAGGAAATAGTATAAATTTATGCATCTTTTACAAAACTACTCTCCATCTATTAATTTAATATTGTCCATTACTTACACATCCTTGGGAGAAGTTTCTCTTAGAATTTAATGTTAGGAAAAATTGTACGTGTTCCAAAGAACAAACTGCATTCTTTTATCAGATACTGTGAACTACATAATTTATAATGTTTCTCTTTTAGTCTTGGCTGCCAAGAAGTTCAGGGCTAAATGTAACCTCAATTGCATTAACCTATCTTCTCAGTGCTTGCTGATAGAAATCTCTCCCTCCTCTCTCTGGCTCTTAGCCTCTCAAATCTTAAAAAACTAACCTTACATATATGTTTTCTTAAAACAACTTGTCTCAATTACTTGTACAGAGTAAGAAAGGTAAAATAACAACTACATCATCAATAAACAGAATTATCCATATTAGTCAGAAAACTCAACACTTACACAGAAGCCAATCACAACACATATTTTGCTACTTCGCGTCAGCATTTGTATACCATCCTAATCGCCCCATGAATTTAGAGTAATTCCTTTTATTCTTCACACTAGTAAAAAAGTGGCGTAATTTTCTCTGAACAAACAAGTGGTGAATTCATTGGATCTCGACTAATTTTTCATCATTCTATGTTGGATGGAAGAAGCTCGCCACCTGGATGGCCTGAGGAGCTTGACCCGGTTTTGAATTTGATTGTCGCAGGACTTCTTTTTTTCAATGGGAAGCTGCCGTTCAAATTTTACAACTATCAGCAACTCCCATGTGATTGCAATTCTTGTGTGGGATAACACTGTTATTATCCCTTGCATTGTTATTTAAATTATTCAGAACAAAGGGATTTTTCTGAATTCAGATATAAGTTAACTTGACAACATTAAACTTTTTGTGTATACAAAGGAATTTAAACTGTAGATTTGCTGAAAATTTTATGCTGAAACTCAGGAGAGAAAACAAGTGGGTTAAAATTTTGGCTCTATCATGCTCTATGTTAAAAGACCTGTGGGGGGATGAGGGTGAGGGGGATCAAATGTATGGTGATGGAAGGGGAGCTGACTCTGGGTGGTGAACACACAGTGTGACTTATGGATGATGTGATACAGAATTGCACACCTGAAATCTATGTAATTATACTAACAATTGTCACCCCAATAAATTAAAAATAAATTAAAAAAAAAAAAAAAAGTAAAGGGAAAAAAAATAAATAAATAAAAGACCTGTGTAAGTTATTTAACTTCCCCGAGCTTCTGTTTCCTCATCTATAAAATGAGCAAAATGGGAGTATTTGTGTGGATATTATATAATATCATTTAATATTATATTATTAATATTAATATATTAATATTAATATATATTAATATATTAAATGATATATAATAGTATAGGTAAAGTATTGTGTATAAACAATACATATACAATTACTTCCCTCCTCACTGCTTATCTGCGGTTTTGCTCTCTGCGGTTTCGGTTACCTGCGGTTTCGGTTACCTGCGGTCAACTGTTCTGAAAATATTAAGTGGAAAATTAACAATTTATAAGAAATAAACAAATGATCAGTTTTAAAAATGCATGCCATTCTGAGTAGAGTGATGAAATCTCCCACCATCCTGCTCCATCCCACCCAGACATAAATCATCCCTTTGTTTTGGTGTAGCCATGCTGTATATGCTACCTGCCCTTTAATCACTTACCAGCTGTCTCAACAATCAGATTGGTTAGAGAGAGAGAGACCAATTGGTTAGAGAGAGAGAGAGAGAGAGAGAGAGAACAATCACATAACTGTTATTACAGTATATTGTTACAATTGCTTTATTTTGTTATTATTGTTGTTAATCTCTTACTGTGCTTAATTTATAAAGTAAACTTTATCATAGGTAAGTATGTATAGGAAAAAACATGGTATGTGTATATATATATGTGTGTGTGTGTATTATATATAATATATATATAGGGTTTGGTGCTACCAGCAATTTCAGGCATCCACTGGGGGTCTTGGAACTTATCCCCCATTGATAAGGGGGGACTACTGTATATACATTATGTATGTATAATGTATATATAATATATAGTAGTGCATGTAAAGTAGTGTGTGTAAATGATATATAGTATTATATGCAAAGCACTTATGATAGTTCAAGGCAAGAATTAGTTATCAATATTTTAGAACTATAGAAGAAGAATTATATATAATAAGCATTACAGACAGATATTTAAAAAATTTACTTTCTAAATATGTTACACAAAATTTCAATGAAAGAGAAGTAGATGTGATTTAAAAAAGTAAACATCCTCTAAACACAAAAAATTGTCTCCTATTATTTAAATTGTGACACGCTTGACATTCCTTGCAGTCAATAGAAACAGATCCATTCATTCTTGTGTTCCCTACTTTACTGGAGCATTTATTAAACACCAGATGTTCAATATATTATGACCTGGAACAATCTGAATTCTGACTAGCTGCTATTTAAAGGCTATATTTATGGAGTGACAAGAATGCCTGAGGCACTGGGAATACAAAGATAAATAAAACACAGATTTTGTGTGAAAAGGAAGCATACCCTAGTCACAGAGGCAGACATGTAAAGAGACAGTTGCATCTCCAGGGAAGTAGCAGGTATGAGAAATGTGCAGGGTCCTGGGGGCACCGAGTAGGCACTGAGACAACTGGGCAAAGGGTGTCCGTGCACCAGGGTTCCCTTTTCTCCACATCCTCGCCAGCACTTGTTGTATGTTGATTTATTGATGCTGGCCATTCTGCAGAGGGAGGTGGTTTTTATTTGCATTTCCCTAAAGATTAGTGAGGTTGAGCATTTTTTCATATGTCTGTTGGCCATGTGTGAAATGTATCTGTTTTTATGTGATAGATTTTCTGTCAAATAACAAAGAAACATCTTTATCCTTCTATGTCTGGAATATTATGACTCTGAGAAGACACAAATATAGCAGACCTATCTAAACTGTGAACACCAAAACACTAAAATCATATTTCATCAACAATAAAGGATATTTAAAGCAAATTTTTCTATAGTGGATTTAGATATAGAAAGTTCTTAATGGGATGTTGTGAAAAAAAAAAAAAGCTGATATACGCGAACAAATTTAAAAAGTTAACACATTCCCAGCAGGTACTTTTCCCAGAGAGGAGGCCTGAAGTCTAAATCATAAGAATAAAACCTCCTTTTCTTATAGGACCAATGTTATGATATAGGGCTATGTTTCTAAGTAAGGGCCTGGTTCTCAATCCTTTATAAGAACACTCCCGAGATTATATAAATGCCTGTACAAGTCAATATTTTTTAAAGTTGTGCAGCTATCACTAAAATCCAGTTTAACACATATCCATCATCTCCAAAAATTCCCTGAGCCATTTTCAGTGTATTCTTGGTCCTTTGAATTTCCATGTAAATTTTAGGATCAGCTCGCCAGTTTCTAAACAAATTATGTTGGGATTTTCTTACATGTAGATATAAATTAGGGAAGAATTTCCATTTTAACAATTGTATTATTTTCCCATTGCGGTGATTTGTAGCAAATCACCACAAACACAGTAGCTTAAAACAACATCAACTTATCCTCTGATAGTTCTGGGGTTGAGAAGTCCAAAGTCAGTCTTACCGAGCTAATGTTAAGGTGGTGGCAGATCTGGTTCCCTGGGAGTCAGGCCGTTGTTGAACTGGTGGCTGGGAAAGTATGGTCACAAAGGACACTAGAGTGGCTCATTATTTGGTAACAGGAAGGCAAATCATAACTCTGGGGAATATAGGAACAGGAGCTGTTTGGAGAGCTCAGCAGGTACTTAGCTTTGGAGATGCCTGGGCTCCTACTCCAGAGACTGCTGTACAAGGAGAAGACCCCTCTGATGAATAACTCAAAGGCTTGAAAGGAGTCCGAGCTTCAGAGTAATAAGCATAATCATTAAAAACCAAGTTGTTTGAAATCAGAAAGCCTCAAGAAGTAGTATGGTCTTAGTGGGAAAGGCTTGGATGGTGGAATGAATTAGCTGTACACTACTACGAAGTGGGCACTGATGAAATTATACACACATCGCTCTCAGCACACAGTGAGCCCTCTAAATCTTATCCTGCATTAGTTTTGCATTTGCACCAGCAGCACTCATCTAGCACCTAGATATTATGCAGAGTGAACCTCCATTTACAATAGAAAACTCAACCTTTCCCTGAATTTCATTTTCCTTCCTTTGAACTTGACCACAGTTTTATATCCCAGCGTTAAGAACTTCCAAGTGTTAACTTTCAATGTAGACAAGCTCAACAGGCCATAGAGAGCAGAATTTCCCCCCTAATTCCACAGAAGTTCCTAGACTTTCTGTTTCAGTCTCTGTGATATAAGAGAGAAGATTTACTCTTTTTTTTAGTGGAAAAGCATAATTTTTTTTCAGATGAAATTATTGTATTCTGTGATGTGGAACTTTGAGGCTTCAGGTACCCATTTGTCGTGGCAGTAAAGCTAGCCCAAATTGCATTCAGAAGAAAATCTTCACCTGATAGGAGGATGGATGGGCTTGTTTTAGGTACAAATTCTTAGAGGCAACTCAGTTCTATTAGGAAGATTTTAATTCTACCCTAGTAATGCTGAGAGATAAAGCATATGGTATAGCGCTCCAATGGCAAAATGGTCTGACTGAGCTCCTGGTGTTTGTCCAGTACTCAAAATCACCACCTCCCAATATCCATCAAAGTCCCAATTTACTACCTGCCTTAGGGATAACTAGTGCAACTGATTTTCTAGGTCAGCAGTTCTAAAACATTTTGGAGTCATGGACTGCTTTGAACTTTTGCCAAAAGCTACACATTCCAACTCCCGACAAAATTCTGTAAACGTGTACATACGATATTTTTCAATCAATATAATTTGTTGCACTGGAAATTGATTTGCTTCACATAGATAGAATAGAAAAATGTTGCCCAGAAAGTGATGAGATAGGTGATTGTCTCTTGCTCTGAAGGAAGCAGGGACCAAGAATTATATCTGTCATTTTCATGTTTCATATAAATATAATTGAATACTTGCTTTAAAAAAATGTCCAAAAATGTAAAGAAAATTAAAAATAGAATTTAATTCTCAAGGTTTATGTCAGGATCAAGAAAGTTGTTAATAACCTGTATGAGAAGTGGAAATGGAATAGTCATGAATATGTATGACTTTGACCCAAAAGCTTTCCAATTTTTTATTTTAATAATATTTTTCTCTGACTTTGGGTTGTGCCTTCAGATTTCTGCCCATACCTCACTCTCAAAAGCTCTATCTATCCTCTCTCCTCTGTTTACAGACGTACTTCCTCTAGTTTTAAAAAGTTAGCTTAGTTTTCTACGTTCAAATTTTATCTTCCAGAATGGAAAAAGAAATTATAGCTTGGCTGAAATAGTTTTGTTGTGTTCCTTTATTTTTACCAGCATCCATAATGTTGACTCTAATGTCTTGAACGGAAAGTCTTGATTTTCCTCTCACCTATGGCCAAAAGTATTGCTGAGAAGATCAAATCATGAATGAATCATGAATGAATACCTTCCTGTCATAGTATACTGAGCAGGCTTTCCTTTTCTCTGTCAAGAAGCTGAAACCTCACCCCGATACTTCAATCAAGCCTTTCAAGGCTTGTCTTTAAGAAAACCAGTGAACTTCTGTTTAGTAGAAAGCCCTCATTTCTTAACAAAATCATTTTAAAAATGAGGTGAGCAAAGGCCCTGGGTATGGTGAAACTGAGGACCTACTTTAAGTAGATGATGACAAAACTTTCAAGTCTCTTGGCAGAGTCTCTGAGTGAAATGTATGCTGATGAGGACACCAATGAGTCATGATGACAGGCAGAGTCTCTTTGTTCATCAAAGCAGAAACCAGATGTGTTACCAAGTCCTGTGAGGGCTCCATCTGTGTCCAGAATATCAAGACTATCTCATGAGGAACTTTTTTTAGCAAAGAAACTTGTCACCATTTTGAAGATAGTGAGGGCCTTTGAAGTTTCAAAACAGGGCTCAGGAAAGAAGAATTCCTCTTTGAAGTATAGGCCGGCACCCAGAGGCTAAAAATAAGTTTGTGGAATGCAGGTTTCATCCAGTTGCATGTTGAAAGGAAAGGATGAATAGTTGCCAATTTTTCTACGATATGCTTAAAAACATGAGAAAAATTTGGAGGTAGATAATGTCACTTGAATAACACTGCTTCAGATTTCTTTCTCTGTTTCAAGTCACACACTAGCATGACTGTTTCCAAGGGACATGGATTAACCAAGCTTCTCCAGTTGTGCTAGGTAATGAGCTAATGCTTCCAAACAAGGTTTTGAGATGTAAACAAGGTTTTGAGATGTTTCAAAACTAGGTTTGTATTTGGGAAAATTTCAAGATTTATTAGAATCTCAAGTCTTTTTCTCCGAAAGAGAGAGAGAGAGAGAGAGAGAGAGAGAGAGAGAGAGAGAGAGAGAGAGAGAAAGAAAGAAAGAAAGAAAATCCTCACTGTCTGGCTAATGAATGTTTTCCTTTAGCATTGTTAGTTCCAGAAAACTTGATTATGAATGCCAAATCAAAAGTCACATTAGTATTATTATACTACCTTTTCTTGAATCTTTTCCAATTTAATCCAGAGTGCCCATAAACATAAAAAGATGTCCATAACCTAAATGTCAGAACATGTGCAATAGGAAATCCTGAGACATCATTTCATGCTCTAAGATTCTGAGCATATACAATAATATCCCATGCCAACCCACATTTATTTAGAATGAAACAATATCTCATTATAAATAGACATTAAAAGGTATGTTCTTATCAAAGACCATTGTGAAAGTAATAAATTGAAGTAAAAAAAATTGAGTGTGTGTGTGTGTCAATTCATAGAACTCTTAAGAGCCATCCATAAGGGCTATGAACTTCAGGTCAAAAACCTCTTGTTGAATTTTTTAAAACCTACCTGATTAAGTCAGATAAACAGCAATCTAATGCTCTTAACCCACTTTAAATTGGCTTTCCATAGAATTGCTTCTATTGAATGATGACACCTACAATTGAGAATGAGGGTCATTGTAAGAAACAGCCTCATGAAGCTTGTCGCTATGTTAACTATAAGGCTATTATGAAAGATGTTTTCATCACATTACACAGTTATCTCTCTCTCTGATAGCCACAGGGAGAGTTTATTTTTATCTTATGGACACTTTGAAACACAAAGTGAATCATGTTTCCCTCTACAGAGGTTTCAAGAAGATTTAGAACCATATTCGTGGCCCACCAAAAATATTGAGTCAATATTTTTGAAATCTTGATGGCTCTGTCAGTTCAAGTTGCTATTTTAAAGCTGCCAGCTGTTTCCTGATTCACTTTTGAGAAGGGCTATTTTCTGTGTTAGGAAAAATATTTATCTTTTGCAAAGGTAAAGCCAAAAATCTTATTTCAGTGTGGAATTTTAAGCAATCTGGGAGCTAAATATCTCAGAATACTAATGTGAAACTGGCTTTCTTTAGGGTTCTCATATCTGGACAGATTATTATGCTATTTCTTGGAAGAAGGGCTTGAGATTGAGGATGATGAATAAGTGATTTTCTTCCCCATTTATTAGGCCCTGGTGAAGGTTGGGGTCCTGAACTTCCAATAGGGAAATCAGAGTAAAAAATTCCATTGTAGGAAGTAAGATACAGCCTGCCACTAGACTGACTCCAGGTAGAAGGAGACATAGCTTGTAAGGGAGGAACTGTATTGGATTTGGCCTATGGATTCAAGTGATTATTTTAATATCCAATTAAAAATTTCCCTTTTTGTATAGAAATTCCCTTGTGATATTTTCTTTACTTTTTGTAAATTCTTACATATTCTATAAACTGACCTCAGGTCTGGAATTAACCAGTGTTTGGAGTGAAGAAATATGGCGAAAGTAGCAGAGGTCAGGATGAGGCTGGTTTTGACATGTTTGCTTAGAGGATTCAAGTATTGTGTGTAGAAGGGTGAGTGAATTTTAAAAATAATAGTAGTAAATAAATAATAATGTCCTTTATAATTATCTTGATCCCTTCCTTTTTTAATATGAAAGTGCCCTCGCCACAATCCCTCTTAAATTTTTCCCTTGATTATTAAAACAAGATATCATCTGAAATGTGAGTCAAAAACCAAAAACTGAAACAAAACAAAACAAAAACCCATATGAGGAGTACCTGGAGTCAAACACAAGTTATGTGTTGATTTGTTTTCTTTCGCTCTTTTCCTGTGCATTTTACCATGCACATTTTTCTATTTAAAATAGTAAGGAAGCACTGAAACAGAATTACGTTTTTAAAGGAGCATTTACGCAAGTGTGCAATGGAAAGAGAGGAAGCATGAGATATTTTTTTCTTAGCGTATAAACAGGGATCCAATGCTTCCAAAGTAGACTTATAGAACAGGCCTCAGAGAACCAGAGAAGTAACTCAGCACTGGTTGGCATACAAGCTTCTATAATACATCCCCCAAAGTTATCATCTGATTGGTTTGGTAATCCACTACCACATATGGAGCATCCTTATTGGCCAAAGGGGTTTAACCTTTATTAATATCCATTTACACACAGTAGACCTATATATTGCCTTAGACACTGACCCTTGGACCAATATGTCATGGCCAGGGCTGTGGGGCTGATTTTCCTCAGAACATAGTATAGTCTCAATTTATGTAGAATTTAGATTAGAAAATCAATGTGGGAGTCCAGATCAGAGAAATTGATGTACTTTTGGGTGGTAGCTATGGAAAAGGTGAAAAAAAAAAACACCAGTCAGATTCTTGCTTTATTTAAAAAGCAGAGTCCACAGTATTTGCTTATGGAGTGAATGTGAGAAATGAAGGAAAGAGAGAAGTCAAGGATGGCTCGAGCAACTGGAGTAGTGGGTGTGCCATTTATTGAAGGGGAGGCTATAGGGAGAAGAGATTTGGGGGAATAATAATTCCATTTTGGATATATTAAGTTTTAAATTCATCTCAAACATCAAACCAAAGATGTCCAATGTACACATGTTGGATTTAAGGAGAAAGATTGCAGATAGAGGTATAACTTGGGAATCACTGAGAAGGTGGTATGGTGTACGGCATTATAGTGCTTAAGCACAGGCAAACTGGAGACAGAATTTGTCTCCAAATTCTGGGATTCAAGAATAGGGGTTCAAGTCACTCCCTAATGGCTGTGACTCTGTGCAAATTATTTAATTTCTCTGTTCCTCAGTTTTTCTTGTAAGATGGGAAACATAATAGGAATTATCTCATAGTGGTATTGTGAGAATTGATTAGTACATATAATATACTTAGAATGGGGCACAAAGTAGGAGTTAAGCCGTTAGTCCTATTAGTATCATGTAAGCATAGTTGATATTTAAAGCCATGGTACTCAATGAGATCACTTGGGTCTAGCTTGAAAAGAGGCTCAAAGACTGAGATCTGAGATATGCCAATTTTCAGATTGAAGGAAGAGGAAAATGGGCCAGTAGAAGAGACTGAAAAGTGAATAGGATGAGGAGAAAGAGAGAATAGTGTTCCCTTAAGTCCAGTGAAAATTTTCTAGAAGGAAGCAGAGATAAATATATCAAGTGCTGTTGACAAGTGTAATAAGATGAAGCCTGAGAATCACCCACTGAATTTAGCAACATAGAGATCTTAGAGGATGTTTACAAGAGCTATTCTGATAGGAAGTGTAGCACAATAAAGAGTTTATATGCAAAGGATAATATCATAGAATTGTATCTTTATGGATGCACTACAGTTTCTCTCATTTTGGGAAGATGCCCCCACTATAACAGCTCCTTCGAGTTTGAAACTGCTCAAGGGAACAGCAAATTCACAATCCCCATCTCATGATTACCTAGGGGTATATGTTTATTGAGTGGAAAGGCAGGTAACATTGCTAGCACTATTTTAGAAATTATTTTTCTCATTTTCTTTTTTGATGAGGTCATAGAGTTAAATTTGCACAAGTTAAATGATGTGACACCACAATCTTATCACAAGCTAAGGTAACACTAGGCATAAAAAACTGCTCAGGGTAGGTTCCTAAAAATGGAGCTTGGGGAGTGGCAGGTACTTTCACTTTCATGGACTCTTCTGCAATACATTTGTCTTGTGCCCTATTTTCTCTGGTGTTAAATCATGAGCAATTTTCCATGTTATTAAAATTTTCAGAAACATCATTTTAAATAACTATTTAATAAATCAATCTCTGGCTGTTCCATAATTCATTTAGCTATTCTTCATTGGCACATTGATGGTGTTTACAATTTTTAATTGGTACAAACAATACCAAATAATCTGTCATATATTAATCTTTGCCCTTATCTCTATTTCCTTGGGGAAGGGGGTCTCAAAAGTGGGATAAAGTGTGAATATTTTAAAGACTCTTGATGTATGCTGTTAAGTAGCTTTCCAGAAATATTAAACTTATATAAGATAATGCCAACAGAGATAGGGTGCCTATCTCACCATACTCTGGTCAGTGTTGAACATACATGTGTAAGTCGTTGCTGTTTTCATTAGTGAAAAAAGGTATGTCACTGCTGTTTTAATTTGCAGTCCAAAGGTTAATAACCTTATTTGCTTATTAAGCATTACATTTGTCTTATGAGACTTTAATGTTCCCGTTCTTTTGTACCTTTTTGGGTTTTGTTATCTTTGGTTATCATGATATAAGTATGACATCTCTTCCTTGTGACTGGAAGCTTTTAAGACTAGCACCACCCCTAGCAAGTATTAAACAAATAAGTCATGGGGATGTAATGTACAGCATAGGGAATACAGTCAATGATATTGTGATAGCATAGTATGGTGTCAGATAGTTGTTTGAATTATGGTGACCACTTCTTTAGGTATACAAATGTTGAACAACTATGGTGTACACTTGAAATCCATATAATGTTAGCTATATTTTAAAATAAAATCTTAAAAAAAGAACTCCTAGAACATTTAACAGGAATATCATATTTTTATTAGGCAAATGTCTCTCCCTCTTCAAGATATTGGGATTTGGCTGTCTAAACCATGTTATCTATCCCAACACTGATTCATTAAAAAGACTCTAAACTTCTGATATCATAAGTACTGTGTCCAAACTGGATTTATATACAGGTGCAATAAATGCTTTACTGAATTTTGTATAAATCAAAATTTTACAAATGTAATAGTTTGGTTTTTTTTTTAACATTGTCACAGGTTAGGAAATTTATACTGTAAGCTTCAATTAAAATGAAAACTATAGTATACTATTTTGTAAAGCAAAGAGTTATTTTATAAGCAAAGAATCTTCATCTAATTTATCTGCAAACTCTGTGAACTTGTTTAAGTTACTTCACATTTTGGGGGCTCCGTTCCTTTATCTGTATAATGATATATCTTTATCTCATTTTAGGTGTTATCTCTAAGGCTATGCCCACTCTAGAGCTTCATAATATGTGGCACCTATAGACAGAAATTGCCCGTGTTAAAGCTCTACTGTATAAAGGGCACTATTTATTCTGGAAAAAGTCAGGGAGGGTCAATGCACCCAATCTTTTTTTACTTAGGACGTTATGGCAACAACAATATGTATTAGTTTAGAATAGCTGGACCAAAACTATGAACTTTCTTTTTAAGGAATTCAATATTTATGAACAATATTCCTAAAGAGGTTTGTTTCCTCTACCGCATTCTAAAATGCTTGCTATTTAATGTTATTGTTATTTGATGATGATTGGAAGACGGATGGCTTCTCATTCTGTGAAAACCACCCTGGGCTATATCTGGGTTCCGTGTTTTCACTATTCTGAATACTATTCTATAGCTTGGAAAGGAAACAATGAGTAAGTTCTCCTGTGTCCACATTTTAAAATTTGAAATATTTTCATTGTGGAATCTGTATTAGCCAGACGCTTGGTTGAAAGTAACTAAAATGCAACTCAAATGCTTACTTGCGTGTATATAAGTATATATATACACACATATAAAGTTCACGTACGAAAATGATGGAAAGGACAAGGTTGGGGCTGGCCATACAGGATGATGGAAATTCTTTCAGGATTTTGTTTTTAAATTCTCTTTTATTCTGCGTGTCAGCTTTATCCTTACGAGTACCTCCATATGGCAGGGTGTATGGCCACCAATGTCTCTGAGGACATAACCTTATAGCTCTTGGCAAGAAAAGAAAAAAGACCCTCAAGAAGAATCTGGACTGGCTAAAATGCCATGCTCATTCCTGACCCTTCACTGTGGCCAGGTGTGTGGGGCATGATGGATTATATAGTCAGGACTGGGGGGCACTGGGCACCCCCGCCACAGTAGGGGAGAACAGCTCTTCAAAGAAAGGGGAGGTAGACAGGCATCTGGGTAGACAACAACAATGGATGTTCTCATGAGAATCATGGTTGTTTCATGTGGAAAATGATAAAGATGCTTTTTTGTATAGAGGACATTATAACTTACAAAACCCTTTCACATATACCACGTCTATTGGTCCTCACAGAAACCCTATGAAATTTGACCATTATCCTCATTTTACAGCTGAGGAAAAAAGCTCAGAATTCCACAGCTAGCATGTTCTGTAGTGGTAATTAAATACTTAATTAATATTTAGGATAATTAAAATGTACCCTTCCAAACTTTAAGTAGGCTTTTCACAATGTCACTCTGTAAACAAATGCAGCTCCATTATATTTTCATGTTTCTGAAAAATGTTTATATATATATAATGTTTATATATATATAATGTTTATATATATAATGTTTATATATATGTGTGTGTGTATATATATATATATATATATATACAGTGTTTCTTTTACATTCATTCCTGAGCAGATGCAAATGATTTGAAAGATTTACTCATAACCTTCCCTCCCTTCCCTTTGCCAAAATTTGCCATTTTTCCTTCTACATTCCCCTGATTTCCTGATCTGTCTTGCTCAATGACAAAACCTAAAGTAACTGAGGAGCTCACATCAACCAGCCCAGTTTTTCTTCTCTTTTGTTCAATACCTCCAACTTCAATAGTGTAATGGGACTGTCCAGTCTACAGTGACTAAATCTTGGCACCACCATTATTATCTGTGAACCTTTAAATTTTGATTTTGTGGTATTTCATTAAATACCATTTGTTTGTAGGCCTAAGAGGTATCCTGGAAGAGTAGAAATGAGAAGGGCTTGTATTTAGATAACTTACATTTCTCATATGGGTGTTGGGGAAGCAGACCCACTCTGTGTGATATGGAATAAGAGATTCCATACTTTGGTTACAGAACCTTTCATCTCTGTATCTGGTGCTGGCCTGAAGTTCCTGTAGGTCAGCCAGCAGGGCAGTTGGGAAGAAAAGCCTGATGTAAAAGGGAGTTGAAGAGGGGATGCAAGGACAACTGGAACCCCTGAGGACCATCTGGAATCCACAGACATAACTGGAATCTGATCTGCTTCTCACTGCATCTAACCGTGTAGTACAAGTGCCCTGCCAATGAATCTGATGGTCTTCTCAAGGATAATCTGGTAGAGTCACACATACAACCTGGCACAGGATCTGGAGAAGCTGAAGAAGGTGATCCAGAGAGCGTTGGAGATGCTACAGGCTCAGCTGTGGCCCCAGGCCCCCAGAGTGAGCCAGCAGGGCGGGATACTGTGAATAAGCTGGTACTTGACACCCTTCAACAACCTTCAGAGCACAATGGCTGCTGGCTCACATGTGCCTTCCAAGTGCTGCACAAACTTCTCTTTGAAACAACCCTAATCTGGATCCATACAAGGAAGAGAATTCTGGGAACTGTATTTCCAAATTAGCTAAATTGACATGGTATAAGGCCACTATGCTTGGGATGTCACTCGATCCAACTGATCTTCAGTTTCCCCATCTGTAACTCAAGGTTATTGTAAGAATTAAAATATTTTTTAAAAGGTAAATTTCCTGGCACAGTCTCGGCAATTTAGTCGTAGAGTCATAAATAATCATTAGTATTATTTTATAGATGCAACAGCACATTAGGATTGATTTACTTTAACATTCAGCCATCTCATGAAAGAAAATACAATTCCATTACTTAATAGCTCCAAAGCTGCCCATAGCTTCCATTTATGCTTGTCAATCACCAAGGCCCGCTGAGGACACTTCCTCCCCTACAGTCTTTTCAAGGGTTGGGCATGGAGTCCCACTGCTGCTTCCAAAGCATTTTTCCTCCGTCTTTCTTCAACTCCAGCTTCTTGAATGTATGTCAGTGACTTACAGCCCCTTCTTGCTCCTGTTTCTACCAATTTGCCAGTCACATCTAATTACACATTGATGATACTGGCATCTGTCTTACTGTCATCCTTACTATATGTCTGTCTAAATGCTGGATGATTTCCACACCTACCTCAATGATTCATTCTACACCTTTAGTTTCTTTCCATAGTTTCCTTCACTGTGTCTGAGCCACTTACTCTTAAATTTGTACTGTAGACATTACATTCACCAATACACGTTTTGAAAACTCTATTTGAAGAATTCTTCTCTACCCATTACCTCTATTCTTCCTCCTCAGTTATTCTGGCATTCCCCCAATTCCTCAACCCACTGAGTTTCTAATCTTTTGTCCTACTATTTCTTCTCTTTCCTTCACACATGTCATGCCCTCACTTCTCTTCTGACCCAGCTTAGAGTCTAGAGACCACCAATGTAACTACTCCATTACAAACCCCTTTAAGTCATACACACCCCTCTTCCTCTATCATAATTGGCTTGAAAAACCCCAACCCAATTTTAATCTAACTATCTATTTACTTTATGTCAGCATATAAGCCAAACACTGGAGAGGGAGATGGCAAGATGGAAGCCACAGTCTTTTTGTAACCTAATCTCGGAAATAACATTGCATCATATCTGCTGTATTCTATTAGAAAAAGTTAATAAGTCCAGTTCATGGTCAAGGGGAGGAGACTGCACAAGAGCATGAAGAGCAGGAGGCAAGGATCATTGGAAGACATCTTAGAGGCTGCCTACTACAGCCCAGTTGCCAGTGACCCAAATCTCACGAAGACAATGGGCAATTTTCTGCCCTCAGCTCACTTGACCTCTCAGTGTCATTTGATACAATTGATTACCTCTTCCTTAAAACACTGAGTCTCTAGGTTTATGAGACAGCATATTGGTTTGGCTTTTCTTATTAATGACTCCTTCTCCTCTACTGACCTCTAAATATTGGAATGCCTAAAAGCTCTGTCCTTGGACTTCTTATCTTGATGTGTATATTCTTAGATGATCTCATTCTATTCCATAGCTTTTAATAGCAACTAGATGCTGAAAGTCTCAAATCTGTGGCTCTTCCAGTACCTTTCTCATAATCTCCAGAATCATACATCCAACTGCTTACTCAACATTTATTTCCACTTGAACGTCTGATAAGCATCTCAAATTTCACACATCTAAAAGAAGAATTATTTATTTTTCCCAACTCTATCCTCCTCCCCATTATCTCCTACCCCAAAATCTCCCACTGCTCAAATAAAACACCCTTGATTTCAGTTGGTCCTTGGCCTTGATGACAGTTGGTACAACTTTCAAGGAATAGGAGTTTTGATGCTATTTAAGTTTTAGAGGATCGTGGAGCATGAGCTTTGGATAGACAAAGAACATTACTGTAATAGCTACAGTTTATAGTAATACCACTGGATACCTGGAATTATTCTAGGTGAATTAAAGTTATTTATTCTTTTAATTCAGTCCTTCTAACAGTTATAAAAATAGATATTACTATATTCACTTTGTAGATAAGGAGACTGAGTCTCAGAGGGTTTAAGGTTATATTTGCTGAAGGTCTCCTGGTTGGTATCAGTCAGGATTAGGTTAGACTGCAAGTGATAGGAACCCAAGAGTGGTTAAAACAAAAAGCAAGCTTTCTTTGCCTCTCACAGGCCACATGGGGCTGGCAAGGTGGCTTCACAACCATCAGACTCTGAAGTTCATGTTGCTCTTCATCCTCCACATGAGGCTTCCATCTGATGGTCCAAGGTGGTTGCTCTAGCATCAGCTTTCATGGCCACCTACTTGCCAGCAGGAAGAAAAAAAGAGGTAGAAGGGAAATACCTCGTCTCTTAAAGACACTTTTTTGAAGCTACAAACACTATTTGTCTTAGTCCATTCAGGCTGAGAGCAAATTCCCATAAATTGGGTGGCTTATAACCAACAGAAGTTTATTACTCGGAGTTCTGGAGATGAGGAAGTCTAAGACCAAGGTGCCAGCAGATTCGGTGTCTGTTGACAGCCCTTTTCCTGGTCCATAGACAGTCGTCTTCTCACTTTGTCCTCACAACGCTGACAGGGTAAGAGAGCTCTCTGGGGTCTCTTTTATAGGGGCACTAATCCCATCCATGAGGGCTCCACCCTGCATGGCCTAATCAACTCTCAAAGGCCCATTACCTAATAAACATTGGGGGCTAGGATTTTCATATATGAACTTTGGGGTGAATGTTCCGTCGACAGCACTACTTCTTGAAACCATTAACCAGAACTTAATCTCAAAGTTTTGCCCAGCTGCAAAGGAGACTGGAAAACAGAGTCTATTCTGGGTGACCATGTGGCCTGCTAAATTCAGAGTTTATATTTTTGAGGAAGAAAAGGAAATAAATATTAGAGGACAATTCACAGTCTGCCATAATAGAGATATAAACTCAGGGCTGTATGGTTCTGGAGATCACAAGCTTTCCATCATCCCACACTCTGCCTCCTGAGCACCTTAGCAGCTGAAGTTCCTAAGACAGCTTTCCCATGTGTCCTGGGATAGTCTGTGTGCCCCTGAAACTCAGCCTCTGACACACATGCTAACGACGAAGTCTTAGTTATTGCCTCAGTTTTTTAGCTCCCTCAGCATTTTGAATACTTTCCTATACTCATAATGTATGTTATAATGATTTGTTTTCAGCTTTTTATGATCAAACATTGGCTAATTGGTAATGTTTATAACATAAATGACTGAATTAATGAACAATTCAGTATTGTTTATGTCTCTCTAGCACATTATTTGACATTTTACAGACATTCAACAAATATATGTTTATTGAATAGATGGCTGGATGGATGGTTGGCTGAAAAGTCAACAACTTTCCAATTCAACATTTTTTTTTCTGATTTTGGATAGGCATGGCCTACATTGTCAGCTAATCCCTGTGATTTCAGGGTTCTTGGGAGAAGAGATAGACAAGAGAAAAAAAGGAAAAGAAAATGAAAAAGGGAAAAGGATGGGAGGTATATTTACACAAGTTCTTTCATCCTCTATTTCCTTCTCTCTCTTTAGTATTGATGCCCAATCATGAATTTTTCTGTCTAAATACACTTCCATGATACTGCCTGGGAAACAAACGTTCTGAGTGTGCTGCATTCAAGACTGATGACCAATGTATTAATGTTCCAGAATTTAGGAATATTTGGGGAAGTTGCAAACAATTTTATTTAGTCAAAGTTTACATACTTTCTCTTTGTGCTATTTTCTTCACTGAAAATCTAAAGAGAATTTTATATTTCAAAGCCCGAAAGATGAAATAAAATTTTAAGAATCCCTTGCAAGGTAGTCTTTGTAAATTCACAGTTATTTCAACTCCTTGAAGAAGTAAGCATTACACGTCTCTCATGAGACACTCCAGCAAGAGCCATTGGCATGGTTTGACTGTAACCATCCAGCAACTAAATGACTTTATCAAGCTACAATTCCTTCACGCAGTGATTTAGAGGAAATGAGCAGTTTAACCAAGGGTTGCTTTTTTTTTCTGCGCAATTGGGGGCCCAAAATAAAACACTATTACATCAAACTGCAGACAAACAAAAATTTGAATACATTTGCTACTTCTCAGGGCATTTGTGTATTTAATGAGTACAGCTGAGCCCAAAGGAGTCATGATGTTTCTTGCCATTAGGCAATAAGGTGAAGGATTATCTGTTAATTCCTGACTGGGAATCATTGGTTCTGGTGGGTAAAGTAGGGGAAGGTCAGAAGAGGATGCAAGTATTTTCTAATCGATGAAAGAGAGACCTGATACACTCCTCTGACCTTTTCAAATGCAGGGAAAACGCATCAACTGCATTAATTAGCATGTTGAAAAGTTCTTTCTGGATTGCCAAATGCCTTCTGAGGGGTTGTGGGAAATATGTTTGTAAATGTGATGTACAGCAATCTGTCAGAAAGAGCCAATTTTTTGGACTTTATCTCTGAGTACATACAAAAATGTGAAACAGCTTAGTCAGTTATGTTGCATTTGTCTTTCTCATCGGTGAAGAGCTTAGCATTTGTCTAACAACATTAGTGCTTGGTGCTTGGATTTTGGAATTAGTGCATGGTGCTTAGGATACAGGGCATTGTTAAAAGGAAACACTTTGGGAGGTAATATAAATCATGAACACCTGCAACATAGTCATCATCTACTGAACACTAAACATATGGCTTCATTTAATCTTCACAGCAATCCTTGATGAGGAAATCGAGACCCAAAGAGCCAATTTATCCTTGGGGTCTTATACTGGGAGAACCATGTACTTGGTAGAATGTTTCCAAAGCTACTGATGAGCCAGTCCACATGGGTAAAATAGACTCTTACCTACTCTTCTGTTTTTATTTCATTGCTCGGATGTGCCATTATGTAAATAATTAGTTATCAAAGATATGTTATGTTCAATATATTTTTTTATATTTATAAAAGTGAAAAATCAGGTTTTCATTTTTTAAAAACTTAAAAATCCATAGCCTGAGAGAACTTACATTTTTTTTAGAAGTATATTTAAAAGAAACGTAGCACAGAATACTTTTAAAATCCAATTTGATAGAGCAGTTCCAGAGGAATCACAATTTTATTTAGATTCATATTATTAAAAATTTATTTTATAAAGGTATTCATTTTTACCTTGAAAGTCCTTATAAATGAGTATTGAAGATGAGAATTCTTAGTTAAAATGGGCCACAAACACATGTCCTCATTATATTTGATTTCTAAACTTTGGTCATAAAATGGAAAGGACCTGAGATTTGAGTCTACTACGTGCTCAACACTTTAAAACATTTTCATTTAATCATCACCAAGCCCATGAGGTTAGTATTTTGAGGCCCCTTTAAAAATGAGACACCCGAGGTTCAGAGACGTTGAGCGATTAATTTACTGAACATCACACAGCTGTAAGGGGCAAAACTGAGACTAGAACCCAAGTCTTTATGGTTTCTGAAGCCCAAGTTGTTTCCATGGTTCTAGGCTGCTTTCAACAGAATTGTGGACTTCATATTCATTTTTTACCATATGTTATTGCCTATCTCACTTCTCATTTTCCTGGTTGTATCAGTCACAGTTCAGTCAGGGAAAAACTATGTATTTTGGAAATCACGAATTCAGTGCAGGAATTAGAGCTGGCATGACTGCAGCAAGTTAAGACTTGAAGGTCTGGAAGCGGGACTCATTGGTTCTAGCCATTTCTGAAGCCCTGGGACATGAGGTCAGTTAGAGATGGGGAGAATCCGAGAGGCTCTGCATGTCCAGCTGCCAACATGGGATTGCAAAAGAGAAGCTCCTAGAAGGAAGCTGCTGCAGCCAGGTAGGTGGTGTACATCTCACATACAGCCTGGGGTGTGTACAGCACACTTATGGGAGAAAGCCCAAACTCAACAGCTGACAGACGAGTCTTCACGATATCTCTTCTGTCAATCTTGTTACCCTCATCCCGTGCCACTGCCTTACCATATTTTTCTACAACAGTGCCCATTGTACTTGTTTGGTAGGTTTTGTGTGAGGTCAATGTGACATCTATTTTGCCTGGGACATAATAGGTGATCAATTATCACTTTACTTCTAAGTTGTAAACACCAGAACCTACGTCAGCTTGTTGAAGCAGAGGATAAGTTTATTCCAGGTTATTAGGTAGCTAAGAGAATTTCCAGGAGGGCCAGACCAGCTTGGAGGGCGCACGGAGAGAACAGAGATAATATCAGATCCCACCATGGGTCTGTCCCAGAAACAACCCTGTTGCAGCCTCCTCTCAGCACAGGCGCCACGACAGGAACTGCTGATGCTACGCCTTGGCCTCCAGTCACCAAAACTGTTGTTCTCAGAAAGCAGGGGCTCTGTTAGCAGCCTCTCCAGGAAATGGATTTCACGATCCTGGATGCTCACCCTCCTCACATCTAAATCAAAATCTCACACGTGCATGTCTGATTGGCAGAGCCTAAATCACATACCTGTGCCCTGGCTGCAAGAGAGGCTGGGAAACCAAGGGAGAGAAAGAGAAAATTTGTTCTGCAGGATGCCTTCTAGAAAATGAGTTGCTCCTCTGCAGACTTAATGGAAACTGGTGTTAGCCTGTTACCCTCTTTACCTGAAAATAAGACCTCGCAGGACCATCAGCTCTAATGTGGCTTTTGGAGCAAAAATTAATATAAGACCTGGTATTATATTATATTATATTATATTATACCCAGTCTTATAGTAAAATAAGACCGGGTCTTATATTAATTTTTGCTCCAAAAGACGTATTACAGCTAATGGTCTGGCTAGGTCTTTCTTTCAGGGAAACACAGTAGATAAGGCAGTCAATTCTGGTCAACCATGAGGCTTAGAGTCCAGTACTGTGATCATATTTGAGGAAGGGCTGTACTTCTTCAGTCTTGAGTGTTGCTCGGTTGCTGGGGTTCGAGCCGATCGCTAACTATATCATACAACTACAATGGCAAGGCTTGATCACCAGTTGCCACCTTCTGCCAGAGGAAGGCCTGGTATTCCCCAAAGCCATGAAAGACAAAGGTAGGGCTGGAGCTATGTTTCCAACCATTCTGTATTACTGTGGTATCCTGACCCCTGATTATCCAAACGGAGGGGTGAATGCTTCCCTAATCATGTAGCTCCCAAGCCCCATGGCCCAAGATTGGAGTTTCTCTCTAGGAGTGTGCTGTCTGGTCTTGTTAGCCCTCTGCACACCGCCTTCCGATGCAGTGGATAATAGGGGCCTGCATATCTGCAGCTGTTTGCATCTTTGTGAACTCTATTCATTTAGTTAGTCCTGCTGTATGTGTGTGAAGTGGCGTTTTCTCTTTTTGCATAAGAGCAAACATCTGTTTTTCACCTTTGGGAGGCAAGACTCTTAATATGGAAAATTACCCAAAAATATAGGAAAGGTGTTCAAAACTGCTAGGTGGTTAAAAAGCTTGACAGATGTCTATTACCCCTAATAACTATTCATTCATAATTAATTTTCCCTCCCTCTTTCCTATGGTCTTTTCTTGGTCGTCTCCATCATGTTAAGAGAGTAGACTTTGGCATTAGGCACGCTTGGGCAGGCTCGGGTCCTGGTTCTCCTACTGCTAAAACCATGTGACCTTGGGAAATTACTATTATGTCTTACAAGTTTCAGTTCCCCATTGGTGAACTAGAGTATACTAGTAAGACTAATCTCAAAAGGTAATTGTTATGATTAAATGAAATAAAGTAGGCAAAAACTTACCAACTTGTCAAGCATGCAATAAACATCTAAGAAATGCAAGCAATTTTTATAGGAGAGTGGTTCTATCCTGGTCTTGATTCTGTTAAACAAAAAACTTTCATGGCCAATAGCTTTTGTGAAAGAATGGGTTTACTGAGCCATATGCTAGCCAGACAGCGGACCAAGCCATGGACATGCAGTCTGAACCACCCACAATAGGGCAGGATGGAAAGACACCCATGTCCGCCATCCTGCAGTTGACTGGCTCCTTTATACCATGAGTCTGAGGAAGAAAGATGTACGTTGTTTTGAAAGAATTTACATTGGCTACAGATAAAGTGGGTGGGAGAAGGTGAAGCAGGCCTAGTTTGGAGATAGGTACATAGTTCCTGAGGAATTCCTCGTTAGGATTGGTTGTGGATAATAGTCTGAAAAGATCATGCATAGCAAGTTGTGGAGGTGCTTGGTGGCCCGTGGCACCTGGTGGTCAGCTACTTGCTTTTTTCTTTAGATAATTGTGCAAATAGCCACCTGGCAGTTAATTCAAAGTTCCAGCATACATTCAGGAATGTAAGCAGTCTCTGTTGTTTTTACCCCTCTTGTCTCTTCCTTCCACTCTCCAGCCTGCTGTAATTTAATTTAGGACATCTTAGATTTTTTTTTTTGGTGGTGGGGGCAGAGGATGTCAATTCTTTAGGGCTCCGTGTGGTGATAGTCCACTCTGTTTTCTTCCTAACACTCACCCTAAAACCCAGTCCCAGCGGCAATTCTGGGAAATGTCTCTTCATCAAAAGACAGTTAAGGGTTAGGAGGAGAGAACGGACTGGAAAAACATATAAGGCTCGTGAACATGGAAGTTCATTCCTATATATCACAGTGAGATGACATGCTTCCTCAATTTGAAATTCCAAACGTGTGAAGCAATGTGGTGCAGGGCAAAAGTGGGCCTTGGGGTCACAGTCCAATGTTGAATGCCAACATTCCTTTTACTACTTATGGGCTCGTTGGCACTGGCTTATTGATTCATTCAGTCAGTCAGGTGACAAGCGTTTACGGATCATCGACTGTGTGCCAGACGACGAACTGGTGGTACTGATTTAGAGAATTCTGTAAGGGAGACAGATGTGGTGGAGAATATGCCTGAGTCAATGCGAATGGTGTGATAATCCAGGTCATTCCTTACAAGATACAGCAATGGCACAGCACAAAGGGAACTGAAGTCTTCCTGGGTGGAGGGGAGGACTCAGAGAATGCTGTACAGGTTAATAACATTGTAGCTGGGTTTTAAAGACGAAATAGGAATTTTGAAGGCAAACAGTGGGCAAAGGACATTCCAGACAAGAAGAACTGCCTTTCCCCTTGCAACAGATTAATCTTGACCTCACAGAAATCAGAGAGCCTAGATAATCAATAATCAGATGTTTTGTAATGGGTAAAGCCTTTAACGACAAAAAGCTTGTTATCAGCACCAGCAGTGGCAGCCACGGCTACCAAAGAACCCACAGAGCTATTAAACATAGGAGCACAGGATGTGGTCTGGGCAGAGTGGGTGTTTTCTGTGCTCAACAGAAGTTCACTCTGGAAGAGGATAATGATTGGGTCACTTGTCACACTCTCACTGTCAGCATCATAATATCAGTGAACATTATTCTGGAAAGCTGGGTCTCCAGAAAGGGCTAGATTTTTAAAATAGGAGGATAGGAGTATGAGGTAAGGTAAACACTCTATTACAAGAAAGTCAGAAGGGAAGGAGGAACAGAAATGGACTACGTGAACTAGCATTTATGAGATGTATGAGTATGGTTATAGAGATAATAAATTTGATGTAGTAAACTAATACAGCTTTATTTCCTCCTTAAATCATGTTTCCTTGCAGCATTCCACCTTTGTGGCTAAGCTTTGTGGCTCACTACTCCAGGGAAAGAGAGAATAGATCCTGCCTAAGAAAAAGTCATTGACTCTCAAGCTCTATAGCAAGCCCCCCCCCTTTTTTTTTGTAAAGGAATTTGTAAATTTCTTTGACTCCCATTCAACAGATCAAGTGTCAGGCTTCCTAGGACTTGATTAAGCAGAGGGAGTGTCTTAGTCAGTTTGGGTTGTTATGACAGAGTATCATAGACTGGGTAGCTTAAACAACAAACATTTATTTCTCACAGTCCTGGAGTCTGGGAGTCCCAGGAAGGATGCCAGCATGGTTGGGTTCTTGGTGAGGGCTCTCCTCCTGGTTCACAGATGATTGCCTTCTTGCCATGTCCTCACATGGTGGAGAGAGAGCTCTGGTCCCATCATCTCCTTCTAAGGGCAATAATCCCATCTAACCATATTTAAACCTATCATCTGCCCAAGGCCACAGCAAATACCATCACATCACGCTGGAGATTAGGGATTCCACATATGCATTTAGGGCATCACATAGCAGAGAGGCATAATTCAGTATAGGACAGAGAGGAAACAAAATGTCCAGCCCTTCTTGCTCAGCTGGGGTGCAGCAAGAAGAGAGGCAGAAGCAGGACCAGGAGAAGGCATTTTACGATTGTTTTCCTCTTCTTGAAGCTGCACTATGAGACGTCAGAAATATCCAGCCAGATGTGAGAAAATTATGGGAGTTAGAGATGGGTGGTGTCAGTGTTCAGAATATGCTACCCCCAAATATGGCACCTTGACACACTGAATATTTTAAGCTGAAGAAATCTGAGAAACAGTTGAAGCAGGAAGGACCCTCTGACCTCCCATTTCTCCGCTGAAGCAGGTCATGAGACCCGCATGTGAGGGGTGCTCCTATCACAGGAGGCGAGGAGCATCCTCACGTCTGAAGAGGGAGGGGCCACAAGAGGAATCTGGACGAACAGACCTTGCTAAGTTTCCCTTAGTTTACTACCCTTAGTTCATACTTTTTTGTCCTCTAATGTTTTCCCAATGACTTTCCACTCTTCATCAAACCTAGTATAAAAAAAGCTTAGGTCTAACCATGTCTTGGGGTCTTCATTTCCTTATAAAGGATCTGGTGTCACATAAAACTTACATTAAATAAATTTGTATGTTTCTCTTTTGTTCATCTTTCATCAGTCCAATTTACAAGACCCACCAAGAGAGTAGTAGGAAAATACATTTCTCCTCCCCTACAATGCCTGTATGAAGCTAGAGGAAAGCCGTAAGCGTGAAGAAGTCTCACATGTGACCTCTTCCAATATGGCATAGGAGATGGCACAAAAGTGGTGGGAGGGAGCTTGATAGTTGAGCATGAGGTTGCGCTCAGTGCTGCCATGACTTGTAAGGCAACAGGAACCAGACACTTCCCCATGTCCCAGGGAGTAGATGCACATGTTTTGAGAGGGGACCAGAGATATATAGAGTCAGAGAAGCACTTATGTGCAAAGACTTTGTAGTGGAAGGAAGGTGGATGAGAGTATGGACACCAGCTATGAGAGCCAGCATGTCACCTCAAAAGGTCTAAGGGGACAAATCATACCTGCTTGGTCACCAACCCAGAAGCTGAGAGGAACAGACACATAGTAGAGACCTGCAAGGACCTAGGACCTCACTAATGGCAGTATATCCAAAGACCAATGTCAGGATCACCTGGGATTGTGTTAGAGATGCAGAATCTTGAGTTATTACTCCAGACTTAGTGAACCAGAATCTTCACTGTAACAAGATACACAGATAATTCATGTCACATTTAAGTTTTGGAAGCACTGATTGAGAAGACATTGTGAGAATGCAAGGGCTCTGCCTCTCCTTTGTCACCCACCAGGAGGTTACATATGACAACTACCCTCTATAGCTCTGTGCTCTCTTAGGGAGGAGCAAAAAAAGGGGGAGAAAAATATCCAAGACTGAGCATTATCTAAAGAGACAGTTTGAATTTTTGAACTGGACCAAATTTACTGGATTGGACAAAACTGGCCCTTTAAGATTAAATCAGTGGTAGGAAATACTGAAATTTCATTTTCTTTGATGAACACCACCCTCTATTTGAGGGACAAATAGAGACTATTTTCATGTTTCCCTATTTTTTTTTATTAGCCTTGATTCTTTCTCAGTCAGATAAGATAAATATTACATATACTCTGTGATTTCTCATTTGCTGTTTCATACTATTTATCTTTTTTAATAGTCTTTTGTGTATTTAACTTTTTTGACTCACCTCTTAATGAGTGAATCCATGGATCTATGACATGAAATATTTTTATAAATTTGCATAGCAGGAGACCCAGCTTAAATCCTGGGTCATTTTTTTCTTTTTTCCCCACTTTGGGACTTAGTTAAGTCTGTCTGCACAACTGGCAGAGAAGGCTGGAGGGCTCCATTTACTTGATGGACTAAAAATCCTCACGATAAAGAATTCATCTTAAGAGAAGAGAGTCGGTAAAGGACAAAGGATCATTGGGTCTCAGAATATATAGCAAGTCTTAAATTAGGTTTTTCTGGTAAAACAGTTTCTAAACTTCTTTACCTTCCATTGAACAGATAAAGTGCCAGGCCTCGTGGGTCTCAGTTATACTTATGGAGGCATGACTCAGGATATGACAGAGGGGAAATGCAAAGGCAAGTCCTTTTGGCTCTGTTGGTTCAAGGACAGTCATACAAGGTTGGAGGGCCAGGGTCTTATTCAGACTGCCTCTTCCTTTATCAGAGGAAATGATACCTCATCAGGTATAATCTCCTTTAACTTCCCAGTGTTTCCCTTATGAACGCCTGTGTTTATACCCATCCTTGGCAACTTGTCTCAGAAGATGTGATGCTGCATCTTTTGTGAAACACCTGTGCCCTTGATCCTATCCCTTCCTGCCTTTTCAGGGACCTCGCTGTTTTGGGGGAGGAAAAACTTCACCCCTACCATCTTAGGTTCACTGGGGAGATGCCAAATAAACTAACAAAAGACAGATTAACAGGAGAAAAAGCACATGATTTTTACTAATATTTTCGTGCACAGAAAAGAAATAAAACTCAAGGAAGCTATTAGACTCCAAGGTTTATATATCATTTTAACAAAGGAAAGGGGTTAGGGCTTTAAGGTACGATAAAAAGTGGAGAAGTGACTAGAAAATATAAAGGAGAACTAATGAAAGATAAGGGTTGTTTTAGTAAGTCCTGTTTATGCAAACTCATCTTGGTGTCGACTTTCCATCTCTGGTTTAAGAATTGCTCTTTTCTTGGTGGTAGTTGGGGCAACTTCACAAAGGGAAATTTATGCCCTGCTTTTCGGCAGAGAAGAGGAGGGCAGGGAACTCTTTCTGTATCTGTTTATTCTCAACTGCCTTCGGCTCAAAATAATCTTTCTATCAAAGTGGCATATTTTGTGATGACACATTCTAATCCCCTTACTATATCAAGAACACTCTCCCTCTGTCATAGCTTCATTTCCTCCCCTAGTTGCTTCATCCTCTCTTCTTACAAACATGCTCAAATCTTTCTCATCACAGTGATCCTTCCAATGGCCCTTCCACATTCATTCAAACTAATACTATTTAGTAAGGGCTTACCAAGAGCAGGCATTGATCTAGGTGCTGAGGATATTGTGGGCAAATAACACAGACATAATTCCTGTCTTCCTGAAACGTATAGTCTGTCATCTCCAACCCCCTCTACCTACCATCCAATCTTATGTCCTTTTCCTCCAAATCACAGAATGATCTACTCTGCTTACTCTTTCTCATATAATCTCTCCTTGAGTTAGTGCCATGCAATCATCCAAACCAGAAACCTAGGAACTCATCTCAGTTTCCTCCTCCTCCTCACCCCACACATCTAGGTGATATGATCTAAATATTTTAAAAATTATTTCGCCCCTCTCCGTTGCTACCCCCATGTATCTAGAACTGGCCTTGACCATCTCTGGATCAATAGCAGTCATTATAACTGGTCTTCCTGCTTCTGGTTTCAGCTCCACGAAATCCCTCCTTCAGATGGGAGCTATAGCAGTCAGTCCTATGCTTTCAACACCTGAAAGACTCCATTTCCTACAGGATACAGTCCGAGCTCCTCAGTGGGACCTCACAGTTTCGCTACTGCCTGCATCTCTGATCGCACCTCTCGTAACTCCCTGATTTGCCCTCTGTCCTTGCAGGCCTCCACACAGAGCGTGCTTGGTTTGTATATCCCTTCTGGAAACATTCTTTCCTGGTCTCTTCTTGCCCAGTGACACCTAGCTATAGTTACCTGCAGAGGTTCCTAGCTTTATTCTTCAAGGCTCACCTTTTTGTTACCAACCCCAAAAACATCTTTCCAGATAGTCCCCCTTCCTGGAGGAAAGGATGAGTGTCCTTCCTCTAGGCTTCCATAGTGGATATGTGTGTTTATCCATCACTATGCTCTTATATTATTTTACAGTTATTTGTCTGTCTTTCTCACTAGGCTGTCAGCTCCTTTAGGAAAGAGTTTGACATATGGTAGGAACCTAATAAGTGTTTGCAGAGTGAGGCACAGGTGAGCCATGACCTGAGCTTTTCCGTGACTACAGGAGATTCCCAGGGCTTCCGACATGGAACCCAGTCCTAAGTCTTATTTTATCCTGTAGTTTCATTGGCTAGCCAGTGTCTCCTCCAGGAGATAAGACGTTAATGGCTCTACCTTAGGCTTCCACTCACTGCTCCATTAAGCCTGTTTAACGATGGGAAATCTACCTGACCCACGGCTACGAGAGAAATATCCATGAAGCGCAAGCATTATCACTTGTTTTTAATTCCTGCCTAAGTCTTATCCCAGCACACTGGCTTCTCTTTCCATTGAGAACAAAATCAGACATTTAAGGGTGAACTTGGGATGAAACCAACAGGTATGGATAAATTTGAGAAAGAACCCATCTGTGTAACATGCCATTTCAGTGTCTGAGACCTAAGGTTTTATTTGTCCACTTGTCTAATTAATTTTATATAAATGTGTATTTACATTTGAAGCATCCTTTTAAAGCTACCACATAGCTTCACAGAATAAGGATTCTTGACTATGGAGTTTCATGAAAATATTCAAATCCCTAATGCGGGGACCGAGGCAAGCAGTTAGTTGTTAGGCAACTCTCTGCAGAGACACACTTTCTCCTTATATAAGCACAGGTACAAATGTTAGAGCTGGAAAGAGCCTTCGGAATCATCTTGGTGAACTCTCATTTTACATGTTCAGAAACTGAGCCTATGAGAGCTTGTCAGACAGTGTCCCCAAATGTTAGCCCATGCGACGTGCTGGGAAGCATTTTGAATGTCCTGGGAAAATGGTTAAAAGTATAAATTCCCCATTCCTCTCCCATAAGCAGGGATTTGATTCAGGTGTAGGCTGGAAATCATCAGTTTCAATGCGTAGCCAAGTTATCCATCACTATCAGGATTACTACATTGGTTCTCTGCTCTCTAAATTACAACATGTAGCCTCCCTCAGTTTAGCTAACAATAAACAATTTCCCCTTTTTCCACTGAATTCATGTGGAACCCTCACTCAGTCACATAAATTTCTTCCTTTTCCTCCCACGCAAGCTTTGTGCTATTCACAAATTGGAAAAATAAATCATCCTTGTTTATATCTACATGGTTTATAAAACGTTCCCAGAGACAACATTGGAGGCTTTTAGCTCACATTAGAGCGTTTGATGGTGGACTCCACCCCACTTACCTGTTTCCCTTTGGGATTTTTCATTTGCCTGATTGATAATCTTCCCAGATGAACTTCACCCAGTTTTTATTTCTCTATCTTGTCCCAAAATGATGTCATGAAAGACATTGTCAAATGCCTGGCTGACATCCAGAACAGTGCACTTAACTTTTCCCTCAACTTGCAGGCTTGTGAAACTATCAAAAAATCCTTTTTAAAGATTAAGATGAAGCTGTTCTCTTTAAAGTCTATGATCCATCTCTCCTGATTTTATTCACAACACTCTGACATTGGTTTCTCTCATTCATTGGCTCTTTCCCTGTTCCTTGGAGCCCAGTTGCCATCACTTCTACCTACTCATGTCATTCCACATGCTCTCCCCGAGGTTGTCTTGTCTAAACCAATAACTTCAACCACCATCTATTTGCTAATGACCCCAAGATCTACAGCCACCCTGTCTGAAATGTAGGTTCCATATTCTCAGCTACACTTGATGTTTGGCTGCAGCCTTATATCAGAGATGCAGTCACTTTTTGTTGGCCAACACTCTCTTCTTAGAGAATGTGCCTCCCACAGCCCAGAAAGAGTAGCCATGTAGATCACCATGTGGCCTCATCCCTCAGGCCATAGCTTATTTGACCAGAGTGGCTGTGTGATCTCAGCCAGGCCACTCAGATTCTATTCCCTAGGAATCCCCTGCCAGTGGTCACTGCAACTGGATGGTGATAGCCGTACTATTCTATTTATTATGGCCTTAAAATTTATACCTGGTAGAGCTGATACTGATTCATAATTCCTCCTTTTAATGGTCTTTTTGGCATTTCATGTGCATTTTTGCCCACATATGAATTTTATCATCACCCTGCCAAATATCTTTAAAATCCCATTGAGATCTGGATCACATTTAGACACATAAATTAACTTGATATTTTTATAATATTCATTTTCCCATCCAGGAACATCATACCTCTCTCTACTTTTACATCTGACAGCCCACTTTTGTGATTATTTTCATACAGTTCACGCACATAAACTTATCCCTAGGGTTTTTGTGTGTTGTTAAAATAGTGAATAGAATCTTTTTGTTGTTTTTCTATTTAAAATATATTCTCACTGATGTGCAATAAATATTTCAATGTATATTTGTCTCAAATCTCTACCTAAATGGTTTTTCAGTAGATGTGTTAGAGTTTTAAGGTTACATGATGTGATAACTATTTGCATATAGTTATGTTGTCTCTTCATTTCCAATAACTATATCTCTTTTCTTTTTCAAATATTAATGCACTCTTTGAAGACAGCATTACATTATAGTGGGAACAGAAGGAATCTTTATCTTATCCCTGTTGCTAACAGGAGTGCCTCCAGTGCTTTCTTTGCTATTAAGAAAATGGCTGGTCTTGGTTTAGATTAAACATTTCTCCTTACATTAAGGAAGCATCCTTCTCTTCCTGGCTTGCTAAAAGATTAAAAACAAAACAAAACAAAACAAGGAATCAGGATTGAATTTTATTACTATCTTGTCATTCATCCTTTGAAATGATCATTTATTCCAACAACTGACATGATATATACATATCTGATTTCCTAATACTAAGCCATCTTAATGTTCCTGGGAAATATTTTATTTGGTTGTGGTATATCACTTATTCAATTTACTGTTGAATTATTTTTGCTAGTGTTTAGGAGTTTTCATATCTATATTCTATATCTATTCATAGATAGTATAGTATTCATATCTATATTCTAAGTAAGATTGACCAGGAGTGTTTGATGGTGTTATTTGTGTCATGTTTTGATATATTTTTCTTCTGGCTTTATAAAACAAAGAGAAGCATTCCATCCTTTTCTATGCTGTGGAGTAGTTTGTGGGTTTTAGACTCAGTCAGTGCGGTTTCCTCTCTCTAGTTCCTCTATCACACTTTCCCCTCTCCATTCCTGCACCTCTGGTGTTCACCCCCTTCTCATCTATGTTGCCATTTTGGACTATGAGAAATCCAAGATGCAGGGTGATGTTGTCTACCTGCTGCCGCTGGGCAGCCATGGGTATGCTTACTCAGAGTCTAGTTTTGGATGCCTTCAAAAGCCCCCAGTGTGAGCCACATTAAAGGCATTCACCAAGGGCACCATATGAATCAAGAGGCAAAGAGACCCCATCACAGACGGTCCAAGAGAAACCCAAAGACTGGGGGGGAAGTCAACGTAGTCAACATGTCAGCCAGATGTGGCATCATCTGCCTCAAGTAAAGTGCCCTTGCAGATATCCAACAGGAAGAACTCCAAGGAAAACACCAAAGAAAGCCCTGTGATAAAAGGGCCAGCCACTGTGCAAATGCCACACAGGAGGTCCTGCTGCCAGGGTACAGTGTCCAAGGCAAGTAAGATTATTTAAGCCCTAAGGTTCCCTCCTTCCTTACCAGGGACCCAAATCTTTAACAGAATGAAAAGTCACTCGTGCCTCTCTTTTCTAGAGATAGGCCATTATTGGGGGTGGGGAGGAACGTTAAATTACATGAAAGTTGGAGTTTTGATATTATGCTGGGTGGCAATTTAATTACTTAGCAGGAGAACTTTTATTACCAGAAAGTATCTAGAAAGCTATGCAACCTATTCACACTTGCATCCAGAGGAATGAGATAGGGGAGTTATGTGAAAGACTAGTGCAGGCTTCTCCTTCCTCCCGCTGAGTTCAGCTTAGTTGGCAAATGGGCCCAAAAAGAAGCACTTAGAGAACAGTTGCTGAGAGGGATTCCTGGCCCTCTCTTATACAATTACTTTTAGAATATTCTACTTTATTGTGCTTCAGAAGATGATGGTAATACACCGCTTAATCTAAATCTTAGACGCTGTAATTTGCTTTTTGATTGATATAGTCGTTTGCTGAAAATAAAAGGAAAGGCAGGGAAGAGCTTAAAAAGAGCAGTGAAAAAGGCTCACAGGGGATTTTGGCAAAATAAATATAGTGCCAACAAATTTGGGGCAAAGTAAAAATACAATTAAGTATCATAACCTGTAGTTTGTGGGAAAAACACCTTTTTCCAGAGTCCAAGTATTTTAAAATATATTGGAAGAATTATAATGGAATATGGCCTTTCTTATTTTGATCCGGGTATTTTCAATATTCTATTCGCATTCTTATCTTTTAGCTCAGAGCCTAAAAATAATTTGGGGTCGTTGTTACAGTCAGGCAACATTTGATGTATTTCCTTATTCTGAAGTTATATTGAAGCCAAGTTTATGTTAAGAAACCATTTATCAAATTCATTAAGTATAGCGGCTTGGAAATAAATTATCTCCTTTAATTACTAAGCATGTTTAAGATCATCTGGTAGGATTTTGACATTTCTTGCAGCTCGATCTTTTGTATTTTTAGTCAATTCATCACGGTAGAAACAGAGTACTTATGATTTCTCAAACTACAAAGCCCAAGTTCCCCAGATCTAGACCGAGACAAGAACTTGAGTGCAGTTTACTTAGGGGGAGATCCCAGGGAAGTGAAGTGACACAGGGCAGGAAAGGAAGCCAGACCAGGTACATGAAGGACCAAATTAGCATGATGGGTTCAGTCCTGCTAGGGGCCGCTGAGAAACTGAGGTGAGCGTGCCTCTAGCTGGTGGTTATCCTCCATCTCTGGTTGGTCATTGGTGGAGAGCTGCTGGGACATGGTGGGTGTTCACTCTCCAGCACTCCTGACGGGCCTACGTGTGACAAATATCTGTGACTGGACAGCCCTCAAGCAGTAAGGAATTGTTGGCCTCTATAAGAATGGTGAGTTCTGAGGGAATATGGACAGAACCACTACTGAATCTACAACATTCTGGAGCTGGATTTGAGAAGCAGAAAATTGTAGTGGTAAAACTACAGAGTCTGGAAGCAAAGTGGGTTCAAACCAGATATGCTCTACTCGTCTGTGACCTTGGGCAAATTATTTAACCTCTCTCTGTGCCTCTGTTTCCCTGCCTGTAAAAAGGAGATAATAATAGTCCCTAACTTCATGAAGTTGTGAGGATGATGTGGATCGATATAGATAACGAGCTTAAAATAGTTTTGACACATTGCATGTGCTGTTCATTCATATTTGTTATTTGGGGGCTTCAAAGTACATTGTCATCCTGCTCCTAAGAATGCATCTGTGGGAAACCATGACTGTTTATCTGTGTTCCCCTCACTTTCACTTAATGGCATGAGGCAACTTTTGATACTTTTAATATCTTCACAAAGAACACAGAACTTATGACGCCATGTGCAATATAGAACAACTCACCTCAACTGGAAAATAAAGTTCATTGTTCATTCATATATAAACAAATAGTCATCATCTTGGGGAACACTTAAACCCCTCCCCTGCGTATATTTTGATAAAGTTTAGCTGATTCTTATTTTTTCCCCCAGAGATAACACAATGTGTAGGCACACATCTCCCCAGGGAACCCTATGGTACAAGCCACTTCTGTCCCCAACTTGTCCCTTGAACCTCCATCTCGGTACCTCGCAGGCAAGAGGCCCCCAATCTTGCTGGTAACTCACATCACAAAAAGCACATCTATTACTGATATGGAATTTGAATTTAATATGATAGGAGAAAATCACTTTTCAAAGTGGCAAGAGGGAAGAAAAGGGGTAAGAAGTCTCTATGGATACGACACAAATTAAAAATAGAAACGCAAGACATGACCTTCCTGTTTCCATGAATGCGATGAGTGGGTTCTAAGCTCTTTAGACACCCTTGCTTCACCTACTTCTGTTCACACACATTTGCATGTACATCCTTCCCAAGCAGCTGAAGAAAATAGAGTTGAATGATGTAGGTCATTTTCATTGTTTCATGATCAACCATCTAGTCAAAAAGACTGGGCTAAGAATACTGAAAGTGGATAATTTAGTGTTTCACTCAAAAATTTTATAAGCCATCTCCCTAAGTATGAAATAGTCTCAAGGGAGTTGTGGGTTTTTTTGTTTTTGTTTTTTGTTTTTTTGTGTTTTTTTGGCCAGTTTTTCCCTAAGTATTTGAGTCCATTATTTTCAAGGGAGCCAAGAGATCTCTTAACAAATTTCAGGGGCTTCCTCTGATGCTAAAAAAAAAAAAAAAAAATCAAAGAAGAAAGAGAAAAAAACCCAGCCATTTACTGTTCTTCGTTGATTTGGAGAAGTTCAATAAAATCTTTTTATGCACCCTATTTGTTTTCCCAGACATTTACATTTTTCATGCAGGCCTGGCATGCTCAATAATTCAAGTATAGCTTAAAATGGCCAGGTTTTACTTTCCGTGGATTATCCTCCGGGACTGAGGGTTTAATAGAATGACAGCCATGAAAAATCCCAGGCCTGCCCCCAGCCAAGCACCCTCAGTAACATCTCCACCAAAAAGTAACCTCTGCCTGTTCTATAGGGAGGCATCTGACAGTCATTGCAAATCGCAGTGCTTTGCAAGGCTAACTTTAGAGCAATGGGGCCATCTAGACTCCAAATAGGGAAGTACTGAATGGAAAAACATGCCTTCTGGTATTTTTTTTTAGAGGAATCCTTGAGCCCAAGGTACTGAGAGTTCCAAACACGGAAGCTTGTATGTGTCGGAAACTCTTTAGCAGGTGAACAAGACAGCTCTGTTGCACCTTGACTTTCCTCCATAAAGGACATTTCATATTACATTGTCAGTATTTATAAGTATTTAAATGTCTTAAACTTTAAAAGTTATATTTTATCAGTGTGTTGGTAAAAAATGAATATATTCTTGCTTTATATTAAAACACTTTATTTCACTTTCTAAAAGTTAATTTTTTCTTTAGATCTTAAAAGACATTAAGACATTTTTGTGGGACCCTAGAAGTATCGTGAGCCCTCAGCACTGCACTTTGGGGAACAGTAAGTCCTGCTGCACACAAAAAAGAAATTGGGCGTTTATTAATTCCAGAAACACTGCCTCCTTTGAACTTTCAGAATGTATAGAAAAGTGTCCAAAGATGCTAAAAGGACTTAACCATATTTCTATGCAATTTGTGCATTTGTTTCATATTTTAGTGTTTCTTATAATGCATTATATGCTGGCTGACACAATTAACATGGTAGTGGTGGTCCTTTTGTTCCCTAAATGCCTTCATTGAATTGATGATATTTCTTATGTATGCAACATCTTAAATTGGAAAAAAATGGGACCCTAGGCCTAGTTTAAAAAAAAAAAAAAAAAAAAGGCATTCCTCTCAGAACTGTCCCTGACTTGGCTCTCTCCCCAACCTTCCTACCTAGCCACAAGTCAAGGGGTGGGTCCTTTGGCATTTTGACCCCACTGTGGAAGTCACACAGGAGCCATTCTGCTGTCCTCATGGTTAAAGCAGTCGCAAGCCCATTCACACGTGGAAGGATGGTGTCACGCGGGAGACCCTGCTCGCTGAGCCATTTATCATGGGAGGCGGCCTATGGGGCCTCTAGTCCCGCTCCCCACATAAGAACGCAGGACATGGCTAGGCCAAAAAGGAACACCCACGGAGCCATAGGTAGGGGAGTCATACCACTATAGTCTCACTGGAGGCTGGAGTCACACAACCCGCAACCTGCAGTCCGCCTTTCTGCCAACCAACCGCCTGGACTCTCGACTCGACTCCCAGTGCAGCCGTGGCAGTTATATCAGGGGCTAATTGGCTCTCTGGTTACAGCTGACGGCCAACTAGCCACAGCTGATGGCCATCCAATCCCAGCTGACGGCCATCTACTGCTCGAGTCAGCACCTCTCCACGTGAGGCCGAGAGCCTGGAAACTGCTCTCTGGGGCTCTATCCCCACAGATGGCAAGGTCACATCACATTGCAGAACACCTGGGACAGGAGTTATTGTTAGAGAATATAATCTGTCAAACACCCCCCTCCCCCAAAATAGACACATTCATAGAGGGCTGGGATCACTTCTAAAGGGGAACGGGTGGCAGGGGTCATGAACAAAGAAAAGTGGCATTTTGCTCATTTGGTTTTGCCCCAATCATCCCTGTTTCTTTAAGGAACAGGGAGACACACTCAGTACGCTCAGGTGATGGGAGGTACTGTCAAGGTGCAGTATTTGCCAAGGAGCCAGGAAAACAGAAATGAGAGTGGCCAGTACATCCTTCTCAGCCAGCTGAACCAAGATGCACAAGGTCATCTAGGGTCATTGTGTTATTGTGTCATCCACGGCCTCAGACATCAGCTGTTCCCTGCTCCAGAGTTCTGCCGTTATGGCTGCTTTTGGGGGACTCTGCCACCCCACTTCTCTTGCCATTATCAGTTGTCTTGCTCCCTGCTTCTCTCTTCTCCGTGGCTTGTTACCCCCTGTGGATTCTAGAATATTGTCTTGGTCAAGTCTCCATGACTACTCTAGCAAGCAGTGTCCATTGGTGGTGGGAAGTGCTTGCAGACATCTTCCCAACAGAAGCTGCTGAAGGTGCTATTCTCCAGTTAATTTTGATTTTATCAGCGATCCTGGGGCACTGGGAGGAGGGTCGGAGCACGAGTAACTATCTGTCTGCTTTTTTCAAGGGTTTGTTCCATAACAGTTTCTATTAGCACTTAGCTTGGGGCTGAAATTTTAGAAGATGGATTTTTCGAGAGCCCCTATTAAATGCTATTTTGAATCTAATCATCAATCACAAACATTGCTTTAGAAAGGAGATCTTTTTCCAACTGACTCCTTCTCAAGAGCCAACAGGGATCTCAAGCCACTTGGCTCAAGATAAATACCTTTCGATGCCTGCAGAAGTTAATTTCCTAATATTGGGCCCAGGGTGAATAAATGGGGAGAAAAAGAAGACTGAATCTCTGGGGGTAAAACACAAAGTAAAATAACTCCTTAACCAAAGCCACTGCCAAACTCCTTAGCATCTTCCTTCTCTCCTGTCTCCGCGAGTGTCTATTGTCAGCTCTGTAATTGCTGTCCTTGAACTCATTTGGCTCTTAAAGCAAAGAATCAGGCCTTTGAATGCAGTACAGACAGAAGCAGGCCAGCTCCTCTGACTGTGCAGGCTCCTCTCAGTACTCTTGGAGGTCAGGCTTCAAGTGGAGTCAATTACCACGGGGTCTTTGGCCCTAGAGCAAGCCACTGCATCAAACTGGAAATTTCTATAGCACCCTTAGACTCTGCGTCTCCAGTACCAAAGTAAAGCACAGTTTGCCTCACATCAAGGAACATACATTATCATCCCCAGAATGGCCAGTGACCTCAGAGACGTGCACAGGTGTGCTGTGGAACACACATCCGACCTTCCCTGTACGGACAGGTCTAGTCTGCACCTTTATCTGCCAGGCAGTCACAAATACATCCATTTATAGTGATCAGGAAAGAAGACAGTGGAGGCTACAGAAAGCAGTCTGCTGCTTAGACCTCCAATTTTTATTTATCTTGTATATTCATGCACAGAGAAATAAAATTTTAAGAGGCTGTGTTTACTCAATTTTTTGGTCATTATCTCTTAGAATCTAACACAAATGAGAAATTTTGGCATGGCTAGATATCAAAGTCTGTGGCAAAAATAATCAGTCAGGGTATACATATACATTTCTAGAAGTGTAACTTTTTATGTACATATATTGTCACGCAGGAAGGCCTGCGGGGTCTTTGGTCCTGCTCCCCACATAAGAACGCAGGATATGGTGAGGCCAAAAAGGAACATCCACGGAGCCATAGGTAGGGGAGTCACACCACTATAGTCTCGCTGGTGGCTGGGTTGGAGACACAGGAAGCAGGAGCCACAGAATCCGCAATCCACAATCTGCCACCTGCCAGCTCAGCCACCATCTTCTTGCTAGGCTCCATTTTTCTACTAGCATAGCTACAGCAGTTATATTAGTGGCCAATGGCTAACTGGTTACAGCTGACGGCCAACTAGCCACAGCTGATGGCCATCCAATCACAGTTGATGGCCATTTACTACCCAAGCCAGCACCTTTCCATGTGAGGTCGAGAGCCTGGAAACTGCTCCCCTGGCTCTGTCCCCACACTCATATCTTAGTTTTGGCTGCTAAAAAGCTCTACGTTTTATAACGTTGCTTTATCTGTGAAAACTAGTACCAAGATTTGGCCAGCAGGAACCACAAAGATTTGACATTTGGGAATGGGGACAGTGTAGGGACAGAGCCAGGAGTGCAGTTTCCAGGCTCTCGGCCTCACGTGGAAAGGTGCTCACTTGGGTAGTAAATGGCCATCAACTGTGATTGGATGGCCATCAGCTGTGGCTAGTTGGCCGTCAGCTGTAACCGGTGAGCCATTGGCCACTAATATAACTGCCGTGGCTAGGCTAGCAGAAAATGGGGGCTAGCAAGAAGATGGGGGCTGAGCTGTCTCCAACCCAGCTGCCAGCAAGAATACAGTGGTATGACTCCCCTATCTATGGCTCCATTGTTGTTTCTTTTTGGCTTAACCATATCTTGTGTTCTTATTTGGGGAGTGGGAGCTGAGGCCCCGCATAACACCCTGCATGACACGTGTCACAGCGAGCAGGGTACGGTGCCGGCCAAAGCTCTCTGAAGGGCAGTGGAGCAGTTTTGCGTACAAACACTCAGTCTCAGGAAGACCAGGAGGAGCAGCTGCCGGAGAGCTGGACCCCCATGGAGGGGTGGGAAGATGGATGGTTCCCCAACCAGCACAGGCTGGAGAAAACAAAGGTCGTTGCGGCCCTGTGGGCTGGGAAGTGCTTGTTGAGGCCCTCACACCCAGGTTGGGGAGGACTTGGAGCCCTCGCCCTGCGGAGAAGGCACACATTGTGAGGCTAACACACAGACCTGGCGAATGACTGTGGACTATGGGGAATGGGCTCCATCCCTAATTTAATGGACCGCTTGACTGTTTGCTTAGGAATGTACCACCATGTAGTGGAACTAGCAGATGTTTACTTTTGTGTCTCGACCTACCGTCAAGAATACGTGAGAGGCCCTGGCTGTGCCCAGGAAGTTTGGCTGTGCCCAGAGAGAGTGGCAGTGCCCTGAGAGGCCCTGGCTATGCCTGGGGAGACTGGTGGTACCCTAAGAAGCCCAGGAAGTCTGGCTGTGCCCAGAAGGACTGGTAGTACCCTGAGAAACCCTGGCTATGCCCAGAGAGCCTAGCTGTGTCCAGGATACTGCATTCACCTCCAGGCTCCTCGCACAGGGCTCCTCACGGAAGATGCTTGTTGCATTGATTGTGAGGCGAGACCCTGTAGGGGTGGAGTGCGGGGACTCCAACAGGAGCGCAGTTTCCAGGCTCTCGGCCTCACATGGAAAGGTGCTGGCTCAGGTAGTAAATGGCCATCGACTCTGATCAAATGGCCATCAGCTGTGGCTAGTTGGCCGTCAGCTGTAACCAGTGAGCCATTGGCCACTAATATAACTGCTGTGGCTATGCTAGCAGCAAATGGGGGCTAGCAAGAAAATTGTGGCTGAGCTAGCAAGCGCGGATTGCAGTTAGCACGGCGGATTGCAGCTAGCAAGCGGGGTTGGTTGGCAGAGAGAAGCTGATGGCAGGTTACGGATAGTGTGGCTCCTGCTTCCTGTGTCTCCAACCCAGGCGCCAGCGAGAATATAGTGGTGTGACTCCCCTATCTATGGCTCCGTGGGTGTTCCTTTTTGGCCTCACCATATCCTGCGTTCTTATGTGGGGAGTGGGAGCTGAGGACCCACAGGCCACCCTGCATGACAGACAGTCTTTCAGAGAAAAAAAGGCCAGAATCTGCATTATGTATTTTTCCAAGGAAATCTAATTATTAGATGAGGATAAAACTTGGGGTTCTCCCACTGGGGAGTGGGTTCTGGCCAGTGAATCCACGTAACATCATCCCTGATCTCTCCTCTTCAAAACTTAAGAATGTTTGACTTCTGGATAGTGTCAGAAAACGGAAGTAGCAAATAGTCTTTATTAATAAAAAACCGGCTTTTCCTGAGGGAGATTTTAATCATGTGCTACACATGTGGTCCTTTTAAAGAAATTGCTAGGGGCTGGGGAATTTCCAATCCCAACCGTTAACCTGCAGATTGAGCAAGACACACATCTGTTCTTTAATTGCACAGTATTTCGAATCAAAACAAACAAGCCCTTTCAAGAAAAAGAGTCTGCTCTCCTGGTCAGGATTTTGGCTCAAGTTACCCTTTGTGTTGTTGGGTATGTCTTCTCTCACGACCAGGAGGTAGCCATCTCCTGGCACCTCCCCGTGTCAAGATCGCCGGCAGCAGTCTGTGCTGAAGTCACAAATGACCACTAGATGGCAAAAGGGGACTGAGTTGGGGCCCCGGCGGCTGCTCCTTTCCCCCGGCAGGGGGAGGAACACTTTTGTTTCTCTGCTTTTTCTTCCTGTCCCTTTGTTTGACTTCACCATTTTCCGTCTTGCTTTCTCTCTGCTGTAGTTACGAGGCTTGCTTTTCAGCACCTCCGTTCAAGGAAAGCCGGCCTGGCCCTGTCTGGGCCCGCGGGTCGGGAGCACACGAAGCTCAAGTGAGAACCCGGCTCTGTCGGGCCAGCAGCCCCAATGCCTACGGCAAACATTAGCTCCCAGATCTCAGCACAATTCTTTTTAAATGTCATCCAACTCTGGCCAAGGTGCTCATATCTCATAGTGGGCGCACTGCTCTGCTCTGCATAACTTGGGGGCGGTGCTATTTATGCAGGTTTTACCAGGAAAAAAAAAGGCACCTTCAGACCATGTGAATCAGAATATTATGATCTTGCGATGGGGTTAACAAAAAGAAGATTCTGTTGAGGGAATGCAGATCAAATTGGTCCCAGACCTGCCATGTCTCCATTGTACTGGAATTGGCCTTTCACCCAGAAAGGATCTCAGAAGAGACTAGAGAAAGCAGACTGCTCTGATAGCTGCTAAAAAAACAAAACAAAATAAAACCCCCAAACAAACATGAGTTTTATTTTATAAATGACGTAATAATCTGAGAAACCAAACCAAATGCTGAGCTGCCAGCCCGAAGCGGCTGAGGGAGAGTGGCTGCCTGGCCTTTGCCACCTCAGTGGAGCACAGCAGGGAAAGGATACCTAGAATCCCAGTGGCAGCAGGGGTGGGGTATCCCAGGCCTCTTTTCACAGCAATTAGAAGTCTATGTTCGCCTCGAGGCAGAGGGGTAACTCCCAATAATGTTCATGCAATTTATGCTCATGAAAAACAAGAGTCGGGAAGACCAGGAGCCGAATTCCTAATGGGGGACTTCCATGCGGGCAGGAGAGGGACAGAATTCGACCTCTTCCCGTTGGACCTGCCAGAGCATCAGGGAAGTGTCAAGTCAGAAAGGATCTTTACAGATGACCTTCATCAGCACCTGCATCCTCCAGCCTTTACTCTGGGGAGGGACCCCCATTCCATTCAAAGCCCCTGCTTCGAATCTGGTGAAGAGGGACTCCGTGGGCCGCGGGCCAGAAGATTCCCTGTGCGGTCCCTTTGAATGGTGAAGCAATCTTGCCTGGGTTTATACCCCAGCTCTGCTAAGTTTCTAGACAAGTCTAATTTCCTCCTCTATAAGATGGAGATAATAATGGTACCTACTTCATGGGGTTATTTTGAGGATCAAATGGAATAATGAAAGTCAAGTGCTTACTGCGTTATTTGGCCCATATAAAGTGTATCTAAGTGATTATTAGTCATGTGGGCCTGTATTGACAGCTGTTTATATCAGGCAGAATCTAGTTTTAAGGAAATATACTTCAGTGCCATGATGGAAACATTTCATAAAATGAAAACTCAGGCAGGTGTGAAACGAAAATCCCTGCCCTTTCCAATATGCTCCCCCTGGCCCCCAAGTCACACACATACTTGAGGTAAATTAGGCTAGGATGGGCCAAGTTTCTCATCTCGCCTCTTCTTTTCTTCTGTGGCGGCAGCATGATTTATGGCTCTGAGGAGCGGGCTGCCCAGACTCAGTTGTTTCAGCTGACCTTCCCTGTGAGTTTTCAGGTTGAAGTGAAATCCAATGGGGTGTGAACTGAAACTCAAGAATATCCTCTGAAAGCCCCATGTACTGAGCTCAGTAAGGGACCAAACCAAACCTAACCTTTCTCTCTCTTGCTCCCGGAGCTCAAAAAGGGCATTCCACTTCTGAGCTCCACGAGGGGGTCAACTGCACCTGGCTGGGAGCAACGGGCCATTCTTTTCTCAGGGGCAGCAGTGAATCCCCACTCACCCCTGGAGCTGGCCCTCACCAGTGTCCTGGGAAAGCTTTTGTCCTGGGGGTTCTGAGGAGCTGGTTACACTGACAAAGTGAGGCTTTGCTGGAAGACTTGCAGAGGCATGGCCAGGTTTTCCTCCCACAGCTGGGAAGCAGCTTCTAGTTCTTTCCAAACCACTGATACTGTCTCAGCTGAAAAGCTGCTGCACACTGAGAGTTTGGGCCAGGGCATGGAGAGGCTAGAAACTTTTCTCATAAAAGGGTATTGTTAGTGTCTCTCTGAAAAGCCAGTATGGTTTCTAGGAGATTCTGAAATGATGCTTTAAAACAGAATTAGAGTTTGAGAAGATGGAGGGAGAAGTTTCTGGTCAGGGTAGGAGGTTAAGAGCATGAGCTTTAGAGCCAGACAGACCTGAGCTTGAGTCTGAACTCATATACTTCATAGCTGAGAGACCTTGAGAAAGTCCCTGAATCCCTCTGGGGCTCTCCTTCTTCCATTTCTCTGTCTGCTTTTCACCTTACCCTGCCTAGCCCAATGTGTTTTGTAGTTCTTCTACCAGCCAGAAGACTACAGTGAGGTCAGGGGTTTATAATAATTATAATCATCAAAATTAATTGACCGGAGCGCTCAACATTTATAGTAATTTCATTTAATCCTCAGAACACTTCTGTAAGGCAAGTATGAGGCACATTTGACCTGAGAGGAAATAGAGACTTACATAGGTTGCCGAAGACTTAGACTGACCTTTCTAAATTATAAGTCTGGTTATGTTGGTCCTTGGTTTAAAATCCTACCAAAGATTTATCTGCAGGATAAAATAAAATTCTTTAAAATAGCACATACAACCTTTCGTGTTGTAGCCCTTCATGATTTGGTACTTAACTGGTGTCATCTTTCAAACTTCCTGACTTGCAGCCTACCCTCTGTCTAGTTCTCACACCCCGGAGCCTCTGCACAGACCCTTTCTTCTTCCTTTCCCTCCTTCTCAGCCTGGAAAACATCCTGACTCTCCTTCAAGATGTGGCTCAGGTATGCCCTCATCTCGAGAGTAACCCTAATTCCCCAAAAGTAAGGATAAATGCCCTCTATGTATACAACTTCTATATGATAACAACGAATTTATTGAGTAAATAAATTAAAAAGTTGGTTTCACATTACAGACCAAACTGGGTAGTTTTCAGTTTTGAGATTAAGCTTTTTTTTTTTTTTTCTTCCTTATATAGAAAGAGGATCAGTTTTGTTAATTTAGTAAAAAAATCATCCATTATGTACCAGCCAGCATAATGGCCAACAGCTGAAATTTCTCATTCACGGCCCCATTAAACCTAGAGTATAGGAACAAACAAATACTAGGAATAAATTCATTTGGAGAAACTCTAAATAATATTACTGAACAATGAGAAAAAAGAAAAACCATGTAAACAGTCAAAGCTATCAGAAGAACATTTCTGTTTTGAAATGATCAATGTTGCTTTGTCTTAAATGAGAGGGTGCTATGTAGAAACGAAAGTTTGGGAAGGAATGTCAGCATTTCTGGTTTTATATATTTTAACTGCCACCATTTTACTGCTGAACAATCTTGGACAAATTATGTAATCTAATTTTGTCTCACATGGATCTTTTGCAATATTGTAGTGAAATTTAGCTTGTAGCAAAGTTATGAGACCAAATTAATAATTTTATGAATTTGCTAATGAAGGGGCTATAGACAATATATGTTATTAAAGTGACACCCTATGTTTCCTCACGATTCATGGCAACATTTAATGTCTGTTAGGATTATTTCCATTTAATCGTATTGGTGACTGAATCATCAGAATCATCAGTTCTGAATCATCAGACTGAATCATCAGTTACCCAAGTTCATCCAGCCTGTCTGTGGAGGAAAAAGGGCTAAAACTCGGCACTTCTAACTTCTGTTCTGGTGTTCGCTTAGTTTTCAACTCTTTCCATTGTGGTTCAGACTTTTTGAGGCGTTTGAGCATCTCATGACAGCTCTCTATCCCTTGTCCTTGAAGAAATATCCATGTGCACGGCTCCTCCCTAACACACACAGGGCCTGGGACAGGAGCACAAATGGAATCCCACACGCCATGTGCCACACGGCTTTTCCTCATCACACCCAGTCCTACTCTGCCCATAATGTCATCGATACCACCACCCTTTAAGCTCTTCAAAGGAACCTAAGACTGGAAAGTTAGGTTTGAATTTAGAATTCTTGGACTTCTTGGAGTTTCTAACTGGAAAGTGGTGACTGGGGGTGGGGCTGATGCTCACCTCTCAGCTTCTAACCTTCAGCCCATGGCCTGCCCTCCCTGCTTCTCTTCCCATGGCTGGCTCTATCTCACTCTGTGAGGGGCCGTCTCAGCATCTGTGGTATAAAATCCTATCCTGTGAGTCCACCTCCATCTGCGCATCTGTCTACAGCTATCCTCTGACTAGAGGGGCATGGGTTGCCCTCAGAAGGAGGAGGGCAGACCTGGGGAAGAAGTTTGTGCTCTTCAGGCAGGGAATTACAGGGTTTTAGGAGCAGAACCATGCTGCACAAAAGGAGGGACCAGGCTTATGGTGGGCATGTTCCCTAGGCCTCTTGGATACTCTGTCCTGTTGAGAGGGGCACAGCCAGAGCAGGACACTTCTGTTGCCTGATCTAAGGTCAACACCGCATGTGCACATACTCAAACACACTTTACATTGAGTAGAGTTCATACTCAAACTCTATATATAATTTCTGAGGATTCACCACCTTCCTGTAGCTCTTCCACAGAGCCCAGACAATGAACTTCTAATATTATTACTTAATCATAACAGTAAATCCCATTTGTATTGCTCTTAATACAGCATAAAATGCTTACCCACAAAAACTCATAATTTCACTCATTAGATTTTTAATTTCTTTCATTCATTCACTCATCTAATTCATTTATCCACTTGTCAAAGAATGTGCCAGGAGGTTGGCTATCACCTGGGATCTGCAGTGGTGGGTAAAAACAGATCCTTTCAAAAGGTTCAACACATAATTACCATATGACGCACCACGTCCACTCTTACATATACTCAAAGGAAATGAAAACACATGTTCATTTAAAAACTTGTGTATGAACCTTCATGTACATTATTCATGATGGCCAAGAAGTAGAAACAACTCAAGTGTTCAGCAAATGATGAGTGGATAAACAAAATGTACTATACCCACACAATGGAATATTATGCCATCATAAAAAGGAATCAAGATTGACACCTGCTACAATATAAATGAATCTTGAAAATATGCTAAGTGAAAGAAGCCAGATGCAAAAAGCCACATATAATATGATTCCATTCATACGAAATGCCCAGAACAGGCAAATTCATAGAGAAAGTAGATCAGTATTTGGCGGGGGAGGGATTGGGAAGTGACCAATAATGGGTAGAAGGGTTTCTTTTTGGGGTGATGAAAATGTTCTGGAATTAGAGTGGTGATGGTAACTCAACCTCCTGACTACACTGAAAACCACTGACTGATAGATACAGTCTGAGAAGATGAATTTTATGGTAGTTGAATTTTATCTTTTAAAAAGGAAAAAAAAAAAGACAAAACACATCTTGTTCTTGCTTTTACGGAGCCTGCAGTCTGGCTGTTTGGAGGCCTCTGCATCTATTAGGGAAGGTTTCAAGATGCAGGGGCTGGGCCCCAAAGTGAGTCCATCATTTTCTCTGTCCCCCCATCTGACAGCCCAGTGAAGGATTTGGCAGGAAAGGAATGGACGACTTCATTTTTCCTTGTAGGTTTTATGCAGCAGCCTCCACACCCCCACCCACCTACCTGTCTCTCCCCACGTGCTCACCCCACCCACGTGCATGCATCTCACCTAGAATGCACCACTGCTGCTCCGGGCCTGAGCTCCTCAGCCCCATGGGCCACGCCCTGCTTCTGGGGCCAGCAGCCTGGGGGCCCCTTGCTGGGCTAGTTAGCTGCCTGCTGGCTGCATACACAGCAGAGGCCATACAAGCAGCCAGCACATCCTGCCTAATCTAAGTGGTAATTTCCTTTGGGGGTTTCACTCAAGTGCAGCCCTGGGAAAAACATGGCAAAGAGCTTTCGGAGAGGAAATGTTACCCTGGACTTCCTGGAGAGTTTTAAAGACAGGCAACTTTCTCTTTTGCTTGATTCTCATCAAGCCTCTTAAGAGTGGTTAATTAGCCAAGGCAGCGGTGGGTGTGGGGTAGCTCTCCTGGGGGTGTGGTGTGTGGAATGTTGACCCTGAGAAGGAATATACCTGCCAAGAAGGACTCTTTGTGGTCAAACGGGCTCAAATTCATAACCAGAGTCTAGTAGCCATTGCTGGCAGAGGCCTCTCTTGCACTCTGTATTTCAGGGAAAAGCCACAGAATGAGCAGCCAGCTCTCTAGCCTGATTTTTTGTGGGCTGAGCCAGCCTTATAAAGGACTTCCTGGGATCGTATTTTGACCTGCCCTCTACAATTGGAGCTGCACAGCTACATCCTCATTTGCATCTTTACTGACCAATCAGAGTGGCTCCATAATGACCAATCAAAATGCGTGATTCTGACTAATCAAGATAGTGCTATTTGGACCAATCAAACTGTGCAAATTTGGATTTTTCATTTGCATAAAAATGGACCAGTCACAGACCAGGTTGGACACTTTCCTCTATATAAGTGGGCCTCCCCTTCGTCTTTTGGTTTGCAAACTGCCCATCTGACTAATGTCTCTCCTTTTTCTGCACCCCAGATTGGGGACTCCTGTTGGCATTGGATAGGGGGCAGTGACCTTTTGTTGACAGAAGGACAGAGTGGCACGTCCATGTCCATTTCTGTTTTCTTCTCCTCTAGGGAGGAAATGAGGAAGGGATGGTGGAAGAGATTTTAAATGCAGAGTTTTGGAGTTGAGGAGAGAACACTAGCAAGGATCTCAGAGATATGAGATTTGGTTATGCTGGTGGCGCTGGAATTTTGTTTTTCTGGTGGTAAAGGTGGTTGGTTCTCCTTTACCTATAGGGGGGTAGGGATAGGGTCAGGTGACAAATATTTCACAGTATTGGGCCAAAGACCATCTGCATCTGTATCACTTGAGTTGCTTGTAGAAATAGATTCCCTGCTTTTATTGTATTGAAAATCAAGGAGGGCAAGACAGGGGTTCTAACTCAAGAATGTGCATTTTCAACCTTGCTGTATGGTCCGTAAGCAAACTAAACTTTAGGAGCCTCTGGTGGGCACCAAGTCCTTGATGAGAAAGATTTCAGTTCTGGGGTGGGCTGAGGGTCACTCAAGAGGGTCCAAAGGAGCTAAAAGCCAAAAAAAAGGGAAAACAGCCCTTGAAAGCAGCAGGGGTGAGAGGGACTGTGCAGAAAATAAAAACGAAGGGCCCATTCTTCTAAAAAACAATTAGATACAAAGCCAAGCTGCCACCAGACGTACTCCTCCTTCCCATTCCATCAGCACTGCACTCGTTCACTTGTTCTGGACACTAGTTCAGACTGAGTGCAGGGTTTATACTTTTTTTCTTTCTTAGGAATGTCGTGGTATTTAAAACGATGCATTATACATTTTCCTATTATACTAGAGCGTTAAGAGCAGGCTAATGTAATCAATTATAGCAGATTTCAATCAAAGGATTTATTTAAGTATTTTAAATTAAGTACGCAGATTCTCTAAAGCACTGCTCAACTTTTTGTAACTTCTGATTTTTTCGCTCAAGATATTTCTGAGCAAGGCATTCCTAGATTTCTTTTTTCAACGTTTCTCGTTAAAAAAACATTAAACATAATTTTTCAAATCCGTGCATCTCTGCACCTAAGAGTTCCTGCCATCCTGCCATTCTTTCTTTGATTCCCCCACCCCTCTACCTTCGATTTCTACTCTAACACTGGGCAATCCTTCTAACAGCCTCACTGCTCCCCTGACTCTTCTCCCATATCACCTTGCGGCTTTCCTGCTTCCTCTTAACTCTGCCAACCACACCTGCTCATCATGAGACAAGGGTGTAGACTTAATTCTGGTCAGATTAACAGCTCTCGTACTTGGCCAGGACCTGGCTTTTGTCTGTCCAGGGTGTGGTTGTGCTGAATGGCGTGGAGGCTAAATCCAGCTCGCTGCCCTTGTTATCTTGGCCTGAGTGGTCCCAACTGCTCTTCTGCAAGGTCCCCGTTGTTTCTGATGTATGTGCCAGTATGAGGAGCTCATAGGAGTGGTGTTACCAAGTTAAACCATGCTGAGAGGGTCTTGAGCTAGACTTGTACACCCCTCCCAACCCCCCAATGGTTGAAGTCAACATAACTCATCACCTTGAACCCTTGAAGCAACTTCAGGATGGGAGGCAACCGGAGACTAGGGGGAGAAAAAGCATTTCTACTAGAAAGAAGGAATATTTAGCAAGTGCCTTAACATTTGTCAGAAAGACAAACTTTGAAACCTAAGGCTTCAAGTAACCCCAAAATGTTTTGTGAGGCGTTCACCTGAGTATCGGGCTAAATGTTTACAATTCACTGTTCAAACTTCGGTTTAAGTTCTAATGTGAAGTTTAACCGTAAATGAGGCTGGCACCATAGTAAAATTTAGAGCAGACCGTGGTGTCTGAGACTGAGTTAGCCTCTGCTCTCATTCTTTATGTTTTCTAGGGCTCTTTAATTATTTAGTTTGGGTTTATCATGAAGACATTTTGGCTGTATCGTTCTGGCATTTGTGTTGTTAGTTGACTTCTTTTTAAAAGTAGGCAGCTCACAATAGTACAAATGATTAAAAAGCTGGGAGTGGGGGCCTCTGATGAAAAGATTTATATATTATTTGAAGTTGCAAAGGTAAGAATTATAGAACTGAAAAATAATATAAATATAAAACACTTGGAAGAGGGGGAGGTTTCGAGTAAATGAGCTAAATCCTCCTTTTTCATATTAAGGTGTCTAGAGATATTATCTCACGTTGATAAATGGAGAAAAAGAGGTTAAGCCTCTTATCTGGATTTATGGAGGTAACTGCTAAAGGAACTAAAAACAAACAGCTAAAGGAGGTTGAATCTGGGGAGTGACATGGGGGTGGAGGCAGAGTATAAGAAGCAAGAGGCTGCCGCTTTTCACCTTCACTTCTGTCCTGTTTGATTGGTTCCTTGCACATGTATTACTTTGGTGGATTTTTTTTTTTTTTTCAAGAAACAAAAAATTAGGAGAGAGAAAGAAAAACATGGTGGGAACATAAAACTAAGTCAAGAATTAGGTTTAAAAACACACCACATTGATTTGCACATTTGCCACAGCTGGCCCACACATTTGGCTCTGAGCTGTGCAAGAGCAATTGGAAAAGGGACCCCTGGTCAGTCGATTTATAATGTCCACAAGATGAAAACAAACCAGCTCTATGGGAAAAGTTTGTCTGCTCTTTGCTATGAAAATGTCAGAATGAAATTTCTTCCTGAGGTCTTCCCAAAGATTTCATGGAGATGTGATTAACATCCTTACCAACGTCTTTGAAATGCATCATATTTTCCTTTAAAATGATGCTCAACCCAGATAGTTGGTGCCACACTCAAGCGCAAGCCAGACAAATAATTCCATGGGCACTCAGCTCCCTATTTGATCTAGGGATAGACTTAGAATATTTGGAAAAGTTGATTTAGTTTTGTAGTAACTAAATTTGTTATTTTTAATTTTTAATTTTTAAAAATTAAAATGGAATTTGTCTCCACCAAGTTACTGAAAATTACGAGGTGACGATGAGGTTGAAACTATGCTTCCTAATGAGCACCTAGATTATAACAAATCAAGGCTGTCGGTTGAAGTTTCTCCATGTATCCAAACAGTCCATCAAGCTGAGAGACAGGTCTTTTTCATACAACGTTTGTGTCTATGTAAACATAAAGTATTGTTATAAACACAGCCACATTTATATATACATATTTCCTGTGCCTTTCTCTGGACATGGAAGCTGTGTTCTAATGGTATTTGCAGGATATATGTGGTGGGAGAGCCTTATAGGTGAAATGGTTATATTTCCAGTACTTCAGTAGTTCAATAACATTGCACAGAAACTTAAATTTAATTTTTACCCTAATAATTGTAGTTTGGTATTTACAAAAGCAATGTGTTTATTAAAAAATGCGAATTTATGAAAAGGAGAACATAAAAGAGCTGTTAATAGAATTAATACTATTAGCAATTTGGTGAGATTTTTCTATTTGTATAGATTAAAAATGAAATAATATTGTCGATACACTCTTACAGACTACTTCCCTTAACACCCAGTGTTTATCTTTCCATGTCATTAGACATTCTTGCCAAAAGTCTTTTACAAATTTTGCATACTCCATTATTTTGTTATATGTTTGAGTTCTTAGCCAATTCCCTACTGCTGGACATCCAATTTTTAAAACATAATATAAAACCTCAATTTTTATGATTGAATTGATAAGCTGTTTAATATGCTACTCCCCAAAAGAAAAATTCAAGAAAATTAAAAGAGATTCTAAACAGGATAAAAATATTTTAAGGTTACATTTGACTTATATGGACATAGTTTTAAGGCCACGGTTAATGTCCTAGTACTTTTACACTTTTTTACAGTTGTGAGAGAGAAATTTCATGGTCATAAATACAAGTATGTCTTATTAAAATGTCTTGGTGTAAAGAATTAGCTACAGTCCCTGAACTAGGTTATTTTTGCTTTATATTTTTTACTATTATTGGTTAGGCAAGACACTAAAAACTCACCTGGACCTACAAGTCTGGTTCTCTTTTTCTTATTTTGACACTTACATGATCAGGAAATATGACTTTCCCTGGTTTGCTAACCTTGTCATGCAGTAGTTCTTAAACTGCTTCATGGATATTTGGTGTTTTGTAAGCTAAGCCGAGATGTTTTAGCATTAAAATTCAATAATGCATGTTTTCTCCAAATTTCTGGAGACAAAAGTTACCAGGTAGAATTTTATAATTTCTGAGTTTTCCATCCACATATTTTACTTAAAATTTTGACAGCTGCTACAGCTTGTCTCCTTGAGACTGCGTTCAAAACTGAGGAACGAGCAGTGATCAAAAGTTGGTGGAAAAGGGAAAAAGTCATAAGGAGCCTGTTGTGTCTAGTCCCATTTAACGTGTTTTTTTTTAATGGACATGACTGCTTATTTATGGTAGATCATGAATATAAATAGGTAGATAGTATATGTTTTCCGCTAGTAATTTCTTAAACTGCTTCATGGATATTTGGTGTTTTGTAAGCTAAGCCGAGATGTTTTAGCATTAAAATTCAATAATGCATGTTTTCTCCAAATTTCTGGAGACAAAAGTTACCAGGTAGAATTTTATAATTTCTGAGTTTTCCATCCACATATTTTACTTAAAATTTTGACAGCTGCTACAGCTTGTCTCCTTGAGACTGCGTTCAAAACTGAGGAACGAGCAGTGATCAAAAGTTGGTGGAAAAGGGAAAAAGTCATAAGGAGCCTGTTGTGTCTAGTCCCATTTAACGTGTTTTTTTTTAATGGACATGACTGCTTATTTATGGTAGATCATGAATATAAATAGGTAGATAGTATATGTTTTCCGCTAGTAATCTTGTTACTTGATTCTGGTTTATATAATAGAAGCGAGTCTATCAACGTATCCCGATGTTCTGGAAGGTGGATGGCGCCACCCAGGTGTTCTGCGCTTGAAACCTGTGAGAGAACTAATGCGGTAGGTAGAACATAAGCCACCAGCTCTTAGTGAATTACAGCTAGGCTAAAAATCATGACCTCTGCCAAATCCTTTTCCAGAAAGTCCTGGCACACTCAGATGAAATGCTCCAGCTCATGTTGAGTGTTTTGCAGTAGCACATGGCTCTTACAGTTTTTCTTAACTTCGGGCTATAACAGTAGTGCGTGAATTCATTGAGCACTTCTCCTGCCAGCTATCTTACTTCTCACAACCCTGGGAGGGGTGGCGCTCCCATAGCCATTGTACCCTTGGGAAGTGAAGGGTTAGAGGGTAAGAAACTTGTCCAAGGCTGCAAAGCAGTAAGTGCCACTTTTTGCATTGTTTTCCTTTAGGGTTTTTGTCTGAGCTGCTCCCAGCTTCTGTCTGAAGGTGATAATCACAGGCGTCTGGTGTCATGTTTTCAGGGCAGCTGAGGATTCTTGAGTACGGGATTTCGGAAATAATATCTGAGAGGGGAATACAAGAGACTTTTGCTGACTACTTTGTATAAGCCTTGCTACTACATGGTATCTTGTGTCTTTATGTTGTGGAGCATTAATAGTCGGGGGTACTTTTAAGAACAAGGTCATATAGTGCTTTTTCATACGTTAGTGGTAGATTCCATTTCTAGCCCCCATTTGCTCCGTGACCTTGAATCAGTTGTATCTTCTCGCTGGACCTCAATTTCCTAATTTGTAAATTTAGCAGCCTGAACTAAATGAGTACTCAGGGCTCTCCCAGCTCCAACCTTCCAGGCCACTGTGTGGCCTCAACCCCAAAGGGCACGCAGGATCTGTGAATCCTGCTCTTCTCACCAGTGTCTCTGTAGGCTGACTATGTCCGCGAGTCTGCAGATTCAGTTCTCAGGCATTGCTGACATAGGGCTGTTCATTTCACTCCACACTCAGGGTGAGAACTTACAAAATGGTGGTTTTATTTGGGGCAGGCCGTCTCTGACAATGCCTGCTCCCAAGGGTGCCCTCTCAATGCACTGCTCAAAGCACTGCCTAGCACGCACATCGATCCCAAGTGTGGCTTTTTGTAAAGCCAAACACCACAGACAAAAAAAAAAAAAAAAAAAAAAAGAAAGAAAAGAAAAAAAAAGAAACCCCAAAACGGGAAAGCCCTCTCTTAGTTTTATTGTGTTCCTGGCCATTCCAAGAGTCATTTCCTTTCCTTTCAGGGAGATAAAGAGACATATATTATGTGGGCAGAAGATGCTGTGTTTTGGTCAATAACGCAGGCCACAGAGGTCAGTGGTTTTAAGCCAAGCCTGGCTGAAAGCTACCATAAATTTTCAAAGGTGGGGGAGGAAGATTCCGAGACTGATGTATGCTGGCTGAGAGGAGGAAAGACACTGGGCATAAATGGCCCTCTAAGAAAGAACAGAGTATCAATCCCATAAAATCCTACGGCAGTCTATACAGGGTCCCTGGAATGGGGAGAATTTTGCCCACCCAAGTTTTACTATGCAGCAGAGACAAATAAAAAAAGATCTGAAAATAAATCTCTGAGGGCAACTTGACTGGCAAGACTGAAACTTGAAGTCATCTCTGATTTTCTGATTCATCAACATCTTTAGTGTTGATGAGCTGACTCCAAAGCTTGATGACACAACCCTAGAAAGCCCCCATTTTGTCTGGTCTTGTTTCACTGTCTTTCTCAAGGAGTACTTTAGGAATCACTTTAGTTTAGAAACATCATATATTCGAGCTACCCAGACCGCCCCCAATTAAATAAAAAGATAAACCCCACAACAACAACTGCCACCAGGTTTATTTACCAGATTTTGTAGAGGATTGAGTGTGTGTGTGTCTGTGTGTATGAAAGAGAGAGTTGTGTTATGGCAAGGAGGGATGGCCTCACCTATTCTAAACACATTTTGGCTAAAATTGCCATCATATGGCATTTGTAATTTCACACTTAATTGTAAGCACATGATAATTTTGTTTTAATAAAAATTAATAAGGATATTGTATATAACAAGATATTGCATGAATATATTTGCCACCAAGGTCTGCTTCTAGTCTCTAAAACATATGATGAACACAAGATAGTCCTAAAAAGGAATCCTTAGTAGAAGTTTAATCCCACATGGAATACTTGTGGCTGTGTGTGTATGCATACATATACATATTTATGTATAAAATAAGGATTTCTGTCAAAAAATAAAATATTAAAATGTAGGACTTTAAAACAAAGATTTCTTTAGCAGCTTAAAAAAATGTTTTATTTACTACTCTAAGTCTTAACTTTGGTTGGCATTTCACAAGCCTTCATATAGCCCTGAATAGTTTTCCAAGCCTTACAGATATTTTATTTCATTCTGTCAACCCTCTGAGAGCCTTAAAATTTAGTAAGAATAAATATCTTCCTTGATAATTTTCAGCAGCAGAGCCAGGGAAAACATAATAGTAATCCCTGATATTGCCTTTCTATGTGGCAAATATCCATGCTGAGCACTTTAAAAATATTAACTCATGATCTTCCCAACAAGTCTCAAAGATACAGATACTGTTATCATCGCCATTTTACAGATGAGCAAACTGAGGTGCAGTGAGGTTAAATAACTTGCCCAAGGTCACATGGAGAGTCAGGAGCTGGTTCAGGATTTATAGCCAGATACTATCCAGGCCTTATTTCTTCTAGGATGAATTTGAAAAGAAACTGCATCTCAAGTCACAATCCAGACTGTAGGCACATTTATATCAACTACAGAAGAATATGAGAATTTCTTAGGGGAAAGAAAAGGACTGCTTAACATGGTTACACAGCATATTGCGTTTTTAATTTAGCCTAGCTAACACAATCACCTTGTCAGCTGAGTATTTAGAAGTAAGAAAATATTTATAACCAGATTGCTTCGAGTGTCCTAAGGCCACCATTTATGTCCATATGGCACTATGCCCAGGAAGATGTCATCTGTGTCACAAAATCCCTATTTACTCCACAGAAGAATTTAGACATAAGAGAAGGTAAAGCCTATTGTGCTGCCGAAAGTGGGGCAGTAATGACCTGGATGTTTATGGTGTAGCCTCCGGGTACTGATGAACTGACAGAAATGTGAAGTTGTAAATAAAATTCACTATCTTGTCCACTGGTCAGATCCAAAGAATGGCCCCAAATGAGCTTTCTAGAATAGAAATCTAGAAATCAATATCAGAGAGTGAATTAGAACTAGAAATTGGTCTCTTCAGAAGCTTAAGAAAATAGTGGTCATCTTTATGATGGTCTGGGAATATTAAAATATTTTAAAATGCTTAAGTGGGATATCAACAATTGTGGTATGTTTTAAATAATGACATTTACCTGATTGATGCTTTTAACACATACCTCTAAGTACAATGCACTACAAATGTGCTACTCACAAAATAATTACAGGATATATAAAAATATTAATTTATAGTATTCTATTGGGGGTATGCTCCATTAACAGGACACTCATTTAAAGTTGTATGATGAATGCCTTCTTTCACTGTATTAAAAAGAACAATTAAACCTGGGCTTTCATGTACTCACCCCTAATTACTTTCTACCCTGGAAGAATTTTATTCCAGAGTCTACTACTCCAGCTTTTATAACCTGCTCCCTGGAGGGAAGCTGGAAGAGGAACTATTTATTTTCATTATATCTCTTATGTCCCTTTTCATTAGCTCTCTTTTTTACTACAATTCAAGCCATTTCTTTATTGTTTTAGAGTATATACAGTGCTTCTGAGCCCTGCAACTGCCCAAAACACACTATTAGTTGCTAGCAAGAATGTTGCTGAAAGAAACCTCAAGAGTGTATTTGTGCCTCTTCTCTGAAATTGCTAAGTAAAAGAACATTTTGCAGATAATTCTCTGCTGACACACACACACACACACACACACACACACACACACACACATACACACAAGTGGGTGCCAAAAAATGTATACAGAAAGGAAAAATATGAAAATTGTAGTACTCAATATATACCGATAACAATAGATGAATACAAGTCACGTTTGACTTCTGCAGTTACACGAGGTGCTCAACGTGGTTATGAGCAGCATAATTTTAATACAGTTTTTTTCCTTTCTTAAAAATATGTATACATTTTTTGGGATATATATAATGTTTTTGGCTGATCCAAGACACAAAATTGTATTATTACCAACATTTCATAGTTTTGTCAGTGTCTCAAGTGAGAAAGATACTACCCTCTTTTATTTAAAAAATGTGAAAAAGCTATTTAGCCTGTTTTGGTCACTGATATTTGGTAACTACTACCACCTAACCCTTCATTCATTCATCATAAATATGTGGAGGTTCTGTTTGGAGTAAGACACTGAGCTCGAAATTGGGAATACAAAAAAGATGTTTTTAAAGTCCCTGCTCTCAAGAAGCTTAATTTTAACACCACATTTTCCTCTGAATTTAAATAGTAGACCATTTCAGGAAGAGTGAAGAAATTGAGAAGGAATGAATTTGAGCTATCAGAACAGACACAGCTTAGAAATAATTCTTAATACCTATCTGAAAGAACATTTAGTTTGTAATATTCCTCTTCTGGTTAACAAAAATGTGTTTCAAAATAGAAATGCAGTTTTTCACCAGGCTTGTTCCTTTGTAACATCTCGTGTGGGACAGTGATTTTCTGAAGTTTCGGTGTCCAGTGAGCCATAAGGTTCACTCCAGTGTGATGTACATGTAGGTTTCATGGAGGTGAGTTAACAGCCAGAAGCCTGATGTCATTTCTACTTGTCCTCATTAATCTACTCATAGGTGTGTGTGTGTGTGTGTGTGTGTGTGTGTGTATTTGATATTTATAGGGATAAACAAACAAAACCAAACCACTCTGAGTTGCTGGATTTAAAGAGTCATTTAGTTAGATTTCCATTTGGAGAAAAAGGTTGTCCAATTTCTGGAGATATATCCAACATATCTCTTTAGTCATCTCTTCATGGATGCACTGGTCTTTCTCCACACATGTCCCTTTTGTGCATACAGAGTGGTCTTGATCACTCAGATCATATGTGTCTAACTCAGCTACTTTTCTTTGAATTAAAGAACCAGGACATCAAAATCAGAAGACTGCCATGTTCAACACAGCATTGAGTTGTCACAAACCAGCATAAAAGACATTAAATTGCAGACTCGGTTATGACACTTTTACTTGCATTTTTTCTGACTTGGGGACAAGATGCCTTTGCTTTATAAGAAAATGGAAGCAGGACCAGGCTCTTCTAGTACAAAAGGAGGCCGAGGGAATGGAGAGATATGGAAAGAAGGGGGGAATGAAGGGAAGGAAGAAGGGGGAGAGAGAGTGAAAGCAAAGTGAGTCTGCAGAAAAGGGTTCCCTTCATGTATGAGCAGGTCCTTGGTCCTGCTGTGCATCAGACTAAACTCCCCAAAGCATTTTCTATCTGTTTCCTTTTTTCTTTTCTGTTCATTCCTTTATACAGTTGAAACTAGAAGTGGAAAGGAGTAGTTTTCATGTTATTGTAGAGGGTAGACCACAGCCATCATCTTCGTTTGTGGAATGCTTAGTAAACACCAGTCACTAACTCAGCACCTTACCCAGATCATCCCATGGTATCCCCACAACACACTTCAGAGTTAGGTGTTATTCCCTTATTTTGGAGATGAACAAGTGGAGGTTCAAAAAGGTCAAGATGGAGGCTCAAGGGTCTCACAGAATGAGGCAGAGCCAATATTTCTCCAAAGCCCACACCCTGAGCTCCCAGTGCTCAGCTAATTGCTGATAATTGAAATGGAGGTTTCTTTCCATTACTGTATGAACAGACTGGTTTTGTCCATTAGCCCCCCCGCCCCCAGGGACTTGGGCACTAAACAAAGTCCATCTTTTCCAAAGGAGACCGCCCAGTTCCCATTCCGCACCACTTATAGCTTTGGAAGGACCCATGCATTTTAAAGATTGTCCATGGTCTGTGAACTGCCTCCAGATGGAGAGGAGAACATTGTCATTCTGAGGTCTCAAACAGTTCCGTAAGTAAAAAACTGCAAAGACTTTGGACTTTCAGGTTTAGTGTGGTTAGTGGTGAAAATTGGATAAATTACCTGGTCCCTAACCGCTGTCCCCCCTTAACCCTCATTTAGTGGTTCATATGGCCGTGAGCAAAGTGGCTACCCCCATTGCCAAGTCTCTCTTGCCTCCCCCAACTTGAGGATTGCTGGTAAGTAAAACTACTCAGTAGTTTAAGTGGAGTCCTAATTAATGACTCTGATTCCTGCCTGACACAGGCTCATTTTTAACCTGGTACACTCATGAAACCCCTGCTCTTCATTTAGCCACGGATGACCAGAGTCTCATAGTTTCAATTCAGTGCGCTCAGCGATTTAATGGGCCTTGGGTCGCCTGCATTCCCGTAGTGTCCCATCTGAAGAGCTCCATCAGTATCCTCAGAAGTTCATTTAGTGCAATAAGAGATCTCTCTGATTTGTCCTGAATTCAACCGAAAGCTCTGAAGACGAATGAAAGCAAGCCGCTGCCTCCACAATTTCAAACACCCATTTTGCTTTAACCGTAAATCAGCCAAGGGGTCTGAAACACAGACAGTGTCCAGACAGACCAGGTCAACTGAGTTAATGAGACAGCTTGTGCTCAGGAACAGTCCCCACTTCTACCAGCAGATGCCAGCACTTCCTCTTCTTGAATAAGACAGGGCCCCTGGGTTTGTTCGCCATGCTACACATTCTGAGATTTTTAAAAATAAAGGCAGATTAAAAGCGACTCTCTCTAACTCTCTCTCTCTCTCTCTCTCTCTCTCTCTCTCTCTCTCTCTCTCTCTCTCTCTCTCTCTCTCTCTCTCTCTCTCTCTCTCTCTCTCTCTCAGGTTCTTCTCTATCTGCTTTCATTCCCAGTTACTGCGCAGTTAATCACATCAAAGTGAATTCTCAGAAAGAGCTATCTGTTTTGTCATTGTTGTTACTGCTATGTTTGTGTGAATGTGTAGGTATCTAATAAACCACTTTCCTCTCCCCATTTAAAAGAATTTTCAAAGCTCAAACAGGCCAGGGTCAGTTGGTTTCTAATTTTAATGGGTTCTCATAAAGCCCCTGTCGATAGCAAGTGCCCAGTAAGTGTTTTATAACAGCGACGGCTTTGCAAATACTGTAACATATGTAACTTGGACTGGGTCAATACGTGGCGGAGAAATCAGATTGTGAGATGATCGAGCTGTTCATTTTGGCTGTCTTTATAATCAATCAGCCAGACCAACTGAGCCTGCAGTGAGACTCACTGATTACTGAGAAAGCTAAAACAAATGGATTGGCTATGCTGTCTGCCAAGGCCCATTCAGTAACTACAACCTCTGTCAATATGCAGACAGGTGTCATTTTTGGAAAATCAATTATTAAGAAAAACCTCCCCGTTCTATCTAAAAGTGATGCTACATTTTGGCTGCTGAGGAAAAAAAAAAAAAGAGTTGGTTCAATTTATTTCAATATATTTTATTGGGTAGATTTTGCAGACCTGTTTTAGAAACCCAAAGTTTATAGACTTTGGTGCCAGGCCACAAAAATAATGATTTTTGCCTCACCCCAACTTGCTTCTTTTTCTTATTTGGATATCTTTTACTTTTGTGCTTAATTCAAAAGCTTATAAACAGAGCAATAGTTTCAAATATATTTCCCAACTGTGAAGATAAAATCCTTTCTAAAAGATCCAGGTTCCAGAATGATATGCAAGACTCTGAAGCCCTTTTTTATAACCTGCACAAGTGACTGGACGTATTAAGCTACCACAGATCCTCGCTGCATTCTTTACTTCCAGCCAACTCATCCGTAACTGCTGGCAGGATACGTGCATTGTGTGAGTTGCTTAATCCAAATGTCTCTGAGTTGCTAGGTTTAGGCAAAGACGTTCCAATAAAAATGAAGGCAGCCTCCCAGTCTTTGTCTAAACTTGATTCTAATCACATCTACTTAGAATGAACTACCTTTACAAAAGTTTTTTCAGGGCCTTCTTCAGTAATAATGGAGATAAGAAATCAAGAAGTTGCTTATCAACATTTCCCGTTAGACAAAAAGAAGAAAAATTAATCAAAATAAATCAATTCAAGGACAGTATTTCCAACTTCATTGAGTTTCGTTAAAGTTGAAGTAGAGATTGAGAGTAGATGGGCCACTAAAGAAATATGACTAAAGAAAGATGGCAGGAACTCAGATGTTTAAAATATTTATTATTTATTCATCCTAAGCTACTATCTTTAGGGTATGCAAGAATCCCCCCTTTCCATTTAATCAGAACTTTGGTGGAATCAAATTAAAGGAGATGACTTAGTGGTAAATGTTTTTTTCTAGACACAAAGGAATTTGTGTGCTGAAGATGGAGGGAAATGGAAGATACTCCATTGGATCACACTAAGAAGAAAGAGATAGCAAGTGTGAGGAAATAACCAAAGGCTTTTAAATCTACCATGGCACGGACTGTTAGTTGTCTCACCCATCTACAATCATCCTTTTTTTAAAAAATTTTATTTTAGTAATAGAACCTCCTGAGTTTTAGAAGAGTGTCTGTCTCATTGATTGGAGATGACATTTGCCCGCCTTCCTTGTGACTTAGGCGGGACCCCATGACTAAGTCTGGCTAAAGAGCAGTGTGGAGAGTGATGTGTAACTTCTGCTCATGTCCTTAAAAAGAAGCTGCTTGTTCTCCACTTTCCCTTTTCCCGAAGATTGGAATACGGATGTGGTGGTAGTGATTCATGTTTGACCATGTAGATGAGGGCAATTCCTAGTGGATGGAGAAAAAAAAGAAGGCACCTGGAACTTTAGACCATCTAGTGGCACGGAACCACCTCACACCTCTGGACTACCTCCGAGCTGGGATGTTTATGAGAGAGGTGGTTTAGTGTAGCAGCCTGCTAATTGAAGTACAGTCCTCAGATCAGCAGCAGTACCTGGGAACTTGTTAGAAATGCAGGGTCTCAGGCTCCACCCCAGGACTGCTGAATTGTAATCATATTTTAATAAATCTTCCAACAATTTATATACAAAGTAAAAGTTGAGAAGCATGGGTGTAGTGGTTAAAAACATAGATTCTGGAGCCAGATCCTGAGTTCAAAATCCAAATACGTGACTTGATTGAGTTGTGTCACTTTGAGCAAATTATTAAAACTCTCTGTGACTCAGTTTTCTCACCTGTAAAGTAGGGATATTGATAATAACCCCCTCGTAGGGTTGTTATAAGGATCATGTCAGTCAACATATGTAAACATCTTGGTATAGAACTATATAAAAGCTTGCTATTATTATTACAAAAAGTTAACTTCCATCTGGTTTAAGCCATTTGGTCTCTGATAAAGCAGTCAAATCAACCTCTTAACAAATTCATCCACTATTAAAAAATATGTGGGAATATTTGGAGAAGGGTAGAAATTATGACAATTTTTATAATTAGAATAGCCATATAGCTTAATTCTTTCAGGATGATCTTACAGTAAAATTTATATTCAACAAATATTTATTAAGCACCTACTATGTGTCAGGCATTTTTCCAGGTTCTGAGGATGCATCAGTGAAGAAACTTGACAAAAATTCTACCCTCATGAACTTATATTCTAGTGAAAGAGAGATGAGTGGCACGGAGCTGGGGATCCTCTAAGAAGTCTCATTAGCATGTTGTGGTTCAGAATATGATTTCTGATTACTAGTTTGGAAAATTTAAACACCATAAAAAGAGGAAGTAAAGAAATAGATCGAAACCTCCTGGGGCCTATGAGGTTGTGGTTATTTCAAAATCGGTCCTGGGCCACCAAGGTTTCTGCATAATGGAGAGGCTTTGTGACCAGGAAATCTATATTCCAAAGCAAAGTCAGAAGACTACCAAGTGTGGGGCTGAGATGCTCAGTCTCCAGTTAAGGTCCCGGAGCAGGCTGACCTATTGCTGGATAGTGGACAAAGGGCTCCTGAATGAGGCCTTTGGTGAATATCACCGCTAACTATCACTTCCTCATGGAGAGGCTTGACTATAACGGGAACTTATTCATACAGCTTTTTGGGAAGTGTCCAAATCACCATTTTTTTCTCTTATGGCTTGGATTTTTTGTGTCCTCTCTAATAAATCTTGCTTAACCCAAAGTCATAAAGGTTTTTTTCTCTCTGGCATTTTTATAGTTTTTAGTTTTTATCTTTAGGTCTCTATATCACACAGTTTTAATTAATTTTTGTGTAATGTGTGAGGTAAGAGTCAAGGTTAATTTTTTCCCCCCATGCAGATATACAGTGTCTAACATGGTTGATAAAACTGACTATCCTTTTTCCATGGAATGGTCCTGACTCCTTTGTCAACAGTCAATTGGCCGTAAAAGAAGGGTTTATTTCCGGATTGTTGATTTACACATTTATTCTTACACCAAATATCACAGTATCTTGATTACTGTAGCTTTATAATAAATCTGGACATTTATTAATCCTCCTTTGTAAATCCTCCAGCCTTTTTCTTTTACAAAATTGTCTTGGCTATTCTAAGTCCTTTTCCATTTGATATAAATTTTAGTAATGTTAGGAAAGCAAACATATACATGGGCAGTCTCAGGCAAACAGGCATATATGTTCCCCCAGGAAGGATGGGAAATAATTGATTTTGCAACTTCCACAGAATTCTGCTTGCATTAGCCAATAAAACAGCATTTTCTACCAGACTTCCTCAGTCTTTCTTATTTTGGGATTCTAGGAAGTCCATATTATGTTCACTTCTGCTTCTAAGAATATTGAAATGTTTCCCTGGATTTTCCAACCCTTTCCCTGGAGGAAGCAATGCAACCAGGTCTTATTTTGTACAGAATATCCATTCATTCAGGAAACCTCCCTTACGTCCTTCTGCAAGATGCAGAACTGTTGCCTCTTTGCTGGGGAAGTTCTCTTCTTTAGCCCATATCTGTGTGAAGCAAAATCTAGAACTAGTAACACCCAACAATCCCATAAGTCACCTCTTTATTACATTTTATAAATCAGCAAACTGAAGTAAAAGTAACTTATACAAAATCACGCACCTGGATGGTAATTCCAGGGTTGGTCCCCTTGGAGGGGGGCTCCAGAAATACATGGACTGTACCTGTTACTCAGTGCACTATCCCCAGATGCCTAGAATAGTGCCCCACACAGAATGGACACTCAGTATATCTTTGTTGAATGAATGAATGAATGGTTCCGGTTGAGCCCATGAGTCACACAAAACAAGTGCAATTGTTTTTATATGGGCTGCTACATTAGATATTAAAAAAGAAGTGTCTCATCCCCCATCATCACCTTGCAGCTGTGCCTTCTGAGGCCTGACAGCCTTTACCTTTCCAGGAAATAGAGAGGATGCTGCCATATCGTTTTGCAGTTCAGCAAATCATCCTAAACATATATACATTTTTAATTCTGAGAAAATCATTTCATTTCTCTGCATTTTCAGTTATCCCCTTTCATCAATTCTAAGACACGTATATTTTCACATTCGGCTATCTCTGATAGCAGGATGTGCCCCATGATGAACGATATATCATAGTTTAATTGGCTGCATTGTTTTCTGTGTAGTAGTACATAACATAATGCTGTCTCTCTGTGGTTAATGGTGCCGTAGATTTAAAGAGATAGAGTTGCTCATGTGTAATATGAAGATGATACTTTTATGTTGGATGATGTGAAATTTCAACAATGAATTTTGTTTGCTGGTAGGGAATGTGGTAGAGTGAATAACAAAGCTGGGATAGGAGTGGAATGTTTCAGGGGATTTGTTTTGTTTTGTTTTGTTATGTTTTTGAGTAAGCAGTAAGGATTTTATTATCAGAACAAGTCAGAAATATACGCCTAATGGAAGATACAACTAATTATTCTGATAGTTTTGGACTCCAGGGTCTCCCTATGGAAAGTTTAGGTACTTATCTAGACATGGTTGCATTGCTTCCTACAGGAAAGGGTTAGAAAATCCAGGAAAACATTTCAATATTCTTAGAAGCAGAAGTGAACATAATATGGATTTCCTGGTATCCCCAAATAAGGAAGACATAGGGTCCTTGAGATACCTGGAAAAATACAGGCATTTGAGACAGTGTTTAAGACAATGATTAAACACGTACACAGTGAGGAGAAATAAAAAGGCAGTTTTCCCACTTCCTTTCCTCAGTAAGGCATGCAAGTTTATAAAGGGATAAGGCTCATTTTGGGGGAATGCCATTATATAGAAAAAGTTTAATTCCCTCCATCCTCCAGAAAAAAATGGTTTCAGTCCCTGGGCTGAACAAGGAAACCAAAATAGGGTGACATTATTTTCACATGAACCTCAAGAGTATAATCTAATTGTAGTTACCATTACATTTACCATTAAAAAGTTTGGCATCCTTTTGTCTATATGAAACCAGGATACTGAATTTTTCTCCCTTATAAAGTTTCAAGCAAATCAGAATTAAATGAATTTCACTTTAAAATGCCAGAAAGGATATGTAAGACTACTGTTTGCTCTGTGTGACACATAAAAGAGAAGCATCCCTCTAACATCACTGGCCCAAGAGCTACTACAGTGAGAACTGGCTGCAGGAAAAGTGATCCATTAGGCCAACTAAGAGGGCGGGGAGAGTCCGGTTTCAACAAAGAAATCTCTGCTCTGTCTGATTTCTAATTATACCCATATCCCCACCAGATTTCAGGTGTCCCTAACCGACAAGGCTGTGCAGTACCACCACAAGGTCAAAAGGACCAATGTTGTCTAGGCGGTGAACATCTCTACTCCATGATTTGCCAGCACTTTCTAGGGGCACTGACAGTTGTAAAGCCCTCAAGAAGCCTGAGTTTTGGAACAACACAAATACCACTTAACTCATAAACAATGATCAAAGTTCTTGTTCAGGGTAAACGACATAAAAGTAGATAGTGAGGTCCCCCCCACCCCCACACCACTACTAATCTGACTTGAAAGCAGCACAAAATGGCTTCTTCCATACAGTAAAGACAGGCTTTGCTCTAATGTTTCTCAGGAGCCACTTATGTCTCCAGCTCTGTCTTTAGTTTAACAAGTTTTAAAATACTATTATATATATTACACTATTATATATATTACACTTTTACATATATATATATATACATATATATTTACATATATATACATACACACAGAGATATATATATGTGTAGGAGACATATATATATATATATATATATGAGAGACATAAATATATATATATTTCCTATGTCAGAGCTGAGGTAAAAGGAAACAAGATACCCTCTACCCAGAGTTCCTGGAATAGAAAGAGCTATAGAACCTAGTAGGCATGAGCACACTCAGGTTTGAGATTATGGGTCTGTGGCAATTGTTTCTTCCCCTCTATCGCTAGGATGTCCATCTTGGGTGGCTTGCACATAGCTGGATCCTCAGCCATTCAGGTGGCCTGGATCTGGATCTGTTCCATCGGAGGATGCTTAGGGGCTGTGCAGCTAGCATCTCTCAGCCCTGCTTTTTGGTTAAAACATTGACAGCTTTTCTGGGTCTTCTTTGTGATCAGGGAATTCATGATGACATGGTAGCTCTCGCCCTCACCGTGGGACCTTGTTCACGCTGTCGGTACCATAGGGTCATGGCATGCTGGCCACTCCTTAGGCCACCTTGGCAAGGTCCTGATACTTGTGCTCTGGAATCACTGAGATGCTGCCCATGACAGATGGAAGAGGGGTCAGGACATAGGGTCCTTGAGGGTACCGTCATGGCTCAGTGCCTGGCAGTACATCCTGATGGGAAGAGACATCTTGCCTAGAGGCTCACTAGCCTCAAGAGCAGCCCTTTGCATTCTCTCAAAGCCATTGAAAGACTGGGATCGACGTGCTTTAATTATGCAGAATTCTGGAGCTGAGTCCCTGCCACCACCGTGAAATGATGTGATGATCACGTTGACAAACATTAACAAGGAACATTGTCTAGCTGCTGCAAATTAGCAAATCTTCCCTGGAAGAGTCTACTGGAAATTCTGTTTTTCTGTCATTATGGGGCTGCCAGTGGTCTGAGCTCCCTCACTAGAAGGTTCTTAAAGCCTGTGCCTGTTGGACATGGTGGGGTTGGAGTCCAACCATGGTGCGCTGGACAGCGAATGTGTCCGGGTGTCGGGCACCGATTGACAAGTGCTGGTGGCCACAAGTCTCAGACTCCAGCATTAATTTTGCTCTTAAGAGCTAAGTGACATTGGGCAAGACACAGTGTCTCTGAATCTCAGTTTCCTTGTCTGAAAATGAAGATAGAATGTCTGCTCTCTCTACTTCACAGGGTTCCTCTAACATCAAACAATCCTCTTTCTTCTTGTTTTTATGAAGTAATGGAGGCATAAGATACATGTGTGAAATAAAAGAAAATGCATGTGAAAATATTTTGTAAAGTTTAAAGGGGCATACAAATGTAAAAATTACTGTTTATGACTTTCTGATAGTAAATACAAGATGAAATGTCATTTTTATGTTCAATTAAAGTCCACCAACGTTGTTGAAGCCCTGCTTTTGTACATGACCCTTTGGGAAGGAGTGTGAAGTTATATGCATATACCTTAAATACAGAAAGGCATGTGTTGTGCAATAAGCTCCCCACACCCCAAAGTAAAGATGGGTAGCAAAGAATTAGAAACCAATGTACTGGGGTACTGTGGCTTTCCCCCTAAGACCCACATTTTGATTCTTGCTAATTCACCTAGGAAAAACCTATGAGTCCCATAGCTCTGAGCTAGAGGTAATTGGCAGAACACAGGAAGAGAATCAGTGATGGAGGGAGAGGGAGAAAGAGAAAAAGAGGGACCTGGGCATTGGAGAGAAGAAAAGATGACATATAAGGAAAATCAATCCTTCCAACTATGGCATGTAGAGAGAAGGGACCAAACTATAAAAATGGAAAGTGGGGACCTCAGATTCAATCAATTGGATGCCAGGTGGACGTGGCTTTTAAAAAATGAGGCTATTATCACTGAAGTTCATTTGACAGAGCTTACGTGTAAGAGTCAAGTGATAATCACTTTTGTCTACAATCATAAAATAAGGTGCCAGGGTGATTTATTGCTCTGCTTTTCTAATATATCCCAACTTGAAGACCCAACTTGGGTCTCACCTTTAAAAACTCTTACTGTGTTATCATAGATTGACCCAGTGTCTGGCACATAGTAGGCATTCAATAAATGTTTGATGAATAAACGAACTGAAAAAATGCAGACCTAATTATGTTAGTTTATGTTTTCATGGGGTTGAAGAGTTCAAGGCTGGACAAGAATCCATTTCCCTCCTTACCCTTTTATTTCCTTAAACACGAGACTGTCAGTTAAGACTCCCTCTGTCTGTGTGGATAATGTAGTAATAGTTGGTACTTATTTGATGATCACTGTGCCAGGCACTGTGCTAAGAAGTTCACATGCAAGTCAATCCTCGCAACGTAAGTGACCACATAATTACCCCACCTTAAGGATGGGGAAAGTAAAATTCAGGGAGGCTACTCTTAGCAAGGTTAAGTAACTTGCCAAAGATCACACAGCTAGTAAGTTGAGATCAGGTTAACCAATTGCATATGGTTTTATTTAATAATTTTGTTTTAGCAGAAATGGCACTAGGAAGTGGATCAAGTTTTACAACCACCCTTTTCTGACTGGTTAAGAACAGAAGAAAACGTGTACGATGAGGGTAAGCAAGGTATATTATTATTAAAACCTGAACACTCACCTGTTAGCAGTGAACTTAAGAATAGGTAGAGTGGCGAGGGCACAGGCTTTCAACTGCTTTTGATGGCAACCAAAGCAAGAAATGCATTTTACATCGTGACACCACACACACACACACACACACACACACACACACACACACACCTGAAATAAAACTTGCACTAAGCAATTCTTACTGTCAATATGTATGATGCATACTAACTAATATTTTGCAGTCCCTTTCTTTTCTTCCCTCCCCTTCCATTCTACTCTGTTCTGCTCCAGTATTTTAAATCCTGGTTGGGATGCACTTAATTAACTTCACTATGCACTAAATGTTATGATCTACAGTTTGAAAACCAGAGCTAGAAATCAATAAAGATAGTATAACGAGAGTAGGCGCATGGACTTCTGATTCAGACAGCGGTGGGTCTTGACTCCTGGGCTGCTCTTATGTTAACTGCGTGGGCTACAGCAAGTTACATCTTCTTGGAACTTTAAGTTTCTCATCCATAAATGGGGATAATAATACCTCAAAGGATTGTAGAGCAGAGTGAGTAGGAAGGAACGTAGGTGCCTCCCCTAGCACGTAGTGTGTCTCACAGAAGTATGGCGACAGCAGTGTAATGAGGCATTTAGAAATGTAGAGTGCTGGCCCTGGCACTCGCTAGCTTTGTGAGCTTAGGTAAATAATCTCTCTAAGCTTCTCTCTCAGTCATGTAATCTCTCTAAGCTTCAGTTTAGTCATCCGTAAAAACTGGGAGAAATAGTAGTACCTACCTCATAGGGTTGTGTGAGAATTAAGTGTGATAATACGTGTAAAGCCCTTAACACAGTGCCTGGTGCTTAGAAAGTGCTCAATAAATTATTGGCTATTCAACAAATATATCTATTGTTATTGTCTAAGCACTTAGGGATAGCCTAGAGCTCCCTTGAGTAGGTTACAATTTCTATTTTGATGAGACAAACTCAGGATTGTGTGTGTGAAATCAGAATTGTTTACTTTGCTCATCAGTATTTTGTAGAGGCCAAATCAGATGTGGCTGCAGGAAAGAAAATTATTTTAGTAAAAAATGGTTAGATCCGAATTGGATTCCCTCTCCTTGTTCTTTGAAAGTATTTCTACAAAATCTAATCCTTGACTTGACATTAAAGATCTATTTTGTGAGTAGACAAAAAATTAATAAGAGAATAAGAAAGAACATGACTTTACACACGAAGTGGTAGGGAGTGAGTTTAATTCTTTGGAGATCAGCTAAAGAAAGGTCTGGCATGGCCCCCTGCCTAAGCCACGGCCTTTGCTTCCCACCCAGGTGAGGCAGCCTCTAAGATGGCCCCTAACGATCAAAGCCCCATGGAATTCATGCTCTCTGTAATCCCCTCCTCCTGCTGAGTGTGGGCTGGACTTAAGGACTCACTTCTGACTAGCAGGACACGGTGGAAGGCAGGGTGTATGACTCAGAGAGTAGGTCATAAAAGGCAGTGTGGCATCGCCTTTCTCTCCTCTCCTTTAGCTTTTCTGATTTCTGGGGCCAGTATGTATGTTTAGCTCTGTGCTAAAGAACTTTGTCATCTGAAGGATTCTCTCATCATTAAGGTAAGAGGCAAAAACAGTCGTGGTTTCAATTTTTCCTTGTGCTTTGGGTGCCAGCTTTCCTGATTGCCTGCCCCCCTGGACTTCAAGCTCCAGCCTCAGATGTGGACACAACAGCCTTACAGAGACTGCTTCACCATCTCCCACAATTGTGTAAGCCAGTTCCCTATGACAGACATAGATAGGTCACATAGGTCAACAGGTGAAATGAGAAAGAGCATTCAAGGCAGAGGGAATAGCATGAACAAAAACATGGAAGGGGAACGGGGAACAGTTGGACTAATATAATACTTAACCAGTGGCATACCATTTGTACTCATTAGTCAGAATGAATGCTGGCCCCAGCACTGATCAACCAGAATGAATGGTGGTATCTGCATTGACCAATCAGAATGAAGGCTGGCCCCAGCACTGACCAACAAGGGTGAAAATTGGCATCTGCATTGACCAATCAGAATGAAGGCTGGCCCCAGCACTGACCAACAAGGGTGAATATTGGCATCTGCATTGACCAATCAGAATGAATGCTGGCCCCAGCACTGACCAACCAGGGTGAATGTTGGCATCTGCATTGACCAATCAGAATGAATGCTGGCCCCAGCACTGACCAACCAGGGTGAATGGTGGTATCTGCATAGACCAGTCAGAATGAACACTGGCCATAGTGCTGAAGCAGGTTCCTCAAGGGCCCTGGCTGTGTCCCCTTTAATTATTGGATTATGGAGACTTCTTGAGGTGAAGTCTGGGTGGTTCTTTTGGTGGTTAAGGACATTTGGGGTGGGGGTGTCTATCAGAGATGTGACTATTTACCAACTGGGGCAGAAATGTTTTAATATTTTAACAACTTGTACTATCATACTGATGCATTCCAACTGAATGCATCTTTAAGAATTCAGCTTTAAGGAAAAAAAATATGTGGGGAGCGTGTGATAAATAGCAAGTTATTTAATGTGACTGGGACATTGGATGGCTTGGTGTGTGACTGTAGTTTTAAACTCCAGTTACTCAAGTCAATACAATTGATGAGATTGATTTAACCTGTTGTATCTTATGTGGCCTTCGTCAAAAAAGCTATTAGAACTGTTCCATGGAGAAATTCAATTTAATCCAATTATAGAAGACCAGGACCTTCCACCTTCACTTCAGGAGAGATCAGAAAATAGGAATTTTAGCCTCTGTCCTGCCATTGACACACGGTGGCCTAAGCTAGCCCCCACAACCTGTCCTGGAGCCAGAAAGCAGTGACTTTACTTGGGCTTTCCTCTCTGTAATTTTCTGGAGCTCCGGAATGCTTTTCCATTCCTTAATAGTACAGCCATAGGCCAGTCAACTCTGGAGTCAAGAATATTTTACCCAGGAAGCTCGCTCTGTACCTCATCGCCTCACCACCAACATTTTAGTCTGGTGATCATTTTGTTTGAGTTGATCCGTTATTGCCCTGCCCTCTCCAGATAGCATCACCGGTGTGCAGTTTCTCCCTCCTTTTGCTCGCCTTGATCTCTCAGCAACTGATTTTTCAGGTATTCCTTTTATATCCTGTAATGTCCCCAGGTACTTAGAACTCTGTCTACAGAAGGTGCCTAATATTTAAATTTTCGTATGTCATTTTGGTAAATTTTCCTGTTCCAAATGTAACTCAAGCGGGACATTCTAAACTAAACTATTAGATTAGATTCTAAACTAAATAAATATCAGATTCTAAACTAAAATAAAGATTTTGAATAGCGTGTAGCTCTGTATTGTCGCAACCTCCCGTTCACTAGCACAGACAATTTAGAGTTAGACCGCTGTGTGTGCATGCCTTTAATAGTATCTGTGTGCATGTAATAATGGTGTCTAAATTAACTCATTTTGCTTCCCAGGAAAAGGCAGCCTTGTTCAACGATGATTAAGAATGACCACAAAGAGATTTTCAGCCTCCCTAGAGCCACTAATATCTCTTAATAAGCTCAAACTACCAGAAATTAGTATTTGTCATTAAAAAGAAATTCAAATCATGAACAAAAAATAATACAGTTACCCTAGATATACTTTAAATATTCTTCTTACTGGAGAGTGAGGGCAGTGGGGCTTAATTTGCCACATTGGAAGACCGTCTGCATTGATAAACACGTCCCTATGGAACTCACTGCCCTTTTGGAAAATGAGAAATACAGACTGAACATTCGATATGGAGAAATAAACACAGGAAAATATTGGACTATGATTCAAAACAAACTTCTAAATCCAAAAAGAAGTGGATATGCAGACTAGCAAAATGGTGGTGTCCGAATGAGATTGCTGAGAATTTGGAATGTTGAATACAAATTCTTTCCTCTCAAGCAATTGAATTTATAGAAGAAATTACCAAGAAAAAGCTGGACAGAGATGACTGCAAACAAATACAAATCTTAAGGATTTTGCAATCACTATAAGGCAAATTTTCCTTCTTCAGCTTGGAAAATTTTCTAAAAAATGATGAGGTAGGTTGTTGATCCTTTCTGCTTGTCTTGTTTTCCTATTTAGCAAATATATGTATTTCATTGAACTTGAATGTGCTTATTGCAAACATGGGCAAAAAATTAACATATACATTTAGCATGACCTTGTGAAGTACACAAAGCAAACAGAATAAGAAGAAATTTTCCTCTGCATTCTATTTCCCTGGAATGAATCCTAAGTTGTCTCACTGTTATTAAACCATTTTTCAATAGTTCAACTCTCATGCATTAGCATGAATAAATTTCTCCTTTCAGGATAGAAAGCAATTCACCATTTTCTTTATCTTTCTTCACCACATCCAATCCTTTAACAAGTTCACTTTTTTACTTACACATACATTCAGGTATATACAGTTTTTAATTCTTAGCCAATTCTTATCCCCTGATAGAAAAAAAGTGTCTCATAATCTATGCCAATACTCTTGAGTCAGAATTGGTCTTCTGCGTCCCTATTTTGCCTCCTGTCAATTTTCTGTCATAAAGAGCATCACAGAATCTTTATTCATGAGCATTCTGAGTCAGTCTTCTAACATGGGGGTAGCTCTAATGTAATTTATATTTAGTTCTTCCTATGCTTCTAGTTCTTTACATCAAGCTCTTCTATTAGCCCTGAGGATAAGTGATCCAATTGGAAAGTGTTTTCAACCCTTGGTGAATTTCATCATAAAATACACGAAAATGCTATTATCTGTATGCACTCTTCATTAAGAATCGCTACCACCTGCTTGCTGAAGCCACCACACAGCTCCCCTCATAATCACCATGCAGGAGGCAGCATTAGTTAATGTCATTAGACAAATGTTGAGATCTTCTTTTGCATGTTCATTAGCGTCAGGTGGGAAGAATCTGCTAGACACAGGCATGGAACTTTTGGGGATGACTCGGACTTATACATCATTTAATGAGCCAACTTTCTGAGCATCCTTAAAGAACCACGAAGGCTAGAAGTCATTTTCTGTTTTTCTCCCAGATACTTCAGGAACAGTGTCAGCTTCCAACTTCACCAATGAAAGTAGAGGGTGATCTTTCCTGGCTGTGTGGCACTGGGCAAGTCACTTAACCTCTCTGTATCTCAGATGCCTCATCTATAAAACAGGGATGATAATTTTATCCACTTCATAGGGTTGGTGTGAGGGTTCAATGAGTGAATACAGAGAGGGCACTTTGAACAGAGCCTAGTTAGCCGCCATCATCATCATCATCACCATCTTTGTCTTGCTCTCTCTGCTTTACATTGTTCATCTAAACACACTGGGGAGCCCACAGGGTCCATAATGGAATCACAGAGAAGAGTGATTTGACTACAAAGCACAGCCGCTTCTTTTGTCCTTTTATTTTTTTCAACCTGCATTCTTGGATCACTTTCTAAGTGCCAGTCACTGCTAAGCCCTTTGCAAACATTTTCTTATATAAACCCCACAAGAAGCCTAACAGGATAGCTGCTATTATAATTTCTATTTTATAGATGAGGAAATGGGAGTTTGGAGAAGTTGATTTGCTTATAGGACTAAGATCCACTGACTCTAAGAATGGATGGACTTACTATATTTCATGTTAAGTCTGTTTTAGGTGTTATAGACAACTCAAGAACAATTTCAGTTTTAGAGCTGACAGAGCCTTTACTTTGCTTTAGGTGTTTTATTCACCTCAAGACTACTTATGATAAAAGATTTTAGAGCTGAAAGGACCTTTAAACATCATGTAATCCACATAAAGGAGTTAAGGCTCAGAGAAGTTAACGACTTCACCCAAGGTCACACAGCCAATTGTGACCAGCCAGGACCAGAAGAACATTTGCAGGGATCCTGGGCCCTAAAATGCACTGCTTTTTATCTCAATATTATTTTACATAATTACTAGATCTCTTCAAGCGTAAAAATACTTAAACTATGCATTCCCCTCAGGGCATGAGTTTTTTTCAGTAAGGAAATCATATACTTAAATGGAAAATTAATTGAAAGGAGAAAAGAAATACTTGGTATAAGTTTCTCATTTAATTTAAAATTAAACAATTGCTCTAAGTGAGCAACATCTTAAAAGATGGCATTAAAGTCATACTTGGGAAGCCACAAATATGATAATAAAAGGTTTTCAGTGCCTGTTTTACCAGACATTCTTCCATCTCATTTTCTTTCCAGTGCTTATAACTAGCACAAAACTATAGGAATTAAGAACAGTCTAGTTTCAGCTTATCTAAGACTTCTTCTGTTTTAAACCTGAATTCCTTAAGGCAGGGAAGAAAAGGGAATTCCCTGTTCCTGTACCCACCACCCCCATTACTCTCTCACGCGAGCACACACACACACACACACACACACACACACACACACACACACATTTATTCTTTCCAGAATGAATTCTACTCTTCTTTTTTCATCTATTCTTTCTCACAGCCTGCGTTCTCTCCCCCAGGTCCCTCCCCCAAAACCTAAACTTCAGAATTTGGCTCAGTGAAATTCTCTCAAGATCAAAGTCAAATGATAATTTCCATGAAAATCAAAGTAATTTTAGTCTCACTCCCTCTCTCACTGGAAAGTCTGGGTCTCCTGCCAGTGAAACACTAAAAATTCCACACTTCCTGTTCTCCTTAGGGTGAAACTCCACGCTCCCTCTTCCTTTCTTCTGGTGTCTCTTACTTCAGGCATCTCGCTGCTTTTCTTCAGAGACGTTTGTAGAAAGGTTCAGCTTCAAATTCAAGACTTAGCTACTTTTAGTGCCCCCCTCTGGGATGGTAGGAAATTCATATTTAGTGACTTCTGTATGTCACGTATCATAGTAGGTATAAGAAACATTCTCATTTTACATATGAGTACCCTCAAGTTCATAGCAATCATGTCAAATTTTCAAGGTCACAGAGCTTGTAAATGGCCTGGCTAAACTACTAACCCAAGGCTGTCTGACCCCAGAGTTCAAGCCTGTGAGGACGCTGACATAAATATGGGGGAGAATGGGAGGGGCTCTATGCAACAGCACGATTCCACCACTACACACTTCTGTCGACTCACTTCATACATCTGTAGGGTGATTTATCCATTGGACCTCATTTAACACAAATAATGGGCCAAAAGCAACTGCAAGATAGAGTCTCAACAAGGATCTGTCCTCTCTCATTGCCCCACCCTCCCTCCATGCACAATCATGCCCAAGTAGCTCCTTTATTGCAAGGGGACTGAAGAGACTCTGATTTTGCCCTTAAAGGGGAAGGAGGCTCTTTCTGAAATCATTGATGCCTTCCAGGAACCCTCCCTCAAAGTCACTAACTGGAGAATTAACTGATACAGTAGGACTTTGTATTTTCCTTTGGTCAAGATGTCACCTGGGAAGTTTCACGCAAATGAAAAAAATTTTTTTTTCCTCTCAAGAAATGGAAATAATAGTTCTACACTTAGTTAGGAAACATCTTCAGAAATAAAAAATATGGTACTTTTTTTTTTATTTGAGAGGAAAATATCAAATTCCTAACACAGGAAATCTCTCTAGCGTCTGCCTCCCTAGGAAAGCTTATTTTATATTTTACAAGTTTTATGAGAAAAGCATTCAACTCTAATAAGTAGCTCTTTGAGTATTATTCCTGGAGTGTTAAATTCACTTGTGAGACTAGCATAATTCCACGGGATAAAGACTGGTCCCAACAGGAGTTATAAGTCATCCTAGAGATTATGACACGAGATGCTCAGATATCCATTATTAAAAATGAATCTGTTTTCTTTTGCTACTTTTCTGCCTAGTGGGCAAAAGAAAGAAAAGAAAAAGTACCCTACAGATTCATTAAAACAAACTAACCAACCAAATCCTAGAGTGTATATTCAATAAGATCTTGGCTTCACTTGGTAATATGAATCAGCGAGTGGTTTTCCTGATCTGATTGGATAGAAATATGAGGAAATGGAAAGTAGAACTAACATTCAATGAGTACACTACCCACGCTGGTTTCCATGTAACTTTGTAGTGCCATCCACTCCTACTCTGTGCTCAGCCTTGTGACTTGCTTTGGCCAATGGGATGTTAACATACATGGTGCCAACAGAGACCTAAAAAGTGCTTGAGTTGCCACTTGTTCTTGTACCTGCCAAAGCCATGAGAATATGTCTATGTTAACCTGCTGGAGGATAAGAGACACACAGAATGGAGTTAAGTTACCCGACTCATCCCAGTTGAGACCATCCTAGATCAGGCAACAACCAGCCAATCCCCACGTATATGAGCAAGTCCATCCAAAACCAAAAGGATTGCTTAACTAAGCCAAGATCAGCAAAGCTGCTGAGCACACATCCCAGATGCATGAGTAATAGATGTTTATTGTTGCGTGGTTTGTGGTGGTTTGTTATACAGTGTTATTGTGGCACTAGATAATTGATACAAACCCTACAGTGAGGAAATGGTTTCTGGATGTCAATGCATATTGTAAGTTGTGTTGCATGTTTTATGAAAGAGACAGTAGAGATTTGTGTTAAGATAGACTGTAGCCTTATACATAGAAGCCACATCTAGATACGTAGGGGAAGGATTCTTGCTTAAAGGGTGAGATCATTCCTGTACCAATCACGCAGGGAAAAGGAGCATCTCTCCAAGTAGTAAGTGAATCTATAACAAGAGCAAGGATAGTCATGGAGGTGATATGCAGAGTCGCTCCTAGGCAGGAGCTTTTGTCTAGAAGAATGTTTCTCTAGGGTCCTTTCAGAATGACTTCTGCTGAGTGAAGCCTGACCAGGAGTTTACATGTAATGTCCAGGATGATGATGATGATGATGATGGAGGCTGACACTTACTGAGAAGATTGCTTATTATGTCCCAGGTGCTATATCAGTTCTTGATAGATATTAGATCATTTAATCTTCATAACAACCCCAGAAGGTATTACTTTTTTCCCCATTTTATACAGTAGGAAATTGAAGCCCCGAGCTAGTAAGTGACTTGCCAAAGACAAATAACAATTAAAGAATAGAACTGAGTGGTCATCATCTGACTCAAGAACCTCTATGCCAAAGGACTTATGGAGCCAAAGAGCAGACACATTGGGTTGGAGCCAGAACTTTCTAACTATGTTGTAGTTGGTAAACCATGTTGCAGATATACTCTGTTTCTAACTCTGTATGGGAAGAAATGCCATCCCACCATGAAGCCAGTATCCCGGTGGCATCAGGAAGGAATAGACAGAGAGAGCTAGAGCGGGAATGAGAGCAAGAGGAAGAACACGAAGAAAATCTTGATGAAAAGGTGAAGTTGGGGGAGAAGGTCAAGTGCCCTTAGTCAGAGCTTTACCTTGCTCACTTTCCCCAGGAGAATCTCGACCTGGTACTATTTCCTGAGGGATTCTGGATATCGTTTTATTGAAGAGAATAGAATTTCCTTATGTTTTGTATGTTCCAGGCACTTTTCTAAGCATTTCACGTAGAGTATGCATTGAATTCTAACAACATTTCAATGATTAAAGATACCTTTATCTTTAGTTTTAAAGATCAAAGCTATTCAGATACAGTTCTCAGACTGGTGGCAGGCTGAAGGTGAACTCTTTCTCATCAGTCCACAGCAAAGGAGAAACTGAGAGTAGCTATTTAGAAACTTTGAATAATTAGAGTAAATTTTTTTTGCCCGTTGAGTCTAATACTCTAAAAAGTGAGTATATATTTTATAAATTTGTGTTTTCGATATCTTTTTCCTGGTAATTCATTTTAATCCATCTTACAAAAGTAGTTTTCCCCAAATGGGTTAGAAATTTAAGAAATACAGTTTGAGAAACAGTTCTAGATAATGAAATTGAGGCTCAGAGAGATTAAGTAGCTGCCAAAGTTTTAGTCATTGAGAGGCAAGGCATGGCTCAAACTTGTCTTACTGAAATGCCCATCAAATCATTTTATTTTTATGAAAATTAACATCCCACTTGACTAAGGCTGTGCCTGCTCACACCTGCCTATTGAAACAATGATACTAAGCTTGATTTGGGGGGCTGGGAGGACAGACGTCGGCATTGGGCCTTTCTATTGATGACAAGTTGGGTCATTACAGAGCATAGAAACAGGACTGTAGAGCTGGATTTTAACAATCAAAGTAATGATTTTGACCAGTCCATTCATGTAGTAGACACAGCTATGGCATGATTCATACAGTATCACTTGGAAATAAGAGCACAGTTTTTCCTTTGCTCCTTCTGCAACTCCCTAAAGGAGAAAAATAGGAAATACATAAAATTCTCATTTAAGAAACGTTATCTAACAGATCCCACATTCAGTGAAGTGGTTCATTCTGTAGTTTAAAATTCAAAGGGATTTCTCTGTATCATCTGTTAACATAAAATCGTGCAGTGATTACAGCTAGGAGCAGTAGACATGGGCTCTGGGGCAAGACACACTTAGACGTGGCTCCAGCCTTTGCAGTTTTCTTACTCTGAAACCGTGGCATTATGCTAACATTTCTGAACTTTTTGCCTCATTTGTAAAATGTGAATAATTCATACCTCATAGGATTTTGGGATAATTTAATAAGGTAACTCATATAAACTGGCCTCATCAAGTATAAAGTAGGAGGATAATTATATCAGATGCCCCCAAACCAAATGCATTTAACCACCTTGTTTGAGAGCCTTTCAAATGTACAGTCTCAAAATAATTAACTAAAAGGTTTTTTTTTGGTTGTTCTTTTTTTTTTTTTTAATTTAGTTATTCAGAAAGTAGGGTGTTTTTTTTTTCCAGCAAGTTGTAAAACAAGGTCATTTGACTCAATTGAAAAAATTGAATTAACTGAATGGTTGCATGTTTTATTTCCTTATATAGAGAGTCTAATGATTCAGAATGACATTCTAGTCTATTGTATACTGAAAACTGGTTTTATTAATTTGTGATATATTCACTTTTATAGATTACTGATAATCTTATCTCATAAGGATGTGGGAGAGTCAAATTAGATCATGTAATATATACTTTCTGGTACATCATGGCACTGAATAAATATATTTCCCCTGTATTCTACTTTACTTACAAGTGCTACTGTTTTTAGGTCAATGTCATGTTATAGCATTCGATTACATACAATGATTGGTATGTAATATTAGTATTTTGTTGACTCTTACTTCAAGACTTAACAGAATAAAATCTTTTATACTTGGAAGGTGGAAATGTGGGCATCCATGATTTAAAGCTGTTATGAATTTGCCTTGAAAGCTTATGTTGAAATTTCTCCAAATGAATGATAATAAAATCTCTGTGATGAATGATTCTCAAGGTCTGAACTCTAACTAGTTTCTGGAGCAGCCTGGAGCCTTTGGCATTTCCTCAGTAATTGGCCCCTAAATTGTGTCAACAAGTGCTTGTGTGCTCTTTATAGTTTTGCCTGACCGTTTTTGCCTTTAACCATTCCAATATTCTTTTCTTAGCAAAACACAAACCTGTGCTTTAGACCATTAATTAATTTTCCTTGAAACATCCTGGGGGTCGGAAGTCCAAACACTCTTTCAGAAGCTCATTTTAGGCAGCATTGGAAAGTATTTCAGAATATCATACAGGATTAGTTAGAAAACCGGTTGGAAACATTGGCTAACTTTATTTCCATCATCTGCTGTCACTTTGCTTGAATCCACAGATTTTAGATCCTGCCAGAGCACATATAATAGCCAGCTCACAGAATTATTGAAGCATTAAGTGAGATTAGATATATGAGTATTTTCCAAACTATCAACAATATACAAAGGATATAAAAGGTCAGATATTGTTATTTCATGGGATGCTTTTACTTCGCCACAGTTCTTTCACGGTCACATACTTATATAACAGCGTCCCAAGTAGTAAGAGAGGGGTGCGAACCTATCTCAAAATTTTCTTTCTTTTTATCAGACAAGAAAATCTTTCCCAGAAGCCCCCACTCTGGCAGATTGCCCTTAAATTTTCATTAGCCAAAACTAAGTCACATAATCATCCCTAAGGGAAGATCATGAAATTATCCATCTCAGGCAAGGGGAAACAGGATTACCATGATTGGTTTAGACCAAAAGGACACAAATGGTTGGATTTAAAGGTCTTTGATATCTATCTAGCCTCTAGTCTCAAGAGCCTAGCTTAGCTTTTCTGGGCTCCCTTAGTTCTTGGCTTCTAGCCTGCTTCCATATGTATACTCCTCTCATCTTAATATTCCCTGGACACCTTGACTATGCATTCTGATTTTGCCTCTTAAAATATACTTATCATTTCCATGAAGGAAGTATGTCAATCTCAAGAAATCCTCCAAGTGAAATGGAGGATTCTGAAATCTGCTACCTTAATTCTTCCAGGTATGTCTCCTTTTCTGTACCTCTTGTCCACCCAAGGAAATATGGAATTAGAAGAAAATGATGAGCTTTGGAATCAGATGGACCACAGTCTGAATCATGGCTCCATCACATCTTAGCTAACTATTAAACCTCTTTGGACTTCCATTTCCTCTTCTGCAAAAGGAAGATAAAATATATCTGCCTCAGAGGATTTAGTACAAGGATAGAAAGTACCTGGTCCATAACAGGAAACCAAAAGAGAGAATACATCTTTGTTATTTTCATTACCAAGCCACAAATTTCTTCCTGTGATTGCTCTATCTCTAAGACGGGTTCCAACTCTTCACTTGGCTCACTCAGGTTGGAGACCTGGTTTTTGGTGTCTTATCTGGCTTTAATGCTGTACTCCTTCAAGACATTTTCATTGCTTCCAATATTCTGCTCTTTGTCTGTTGTTTCTGACACAACTCTGGATAAAAAGTGCTCAGATACCTGTTGCCCCGTCTAAGAGAAACAACAATAATAAACACTTGTGAAAATGAAAAAAATAAGGTAAATGTAATGAACATATAAGAGAGTGCAGTAAAGATCAGCCAAGCCCAATTGCACTCATGACACAGGCTGGACAGGTGGCTGAGTGCAATGGGTAACATAGACTCTGACAACATGAATAACAAGGACAGTAAAACTTCAAAGGACAATATTATCAGGTATTGTAAAAGCAACAGAAACAGAGAGAGCAGGAGAAGACAATGGATCTAGCCATTCTGGTAGATGAACTGTTGACAAAAGACCTGGAAGCCCAAAAGATATTCACATTTCTGTAGCTTTTCTTTAAATCATAATGAGACACAATTAGCTGTATTTTTTTAATTTAGGGACATAGTCAATTTATGTTATAATCTTTTTCATGGTGTGTGTATTGTTACACTAAGTATTTTTATGTCATTTTTGGGTATATAGATTCTCAAAAGAAGCCAAGTAACATTGAATACAGTTCAATTTGATTTTTACCATTGATTATCCCTAGTTGGGTTCATCAACACTCTTAATCACACAGGGCGAAGGTGAGGTGAAATGTCTCACAAATGTTTACCTGCTCTCACCTGTTGTTGAAACTTTGCATTCAGTGCTCAATCTAGGTGCAGAAGCATAAGACAGACGGTAATTGTCATCAAGTCCTTTCTATTGATGTTCTAGACTCTCTGCCTGGATTCTACATACTGTCAATAGAAAGACGACAGATTCAACCTTCAACCCTTCCCCTCCCCAGAGGCCATTGGGGTGGGACTGAAAGGCTCAACCCTTTAATCACGTGATTGGTTTTCAGGGCAATTCTCCCTGAGTTCCTAAAGTTGCATCATTAACACAACAAATAACACCTTTATCATCTCATCACTTAGGAAATCCCCAGGATCTTAGAAGCTATGTGCCAGGAAAAGTGGAAAACCAAATATCTACCTCTTCTAAATCACAATAGCACTGTGAACTAGCATAGCTTTTCAGGAATGAACTTGGTAAAATTAATATTTGTGTACTTTATACCCAGCAGTTCTGCACTTGGGGTATAACTCTCAGAAAAGTCCTCAACCAGATCAATAAAGGAAAATGAATATGTGTATAGGAATATTTTCTGCAGCATGTTATTGTCAGGAGTTGGACAAAACTCCAACTTTAGTTTTTCACTGAAGGATTAGATGAATAAAATATGTATCAAACACATTTGATAGTATATTTTGTCTTTGCTAAAAGCAACAAATAGCTGTAAATACAGTAATAACAAATCTTAATGTTGAATGAAAAAAGATTTAGAATTTAAATCCATTTATGTAAACTATTAATATAAGCACATTCATAGATGGCATTAGAAAATCATCAATGGATATTAAATTTGATAGATGAAATTGGATAAAGAACAAGATATTTACATAATCCAAAATGTTCCCCTATAAATTACTTAGTAAGTGGAGTGACCTGGTATACACCACCTCAGGTAAATGATGAAAGTTAGGATCACAAATATTGGGGTCAACACAGATTATCTGTTTCCCACTACAATACATGGAGAAAGACGCACTATTAACTCAATGCTATTCCTGTCCAAAATGCATAAAATGAATTAATCTCTGAGGAAATATTAGACAAACCCAAAGTGAGGAACATTCTATAAAATAATTGGCCTATACTCTTCAGAAATTTCAATGTCTTGAAGTCAAAAGAAAGACTAAGAGACTATTACAGATTACAGGAATCTAAAAAAAAATGCAAAACAAATGTAAAGAGTGATCCTGGATTAGATCCTACACCAGGAAAAAAAAAAGCTGCAATAAAGGAAAGTACTGGAAAATTGAATGAAATTAGAATATGGACTATGGATTCGATTACAGTATCTCATCACTGTTAAATGTCTGATTTTGGTAACAATACTGTGGTGATGTAAGAAAATGTCCTTGTTCCTAGGAAATATATGCTGAAGTATTTAGGGGTAAATCTCCAACCTACTCTCCAACTATTGTAGGAAAAATATATTTCTTTCTCTCTTTCTCTCAACACACACACACACACATACACACACGCAGAGGTGAAGTACATGGAGCAAAATGGAAACAGTTGGTGAATCTGGATAAAGGGTATATATCAGCTCTTGATATTGTTCTTGTGACTTTTATGTATGTTTTAAATTATATCAAACTACTAAGTATCTTAAAAACTTACAGACACTTCAACAAAGTACACACAACTAAAAGCATACTTAAATACATTTGAGTGGGTGCCTTGAAGAGGGGAAGGATGTGAGTTGAGATAGAGAGAAAGGAGAAAGATTAATAAAACCAGAGTAGGACCATGCCTCAGCTGATGATGGTTGTGGACTGTGAACTAAAGAGAAGACAACCTCTTTTCTCTGCAGCAAGATCAGGAAGAGATGATGGAGAGATAGGTGTAAGCTGCTCATATAGAGTAGTGTGGATATACTTTAAGATACCAAACTGGACTTGATTTACTGAATATTTCCTTCTCTTGCATTTCAGGCAAGTAGCAGGACCCCTGATATATTTTATTGTTTCAGGGATTTTTGCAGGGCAGAAAGCAGCAGCTATGTGAAGACAGTTGTACTTCCTATCTTTTGTAAAAGCCTAAACCCAATGATGAAAGCATCTGAGGGTATTTGAAGAGAGGAAGGGGAGATTTGTCCTAGAATAAAATGGAGCTGGAGGTCCGAGAAGGAAAAAGCAATCTAGAGCAGATGGGCTCTGGATACAGTGCTCTCAATCCCACCAAATAGTTGTATGTCCTAATTGGACCCGCAAAGGTATCCCTGGGATCGTAGGTATCTCAAAGGTGGCCAAGGTGGACAGGTAAGCGATGGCCAGAGGATCTGCCTGATAATGTGCTGCTGTGTAAGACCTTAGGGTCTTTGCACAACCCTTGGGAGAGTCTTATTAATAACTTAGGTTTCCTGCCACGATAGGCGCATATGTGCTTAGAAGTACATTAAAGTTTAATTTCAGAGAATAAGAGAATGGCTGTTTCTGCACTTTTTTTCAAATAAAATTCCAACTTGCCTCAAATATATCCTTCTATTTCTAGAATAGTCATTTTACTAAGCTGGTTTTCCAACTTTATAACTGCGTGTAATACCTGGTACAATAGTCTGCGATCGCCTGCATCATGTGATCGTTTGATGCCATCTTTAGGAAAATGATAGAGGAGTCACTTTGATCAGTTCTTTAGAAAAGAGCTTTAGAGAGAAATGATGTTTTCATGTACTGTTATTGAGAAATAACCCTTAGTTGTTTTCTTTAGCTTGCTCCAAACGCTATTTTTTAAGTTGAAGAATGTGTCACTATGGTAGAGAGGGAAAATGTGACCCCAGTATAATTTCTATAGTCTGATAAAAGGCTTAGGAAGGGGACATGTGGGTGACAATAGATGAGGAAAGGGGATAGTGTCAGTGCAACCAACTAATGTTATGATTCCCAAGACAAATTCAAGGAAAGGAAAGGGCATATTTTTTTCTTCAAAATACCAGTTGTTCCCCAACTTCTTCTAAAGAAAACAGGTATCCACATCTAATTCTTGGGGGCGGGGCAGTGGAAAACATGAATAATTCTATGAATTGCCAGAATTGGGAGGTGGTAAATGAGTGGCTGGGGAGGGAGAGTAAAGGAAAGCTAGAAAAGCGTGGAGAAAGGAAGAAAAGGACAGTGATATCTCTGTGGAATGAAAGAGGCAAATTTCATTGCACGTTGAGGAAAAATGACTCCATCCTGGCAGAGGAAGACAAACCGGATCATAAAGTAACAACAAAGGTTGGAATATGCTCTGCGTGCTTGTGGTGGCACGTGTGTGCTCTCTTTTTTAAGTGGTAAATTAGAGCTTTGTCTACAGGTGCATGAAGAGCAGAGGCGTGAGATAATGATCCCAGTATAAGGCGAGGAACTGACACATCTCCCTTTTTGGCAGCTCTTCAGCACCTTGAGTTTAGACCTGGCACAACAGCCTGTCCTGGCATTCCTGGGATGGTTTAGAATAGTGCTTCTCAAGCTTTCATGTGCATGTGAATCACCTGAGAACCTGATGAGAAATGTAGACTCTGGTTCAGTGTGTCTGTGGTGGCACCTGCGTGTCTGCATTTCCACCAATTCTCGGGGGAAGCCAATGCTGCTGATCCTTAGACCACACTTTGAGGTACAAGAGCCTGGACCATATCATCACAGATAAACACGGATATTCAAAGATGTGCAATATTCATATACATGTAAAAACTTGGACACATACACGTGAAAAGAAAGACATTCACTCATTCGTTCAGACAATAAAGTTGGAGTGCACTCTTTTAGGGCAGGCACTGTACACGTATAGCCATACACATGGAGAACACAATTTAGGACTGATCTCTGCAAATAGACCTTAAAAATCACCGACTATTTCTTTGTTTTCTGAAGACATGCCATCATCATCCAGCACCAATCTCTTCGAACACCCTTGTTTTCCTTACTCTCAGTTGCTAGCAGACCTTAGAATGGGCAGCTGCCAATGTGCAGAAGATGATCCCAGTATCCTGAGGTATTTCTCTTCACTGTTTGAAAGTCTTAAAATGGCCATATGGCATAGAGGTGAGAATATGGGTATTGAAATGAGGAGGCCTGGCCTTAAATCTGAACTCCATCACTTATAACAGATTTAACCTCCTTGAGCTCCAGTTTCTGCATTTGCAAAAGGGTAATAATAAAGACTCCCTTATGTGGATGGCTATTCACCCAATTCAACAACTATCTATTATAGTTCGATAGTCTGCAAAGGACATAGAAATGAAGTTGACTCGATTTATTGACTCAAGGAACTCACAGTCTGGTGGAGAAAGCAGACACAGCAGAAGTATGTAAAGGAAACAGCATAGGGAGGCAGTGATTAACTTTACCAGGGGAGTAAAGTCTTCCCAGAGGAGCTGATAGCTGAGCTGGGTTTTGAAGGATAGGAAGGGTTATCTGGTAGAAAAGGAGAATATAGCCATGCTTCTCAAATTTAATCTGCATCCAAATCACTGGAATTGAAGTACCTGACCTAGTACTTGGGGCAGGGCATGTGATTCTGCGTTCTCTAACAAGCTCTAAGCAACGCTGATGTTGTTGGTCACACACCTGGAGAAGCAAGGGAGTAGGGCATTTCAGATTAAGGAAATACCAGCACAAAGATGACACTGAGAAGCAGTATGGTGGGTTTGGAGAACAATAAGCAGCTTGGAATGGTTGGACCATCAACTGCTGAGAAGGAAGTCATGGGAAGTGATGCTGGAAAGTGGGCAGAGTTAGATTCAAGAGAATTAAATGAAAAGACATAAGTGACTCTATCTGGCATTTAGTGAATGCTGCAGCAAATTTGCAGTACACAAGATGAACACCCAAAAATAAATTGTATTTTTGTAAACCAGTAATGAACAATCTGAAAAGAAAATTAAGAAGACAATTCCATTTACAATTGCATGCAAAAAAATATAATACCTAGAAATAAATCCAACAAAGCAAATGAAAGACTTGTGCTCTGAAAATAACAAAACACTGATGAAAGCCATTGAAGAAGAACTATGTGAGTGGAAAGACATCCCATATTCATGAATTGGAACACGTAATAATGTTAAGATGGAAATACTACCCAAAGCAATCTACAAATTCAATAGAACACCTTCCAATTTTCCAAATTTCCAATGGCTCTTTGCAGAAATGGAAAAGCTGATCATCAAACTCATATGGCATTCCAAGGGGCCCTGAGTAGCTAAAACAATATTGAAAAAGAGGAACAAAATTGGAAGACTCACACTCCTGATTTCAAAACTTACTACAAAGCTACAGTAACCAAAATAGCATGGTCCTGACATAAGGATAGACAAATAGACCAATGGAATAGAACTGAAAGTCCAGAATAAACCCATATATCTATGGCCAATTGATTTTCAGCAAGGGTGCCAAGACCACTCAACGAGAAAACAGTGTTTTCTTCAATAAATTGTCCTGGGACAACTGGATATCCACATGCAAAAGAATGAAATTGAACAGTCACCCCACACTATATGCCAAATCTAAGGGCCGGGAAAAGGAACACATGGAAATCTTCTGTGCAATTTTCCTGTAAACCTAAAAGTGCTATACAAAATAAGTCTAATTAAAAACAACTCCATATGAGATACAATACACAGCACTAGAATAACTAAAACAAAAAAAGACTGATGATAACAAGTGTTGTTGAGGAGGAATTGCTGGGAGGAATTGAAAACCAAAGTATACCTACTTTGGAAAACAGGCAGTTTTTTATAAAGTTAAACATACACTTAAATATAGCTCAGCACTCCCACTGCTGGCAAGTTATATAAGAGAAAAAAAAATGTCCATTAAAGGACTATGAAATGTGCATAGCAGCTTTATTCATAATAGCTGAACACTGGAAACAAAAGTCTTATCAGGTGGTCATTGGATATACAAATTGTAGTATAAACATACAATGAGAATACTACTCAGAAATAAAAAGGAATGAATTACTAATATACACAACAACTTGGGTGAATCTCAGAAACTATTACTATAAGTAAAATAGCCAGATACAAATCCTATATCCTATATGATTGCATTTATATGAAATTCTAGAAAAGGCAAAAGTGCATTGATATAAAACAAATGAACTATTGCCAGGAGCCAGGGTCAGGGCAGGTATTTACTAAAAAGGAAGCAAGGGAAGCTTTGAGGGGTAATGGAAATGTTCAAATCATGGCTTTGGTGGTGGTTACATAATTGTTACATTTGTCACCAAGTAGTGAACTAAGAATTAATGAGTGTTTTCATGTGCCAATTACACTTTAATAAGGGTGGTGTTTTAAACCATTGAAAAATGATCTCAAAATGAATCAATGACTTAAATACTAGAGCTAAAACAGTAAAACTCTTAGAAAGAAACATAGGAGTAAATCTTTATGACTTGGATTTGGCAATGGATTCTTAGATATAACATCAAAACATTAGCAACAAAAGAATAAATAGGTAAATTGGACTCTATCGAGATTAAAAAGTGTGCATCAAAAGACATTATCAAGAAAATAAAAAGACAACATACAGAATGGGAAAATATTTGTAAATTGCATATTTGATAAAAGCCTAATATCCAGAATATGCAAAGAACTATTTAACTCAGTAACAAAAAAGACCACCAATCCAATTTAACAATGGGCAAAGGACTTGCATAGACATTTCTCAAAAAAAAAAAAAAAAAAAAAAATCTACAAATGGCCAAAAAACACATGAAAAGATGCTCAATCTCTTTAGCCATTAGGGAAATGCAAATCAATACCACTTCACACACACTAGGACAGGTATAATAAAGAAATGGAAAACAGCAAGTGTTTGTGAAGCTATGGAGAAACTGGAACCCTTGTAATTGCTGGTAGGAATGTAAAATGGTTTAGCTGTTGTAGAAAGCAATTTGGCAGTTCTTCAAAAAGTTAAACATAGAATTACCATTTGACCAAGCAATTCCACTCCTAGGTATGTACCGAAAAGAATTACAAAGCAAATAAATGTACACACATGTTCACATCAGCATTATCCTTAATAGCCTCAAAATGGAAACAACCCAAATGTCCTTCAACAGAACAATGGATAAATTGTAGTACATAATACAATGCAATATTATTCAGCCACAAAAAGGAATGAGGTATTGATACATGCCACAATGTGGAAGAACCAGAAAACATTATGCTAAGTGAAAGAGGCCAGAAACAAAAGATTATATATAGTGTGATTTCATTTTTACAAAATATCCAGAAAAGATAAATCTACAGAGACAGAAAGCAGACTGTTGCCAGGACCTAGAGGTAGGAGGGAATAGAAAGTAACTGCTCACTTTCACCAGGAGAGCTCCAAGATGGCAGAGTAGATAAACACTGTGCCTGCTTCCTTCCATGAACACATTAAAATTACAATTAAATTATAGAACAATCCACCTGAAGAACCATCTGAAGTCTGGCCTCAAAGAAGTTTTATACTAAGGATATAAAGAAGAAACCACGTTGAGACTGGTCGGAGGGGTTGAGACGTGAAATGGGCAGGCCCCAAATCTCTGTGGGGTGGCTGAGAACCAGGAGGGATGTCTAGGCCACAGAGTTTCCCCCACAGAAGAGTGAGAGACCCCAGTCCCACACCAGCTTCCCCAGCTCAGAGTACTGCTGGGAAGAGGAGCCCCCACAACATCTGGCTATACAAAACAGTGGGGATTCCAACTATCTAAGTGGGACCGAAGGGGGCGGGAAACCCAGACATCCTCTTAAACGACCCTCACACAGACTCTTTCACTCGCAGCACTCTCCTAGGACTCCGGCAAAGGAACAGTAACTTGGGGGGTGTCAGAGCCATATGAGGGGCCGACTCAGGTGTGTGTCTTGGAGTGAGGGCTGGAGGACAGTTGGCAGTTTCCCTGAGTGGAGTCCTCCTCCCGAGCAACTGTCAGATGGGTGCCATCTTTCCAGTGGTGAGCTAAATCTGAAGCTGATTGGCCTGGTGAATCCTGTAGCTCTATCCTGCTTACTCATTATGAACCTGCCCCACCCAATTCCCCCAACTCCAGAAGCACTTTCTCGGGAGCAGTCAGCCCACCTACATTGTACTCTTTCTTGGAAAACTATCAGAGTCCACAGGCCCCAGGCGGGTGGTGACTGGCTTCTGTGTGCTCTGAGACTTGCTGAGTAGCTCCAGGCTCAGCACTCGCACCAAACTAGAGTCTATTTTAACCTGGTGACCACAATTCTTCCCACTCTAGTGACTCCCTGAGACTCTGCCCCACTGAAATCGCATACAGCATGAGGCTTTATCAGTGGCTGAACCTAGAGGGAGGCACCAGGTGGCAGCAGGCATTGGGGTGTCCTGACTTTTTGTGGAGCAACCCCAGACACAGTACTGGTGGCAGATGTCCTCAGATCGTAGCGTATCCTCTCCCACATGACTCCATTTTAGCACAGGCAACTGTGGATCACTTTGTAGTTCCTACTAGGTAGTCCCTGAATGGTCACAGGCAGTGGGTGACCTGGACCTGTACTGGAGCACATTCCAAGAGGCCCCAGAACAAACATACTTGGAAATGGGTTTCAAATTACAGCAGAGCACCACCCAACTAGCCCTGCAAGTGGCACACACAAGGGTGGTCTCAACAGGCACCAGAGCTCACTGGAGCAAATCCCATTCAGTGGGATACCCTCCCTACCCCACACAATAGCTCATAAACTGTGGATGGGGCCAAACCCAACAGCCAATCATCCTGAGGGCAAATGCCACCCACTGATGTCCCAATAGCAATCAAGGTTTAACTATAATAGGAGGGCACACACAACCCACACAAAGGACATTCTTGGAGCACCTGGAGCACATTAACAGGGAGAAGGTGCCAGAGACCCACAGAGCACCTACTACATGAGGCCACCTGGACAAGACTTGGAATCATAGCAGATCTACCTAATACATAAAAGCAAACACAGAGAGGCAACCCAAATGAGGAAACAAAGAAATACACCCCAAATGAAAGAACAGGAAAAAACTCCAGAAAAAGAACTAAATGAAGTGGAGGCAAGCAACCTACTAGAGACAGAGTTCAAAACAATGGTTATAAGGACGCTCAAGGAACTTAGTGAGAACTTCAACAGAGAGATAGCAAGCATAAAAAAGACATAGAAACCATAAAATAGAAGCTGTCAGAAGTGAAAAATACAATAACTGAAATGAAGAATATACTAGAAGGAATCACCAGCAAACTAGATGAAGCAGAGGATCGTTTCAGTGATTTGGAAGACAAGGTAGTAGAAAACACCCAATCAGAATATCAAAAAGAAAAAAGAATCCAAAAATATGAGGATAGTTTAAGAGACCTCTGGGACAGCATCAAGCGTAACAACATTCACATCATAGGGGTACCAGAAGGAGAAGAGAGAAAGCAAGCAATTGAGAACCGATTTGAAGAAACAACCACTGAAAATTTTCCTAACCTGGTGAATGAAATAGACACACAAGCCCAGGAAGTGCAGAGTCCCAAACAGGATGAACCCAAACAGGCCCATACCAAGACACATTATAATTAAAATGGCAAAGGTTAAAGACAAAGAGAGAATCTTAAAAGCAGCAAGAGAAAGGCAACTAGTAACTTATAAGGGAGCTTCTATAAGATTGTCAGCTGATTTCTCAACAAAAACTTTGCAGGCCAGAAGAGATTGGCACAAAATATTCAAACTGATGAAAAGGAAGCACCTACAACCAAGATGACTCTACCCAGCAAGGCTATCATTTAGGATCAAAGGACAGATAAAGAGCTTCCCAGACAAGAAAAAGGTTAAGGAGTTCATCACCACCAAACCAGTATCACAAGGAATGTCAGAGGGACCTCTCTAAGATGGGAAAAAAAAAAAAAGATCAAAATTATGAATAAAAAAAGGCAATAGCTTAATATCTATCAACAATTACTTTCAATGTAAATGGATTAAATGCTTCAATCAGAAGACATAGGAGGGCTGAATGGAGAAGAAAACAGGACTCTTATGCTGCTTTCAAGCACTCACTTCAGTTCAAAAGACATACACAGACTGAAAGTGAAGGGATGGAAAAAGTTATTTCATGAAAATGGAAACAAACAAACTACAACAACATCAACAACAAAAAATCTGTGGTAGCAACACTTATACCAGACAAACTAGACCTTAAAACAAAGGCTATAACAAGAGACAACAAAGGATCCACTGATTCAACTTCTGGATATTTATCCAAAGAAACCCAAAACACTACTTTGAGGGGGTGTGTGCATCCATATGTTCATTGCAGCATTGTTTACAATGGCCAAGATGTGGAGGCAGCCTGTGTATCCATCAATGGAAGAATGGATAAAGAGGAGGTGGTACATATATACAATGGAATATTGCTCGGCCATGGAAGGAAATGGGTTCTTGCCATCTATGGCATCATTGATGGACCTGGAAGGTACTGTGCTAAGTGTCAGACAGAGAGAGACAGATGCAATGTGGTTTTGCTTATATGTAGTATCTAAAAAACAAAATAAAGAAAATGAACAGAAACAAATTCATAGATACAGAAAACATTTTAGTAGTTGCTAGATGAGAGGGGCATTGGGGTATGGGTGAAAAATGGGGAAGGGATTATGAAGTACAAATTGGTTGTTAGATAGTAGTTATAGGGATGTAGGGTACAGCATAAGGAATATGGTCAATAATATTGTAATAACTATGTATGGTGTCAGATGGGTACTAGATTTTTTGGGGTGATATATGGGAAGGTGTTGATGGCAGGGTGAAAAAGGTGAAGGGGTTAATAAGTACAAATTAGTAGTTACAAAACAGTAAAGTAAAGCAAAGGGAATATAGTCAATGATATGGTAATAACTATGTATAGTGCCAGGTGGGTACTAGATTAGTCAGGGGTATCACTTTTTAAATTATATAAATGTCTAACCACTGTGCTGTACACCTGAATTTAATATAAAGTAATATTGAATGTCAATTGTAATTGAAATATTAAAAAGGGGGGGGAAGGAGAAGGGGAATAAGAGGTCCAAATTTCCAGGTATAAAACAGATAAGTCATGGGGATGTAATGTACAACACAGGGAATATAGTCAGTAATACTGTGATAGCGTGGTACGGTGTCCGATGGTTGCTGGACTTACTATGGTGCTCACTTCTTTAGGTATATAAATGTTGAATAACTATGGTGTACACCTGAAACTAATAAAATATTGTATGCTAGCTATGTTTTTAATAAAAATATTTTTTAAAGAGGAAGTAACTGTTTAAAGGGTACACATTTCCTTTTGGGATGATGAAAATATTTTGGAACTAGGTAAAGATGGTGGTTGCACAATACTGGGATTGTACTAAATTGTTCACTTTAAAATGGTTAATCATATTGTACACCTTACATTTATATACTTTTATTTATCACTTATACCTCAGTAAAGCTGGGGGGAAAATGACAAAACAAAGGCCATCTAATACAAAATAAATAAATAAAATGGCTAATATTCTGTTTCATGAACTTTATCTCCATTGAAAAAAGAAAGGATGCTGTTGGCCCTGACGAAAGATGACAAGTTTAAATTCAAGCAAAGGCAGTGACAAAGGAGGACGAGAAGCAGACCATGAAGAGAGGTACCGGACGGTCGAGAATGGGAGAGAGGAAGGAGTAAAGGGTGATGCTAAAACTTCTCCTCTGGAAGGGCTGATGCGATGTTGCTGCAGATGGGAACGTGGGAGGAAGACCATGGTTGAAGTGTGGAGACAATGTGTTTAGTTGGGTCCTGAGGACTGAAGATACCTGTGGAAGTGTGCGGGTGGACTGCTCTCAGAGTCCAGTGGACCACAGGCTCCTGGAATGTAGTGAAGAGGAGAGAGCTGTAGGATATCCTGGTGGAGAGACTTTATACATGAAACTCAATTCTGAATCAAAATATTGATCATATACAAGACATCATCAATGTCTTACCTTCCTGCTACCAGGACACACGATCCTGTCAGTAGATTCAGTTTTGCCTGATTTTAATTGATTAGCGAAGACTGAGGATTATACAATATTAAGGATTCATCCAGGGACATAGCAAATCCATCCCAGAGCCAGAATTAGTCCAATACTCAAGCTCTCACTACGCTTGCTTCAATAACCCACTCGCCAGGAACCGTTTCACCCGCTGACAGCAGCGTCAAACTTAATCCCAGATTCAGGGAGAAAGAATTGTATCACTTTCCAGGCTGGTTGGCTTCCTGGGAAAATATATCTATTTTCCTAAAAGTCTCTTTAACTCCAGAAAATTAGCTGGAGCAGGTTTTATTGCTCTGAGCAAGCTCAGTTTTAACATCCTTCTGTGTCACACATCTGTATTCTCAATTTCTCTCGGTCACTTTTGCTGCTCTGCCTTCACCCTGTTACCACCCCTCCCCAAAGAAAAGAAAAGCCCTGAATCCCCAAGAAACAAATTCTTTGCTGTAGGGGCACTGAAACAGCAAGACCATCTCTCTAAATTCTTCCCACTCCCCACTATGATCAGGCCCCCATAAACTTCAAGTTTGGAATCCACTGGAAATGTCAATTTCATTGCATACAAAAACACCTTTGTAAACTTGTGACAAAGAGGCATTCAAGAATCCAGGAAGCAATTGTCAGTGCTTCAGAAATCATTCTTTATTCACACCTGGAAAACATCTGACAGGGGCACAGGAGAGACAGATGAACTACAGGTAAGTACAGGAATTTAAGTTTGTTTCTCCTTTTCTTGAACCCCTTCTATCTATAACACCTTTGGCTCATCCTTCGTCTTCCCAGACAGGGCACCTTGGAAACCTGCCCTCGCAAATTCTCCCTGCCCCAACTTAATTCTCTTTTTGTCCTTTGCAGCTGATTTTGAGCCACACAGCCCCAGATGGTCGGTCTGGGAACAGACACAGGCTTTTTCAAAGAGACAATATTGATTCCCTCTAGACCCACAATGACCTCTTTCTTCTACCTCTTCTTATTCCAGTTCACAAGGCTTTTCATCCCCACTGAACACAGCACTTCAATATGGATCAGAGAATGGGCCCAAACTCAAAATCAACTGTTCCGATCCAGGAAGCTTCGACTGGCACAAGCAGCGTTCCAATAAGCAGGGTCTGGTGCCATTGTTTGTTACAAGTCTCTCACCAGCTGGCTTTGCTATGCTTGGCTAAGAATTAGACAAGGGAGGGGGAGGATCTCGCTTGAATAGGAAGAGAGACAAGAGCAGGCTTTCAAAGGGGACACGCTAAGGACAGGCTTGAAGGGACAGGGACTAGGGGATATCGCCCACAGGGGTGGTTCTGCTTGTGCAGAAGAACCAAGAAGGCAGGGGAGAAACAAGTGTACATGCACTTATCTGGCTCGGAAACAAAACCAAGTTCAGAAGGACACTGAAACCACTCACTCCAATTCACCCCTTTGACTCCAGATCTAAGGAATACCTTCTGCGAGGAAATAAAACATAAAATGTTGGTTAAAACTTTAATTTTCACAATTGGCATGCGGAACACAAACATGCTCACAGCCATTAGATTTTCTTTAGGGAGGCAAACTGTCTTAGTCATCTGTTTGAAATGTCATTTATCCAGTAGCAGAGCAATATGAGATGGCCTACTTATGAATGTTGCAGCTAGCGAACACAGCAGCATTTCAAAAATGTAAACAACGTGGGATAACAAAATTTTAACATAACACATTGTAATCATACACATTACTGCTAATCCATAGTATGTCCTGATATTATTCCATGCCTTTTTAACCAGCTCATCAAACACCAGAAGGAGACAATGTTACAAATGGTTGGGATCACTAGCTCTAGAATCAACATAACTCTGTCACCACCTAAGTACCTAGAAGAGTCTCTTAATTTCTCTCAGCCTCGTATTTTTTTTTTTTTTTCATTTGTACAATAGAGGGTGATGATACTACCTACAATGAGAATGAGTGAAAAACTCTTAACGTAAAAAATACTTAGCATAATGCTGGCTCACCACGAGCACTTAATAAAAGATACGAATGCATTATTATGGTTATGACCAGTTTGTGATGATTTTGGAGTCATCATAATGATGTCAAGTATTGTACCTGGCCCAGTCAGTCCTTTCACGTAAGTGTTTGTGAAAGTGGATGTTAACACTGAAATGTCCTTAGAGGCTGTGCTTCATGCTAAGTGATCTGTCACTGCTCCTGATCCTCCCTGTTTCTTAGCTTTTGCTTCTCAACATATTACATTTTAGAGTCTTTCGCTTTGCTGCTTTTAATCTTATCTCCCCGTAAATTAAGACTTCTCCTCCCAGCACCAAGGAAACTAGATCATCTTTCATGATAAATTAGTAGGTTTAAATTTCCACAATCCTGTTACATTTGTAGTATAATTATACTCATTCTATAAATGACAAAACTGAGGCTTGGAAGCACTAAATAAATTGCCCAAGGTCTTTCCAGGATGATGTGATTTCAAATTCTATGCTTGCACCTAGCATGCTATACACAGCCATAGAATTAGGACCTATGAAAATCATTTTGGCTTGCTTTTGTGTGTAATGGGGAGCCAGAGGAGGTTTTAGTGGAAATGTAATATGATGAAATTTACTTTTAAGAAAATAACTCTGGACAATGGATTATGGAGGAGACAGGCTGAAGGCAAGGAGAACAGACTGGACAATCAAAATAGACCTGAGCAGGACTTAACCTAAGACTTTGGCAGCAGGGATGAAGAGATGGAGAGGGTCTCTAGAAATATATCTGAGTAGACACAATAGAACTCAGGGACTGGCTGGATGAGGGCAAAGGAGCCCTAGAGTAAGTCACTCAGGTTTTCAGGTTGATGAATGAGTGGATGGTATGGCTGCTACCATCTATGTTAGGGCAGCATTTCTTATTCTGTCTTCTGGGGAATAGAAATATTAAGGTCATCAGTCAAAAGGAGCCCATTATTAAACATGGTTGGGTTAAACAGGATTGCGTGACCCAGGACTTCTCAACATGGTGAAACATATAGTGAAACACTACCATCCGTTGGGAATCCAGAGAACAACTCCTTATGCACTGGGGATGTCCAGGAGCCTCGACAATATGGGCCTGGGGCTCAAGATTGCTGGGCTGGAAGCAAAGCTTTGAGGAGTATTTTCTTCCACAGATCTTGGATGAAAGTGTTTCTGTGTTTGTCACAGTTTCCCCTCACTTGATAAGAGTTGCTAAATAAAGATACTTTTAAAATTCTGAAACCAGTGGCTATACATCTTGGGTTGAAAATGAAGTGTAGGTGAATACTAAAATATATCTACCTCTGGGTACAACCAAATAGCTTTATATATGAACTGTGTACCATCCAATTCAAATTGGCAAGCTTTGGGAATTGTCAGAATAAAATGGTTATCCACTGAGTGAAACTCCAGAGACAAGATATGGTTAATTGTGTGATATGCCACTGGGAGAATCAGGGGCACCCACGACTTCCCTGGAGCAGGCTCAGGGGTTCAGAGTTAATTCAACTCAGTTGACTGGGGACTTATTTGCCCCCCAGGAAAAACCACCATGACATTGTTTGTACAATCACAGCAACTTTTTGTACATTGGCAGGAATATTCTCCCAGCTGCCCAAGTCTGTGGTTTCTCTGGTTAAGCCGTAAAAGGACTTGTGACCTTAAATAGCCCACAAGGGTTTGAATGATGGAGCCGGAAATCCCTTCTGTCAACCACAGTGAAATCTGTTGACCTATCATTTTGCATCAGTGTGGGGTAGGTTAACTCTTGTTTTCAAAGATCTACTAGAACATCTAGTGCCACCATGGTTCACTTAGTCAGCGACAGCCCCCAAAGCAATATGAGGAAAATGAGGCACAGAGAGGTGAAAGCAGTTGCCTTAGATCACACAGCTTCACACAGCAGAAAGGTGAAGGTTCTGGTTCACATATTTTCATCCACAGGGTATCCAGAGACAAATCATATTACTTCTATCAGAGTTTCCCAGCTTCAGTCATTCATATACCACATACCACTGATTAGTGACTTATTATTTATTATTTAACACTATTTACTTAGTGTACTTAAAAAACAGACTTTTAAAACACTAGTTTTCCCTAAGATATAGAATATGTAAATTCACACAATTGATGTGTTATTCTTTTCTAATCCACATGAAAATAAATTCGTAACTCTAAAAATTTTGTTCTTACCCATCCTAAAATTTGTTCTCCAACCATCCGTGGGCATTCACTTTTCCTCGGAACAGCTTACAGCGTAAACTAGAAAGTTGCTTGCTCCAAACCTTACCTACGGGTACATACAGCCATTCAACACAACTTACAGCTACAGGGTACCTGCGAGCAAGTTCAGGGCCTGTGCCACATGGATTCCTCGTTCCCTGTCACCTCCTCTATGATGCTGAGCCCGATAACTAGAGCCCGATGACACAGATTCCTTCGTCACCCTGAGCCAGTGAGGCCCAGCAGGTGACTGAGCATTTTACCGCCTACTGTCTTACTCTCCAATTAGGTCTCCTCTCCTCAACAAGATTTTAAGCCCCTCCAGAATATTACCGTTATTGTATCCCTGGTGACCACTAATAAAAGAGCCTTGAACTGTGTGCTTAGTGATTGATGAAGCACCATTGCTAATGCCCAGGGTGAAAACAATCAGATCTACACCCAGGAAGAGAAGAAGAAAGTCATGGGAACTGAGCCCCCACCGTATACCAGGAACCCTTCCAGCATTATCTTGTTCATTTGTAATGAATGTGCACAGCGGCTCTGTGTGGTAGGAAACTGCGGTGAAGAGACGCCAAAGACAGTGCCGAAGTGAATGCAGCTGGCAGGTGTCCGAGCTGGGAGCAAATCCGAGATCTGGCTGATTCCAGGTGAGCTGCTTTTTCTACTGCCGCGGGCTGCTGTACTCTGCTTCTGGTAGAAAAAGGTGCTTTCAGGGGAGTGAAGATAACCTTCTCCATCAGGGAAAGACTGCAGTTTCTCATTATCTCAAAACATGACTCCTCTGCTGCCAAGTGTTAAATTAATAGTCAATCACAAACTGTGACCATGGGCTGAAGATGCTGGAAAGCAAGCCTGGGCATGGATGACCAGGGTAATGAACCATCCACACAATAAATTCTGTGGGCAAGAGTCTGGACCAGGCTCTCCTTCTCCTCTCTGAGTCATACAAATTCCTGGCTAGAGCATGGCCAATTGGTTTATGTCCGAATGGATTGGGCACCTGTGGATCCAGCAGCTGCAAAATGTTTCATGTTGGCTCATTCACAGTGGATTAACAAGTCAGGCCTGGGAGGAAGAGATGACCAGGCTCTTGCCTCTGTTCAAAGCGTCGCTTAACACTCTGAGATTGGAAGCCAGGCGGGAGATGGCAAACTATAAAGGAATGCCCAAGTGGGGAGCAGGGAGCAGAGCGCTTCTCAGGGGCCTCTGAGCACAGGGCCTGGCTGCCGTTTGCTGACCTGCAGACAGTGTGCCTCCGTGCTCCTGTAGTCTGCCCTGGAGCCAGCCTATGCTGCTTCACTGCAGAGAGAGACACTTGCTAGAAAGGCTTCTTCAAATAGGCAGAGAGAAGGGTGGGACTTGAGGGTTCTGTTCCCCATAGAATGCCGATTTATTTCATGAATTAAAAATCAGGAAGACAATACCTTTCACCTTAAAAAGTCAAGGCTATTGCATTTCACCAGGAGCAAATACCATTATTTTTTAATTTGGGGGATGGGGAGGGGATTTAACCCCTGTGTGAGCTAACATCTCAGGGCGTTTGGGGTTTCTCGCCCATACAAGAATAACTGCTCCCTTCATGCAGGATTATTAGGGAAGTGAGGATTGAAGGCGGCCACATGAACTTGCAACCAATCTCAGCTCCCTTCTTTTATTTTCTTCTTCCACGAATACCTTTTAGACTTAAAAACAATAAGCTTGGTATGCAAATGATCTCAGTTAAAAAGTCCTAATCTTAATCTGGTCAACAGAAAACATTTACCGCATGACCTCTACCTCAGAAATACGCTTCTTCTTCAGTCTCTCTCTCCTTCTCTCTCTCCCTCGCTCCCACCCTCCCTCTCTGCCTCTTTTACTCACACAGGACCCAAAGGGAAAGGGATGGTGGAGGTCCTCTGGAATGGAAAAATATAAAAAGAGCTGAATTGATTTCCCAGCATACACTTGCCGTATGAAGCACAAGACCCAGGCTGTGAGGAAGCCAGGTGAGAATGCCAGGGGACCGGGATCTTTTCCCTTAGGATCCTAGGTGTTTTGTGCAAAGCCCCTCCCAGTAGAAGGATTGCTTAATGATGATAATAAATAGCTAATGTTCAGGCAGGGGCCAGACAGTCTTTGAAGCATTTTACACCTTTGAATTCTGCCCATATTTACCAATTTATTATCCTGCTATAATCTCCATTTCACAGGTGAGGAATTTGAAACACCAAGTGTTATAGTAACTAGTCTAAGATCATCCAGTTGGTAAGTGGGGGAGTCCATACACAAACCTGGGCAGAGGAGCCCCAGCGTCCAGCCCTCACTCACTCACTGTTTCCTTATGTTCAGTAGAGGGGATACTATATTCTTAGTCCAGGCAGCCTGGCTATGCGTCTCCTCACGTTAGAGACAAATGGGCACATGCTCACTACTGAGCTAACCTCTCAGACAGAAGTGTCAGGAGGCAGTTGGACTGGGTTCTTTGAGTGAGGAGAAAGGAAAGTCAGAGGAGAACACCAGCCTCCCACTGTTTAAGAAGATGGGTGCCTAATGACAGGTATTTCACAGACACAGAGCTGAAAGAGTGGAATTAGTAAAGGAGCTTGTTAACTGATGTGGTGCACGGCTTTCAAGAAGCATGGAGTGTTGGAAAGAGGGGGGAGAGGGAACAAGAATGAGCCTGGGGAGCAAAGACAGGCTCCACATCTCAAAGGGCTTTGCACCAAGGCGTTTGATTTTATCCCGCAAGTCAGTGCTTCACCAGTTTTTCCTCTCTAAAGTCTTCCGAGAATGCTTGCACGTTTCCACAAGTCCTGGGTCAGGGGCCAGCAAAAACTCCACGTGTGAAATTCTGCTAAAATTCCATGTTTCATTTTTAACACCCAAGAAATTTGTGTTCTACTCCGTACTATAGTCATGTTTGTTAACATAAAGATGATATTTTACATTTGTGACCAATGGTTTTACAGAAGATATATCATGTTTATCCTATGCCCTTGCATACTTCATGATGCCCTTTACCCCAAGAAGTACTCATTTTCTGGTTTGGGATCATAGCTCTGGATATGAGGAGCCATTGAAAGATATTAAACTAGGCAGTAACTTCACCGGTAAGAGCATGGGGAACGGAGGGGAGCAAGGCTCAAGAGAGGGCGACAGCTAGTTTAGGAGACTCTGCCAATAGTAGAGGCAGAAGATAGTATAAAAGAAAGCAAACAATATTCAGAGCCTTCCAGCTGGGTGTGATTCTGGAGACTAAGAACCAGAGAGAGACATTTTCCTTAAGGCTAGAAGAAATGTCTAGAATTCAGTCCGGAAGAGATCTTTACTATTTCTTCTTAACCATTTTTGGAATCTGATATTGGTGCTGGATTCTCAATAGTCAGTCTAGGCATGAGTTTGGGGCACCAGCAAAGCAGGGGCAGCGAGAGGGGGGTGGGGGGTTGGGGAAAGAGAGAAATTAGAAAGAAAACACTATAATACCCTCATACATTTTAGCTGTATGTCGTTTTGAAAGTTAAGTTAATTGAACAACTTGTTACTATTTTCATTTTGGTTTTAAATGGGAGTGGGGGCTATTATAATCTTTCATGATGCTTCTCAAGGTCTTAACCTAATCCTTAGGGAGAGGGAGCTGAGTTTCCCCGTTTGCGAGCCTGAGTAGACCAGGAAACGGGTTCAGGGTCATAGTGCACATTTACTCCAAGGTAGGACTCAGCCAAAGACAGAAGGATTTCCCAATCACCAATGCACTATTACTGAGGGGGAGAGGCAAAGAGAGAGAATTTAGAGAGGTTAGAAATGGTTCCATTGGTAAGAAACTGGCATACAACAGCAGCTGGGGGCCTGGCCGACAAACTTCCAGGCTTCACAATTCTCCACAGGTTCAGCTCTGTTTAGATCCCATGTGATGGCACGGCTGAATTCAAGCAACACGTTTTATCTGCCGATGGAAACACTATTTGAATAAACAGTTAATTTGCCACTATCTCTCTCTGCAAATGAGAAGCTCTTATTTTCCTTTCCAACTTAAGCCACATTTGAATCTAATTTTATCAATAGAAGATGCGCTATTAATTTTCTCTGACGTTTTCCAACAGGCCATTCTAGTTGTCAGCTCTTAATTCATATCTGGCATCCTCTCTCTTTCTCTCTTTTTTTTTTTTGGCAAAAAAGCCAATAACATTGGGGACAAGCCATAATAATAATAAAAATTATAGTAATATTAATGTATCTCATTTATTCAGCACTTACTCTGTGCCAGAGTCTGTGTCAACTGATTCACATTCATTGTCTCAATTCATCTTCACAACAAATTAATAAGACATTTAATCATCATTGTCTCCATTTTATAGATGAGGAGATTGAGGCTTAGAGCCGGGATCCAAACCCTAACAGACATACTATGAGTCTGCTTCTCTTCACCTGTGAGCGCTTCTGTCACGAAGCTGGGGTCTTCCATTCGGGGGTCACTCCGCCAGAATTGGCCCACACAGATGCCTTTTTGAGTTTCACTCCCTCCTGTCAGTCGTACTTCCTGAAGACTTCCAGTGATTCACTTCCTGGTCACCTCGAAGCTCTGTGCACCTCGCCAGATGTTTAGATGCTAGGGCCACATTTGTTCTTTCTAGCTACTGCACTTCTTTTCCTGAGGACGTGCTATTTTCGTTAGTATTAAACTAGCCCTCAGCAATAAGTATTAAAAACTTGCCGAGTGAAAAGAGCAGCTTCCTCAGAAGCTCATGAGGATTAGAATTTTTAAGCAGGCCCTGCCACATATGACCACCCCTCTTCTTCGTCATGCCTTTGTGTGACCCCGCATGAGGGTGCTTTCAGCATCCATCAGATGTCATGCTTTGCTCAAATCTGTTCATACTAATTGTCTGCCCATATTGCTGCGTGCTCCAGACAGAATGATCGGGGGGAAATAGAACCACACTCCTTCTCCCACCCCCGGGGGCACTTGGATTTCATGTGCTTGATCTTTGTTGGTGGTGGGATGAAAATGCCTGCTATACATAGCTGCTTTCCTCCTTCATGTTCAATGGCAGGCCCGCTCATGGGGAACCTCAGCCATCCTGTTTGTTATAGAGCCACCCACTGAAAACTCAGACCAACAGAAGCCAGGGATCAGCTCGTCGAGGCTGGGAGACTTTCAGTGTGTGGTGGCCCAGCGGAGAGACTTGGGAAAGTTAATTATTTTAGCTATGGATTGTAGTTCTATGGCTTCATGACATAAGATGCTGTTTCCTAGTTTAATGATAGTGAAAATACCCATACACTGGGGCTGCTGGGAGAATTAAGGGAGTTATAAATTGTTTAGCACAAGGCTTGGAGCAGGGAGGCACATTCCAAATATAGTGCCTTCCCCTCCTGCCTCAGGCCACAAGCTTGAATAGTAGCTGAGGCATTTATTATCCATGTTCCTAAACATCTTTGGGGTCCCTGCATTAAAAACCACATTGACTGTTCCAGGCTAATTGGGTGTCCTTGGATTTGAGTTTCTCCATACAAATATATGAGCTTGGGATTTTTAAAAAGTATACAGCCATCATATTCTTGAACAAGTGGTACATTTTCTAGAAAAGCACAGAGAATTCTTTCAGCACCCAGAGCTGGGTAGGCATTACTTGATATATGGGTAGCAACTCACAGTAACTAATGATTTACAATAAATACTTCAGCAAAGAAAAGTCTGGGTAAACTCTATATTTCATCTTTCTGGCAACGAGCTACAAAAGGTTTGCATCTTAAATCAACTGGTGGTTGTGCACCAGAAGGATGTGGTCTAAATAGATTTGTGTGATGGGGCAATTACTCATCATGGAAAGGATCCCAGCTGTCATCGTGGCTTCTCCCTAAGCACTCAGTGAGCGAGCAGTTATGGAATGACAGAGCTGACCTCCTGTTCACCGCCCCAAAGCTTCCCGAGCCCGAGTCACAGAGGATGCTCACCACGAGACCCAGGAGGCACAAAGAGAAGCCAGCACCCCCCGCTGGGAGTATGACGTGGAGAAGGGGCCTGTTTTCTCCCTCCTTGTTCTGGTCACCAGTGGGAATTTTGGCAAGTGGCGGAAGAGCCAGACTGGGTCTCCCTCAGTTCAGGATCCTCATGACTTGAGTGCTGAGGGAAGTATGGACAGGTACAGAGACTAGTCTTGGGGCTGTTATCCTCGCTTTGGTAATTCATCACTGATGGGACAAGAAAACTACATTTCTCTGATTTGCTGTTTTACTAGCTACACAATGGGGGTGATGATTCCTACTTAAAAAGATTTTTGTAAACTAGTGTGCATGAAAGTGACGGGCACTTAGTGGTTGTTATTATTTCACCTTATAAAATGATAGCTAATATTTACCCAGTGTTACTATATGCCAAGAGTTGTGCTAAGCATCTTACATGGATTTTGCTGACAAAAACTTCCCATTTTATAGAAAAGGAAATTGAGCAATAGAAGGCTTAACTGACATGCATGTATATATATATATATATATATATATATATATATATATATATATACACACACATACATATGTGTATACACACACACACACACACACACACAGCTAAGATGAAGCAAGTAAATGGCAGAGACAAGCTTTGGCCTAGGCAGGCTCTACAGTTATAATAGGGACACATCCTCAACTGGAGCTTAGAGAGCACTTTCTGTGCTAGGTCTCAGTGGACAACATGCAGGATCTCCATGCTCAAAAGGTTTATCCAGTCTCATCAGAGAGTAAGACAGAAGTATCAGAAGTCAAACAGCATGCATATGCCGTGTTTCCCGGAAAATAAGACCTCACTGGACCATCAGCTCTAATGGCTCTTTTAGAGCAAAAATTAATATTAGACCTGGTCTTATATTTTATTGTATTATATAAGACCCGGTCTCATATTATATTAAAATAAAACCGGGTCTTACATTAATTTTTGCTCCAAAAGAGCCATTAGAGCTGATGGTCCGGCTAGGTCTTATTTTTGGGGAAACATGGTAGAAACCCACAATAACTGCCACAGGAGCTCAGAGTAAAAGTTTGAACTTGCTCCAGGACACACAGATCCCTTCTCCCTCGGCTCCCACCTATTCCACCTGTTTGCTTTTGAGTGTCTTCAATGTCAGTGTTTTACAATTTAAAGGCTCTGATGTTTTCCGTTTTTAATTAAATTTATTGGGGTGACACTAATAAGATTACATAAATTTCAAGTGTACAATTTTATAATCCATTATGTGTATATTACCTTTGTGCTCACAACCCAAAGTCTAGTCTCCTTCTGTTACCATATATTGACATCATTTACTCTCTTCAACCTCCCTCCACCCCCTGCCCTCTGGTAACCAGCCTGCTGTTGTCTCTGTCTATGAGGTTTTTTGTTTGTTGTTTACTGTTTTATATCCCACATATGAGTGAACTCATATTTTTTTCCTCTTCCATCTGACTTATTTCACTTAGCATGATAATCTCAAGATCCATCCATATTGTCGCGAATGGCACTATTTCATCTATTCTTATGGCAAAGTAGTATTCCATTGTATATAGGTATAAATCACATCTGCTTTATCCAATCATCCATTGAAGGACACTTAGGTTGTTTCCATGTCTTGGCTATTGTGAATAATGCTGCAATCAACATAGGGGTACATATGTCTTTACAAATAAATGTTTTCAAAATTTTGGGGTAGATACCCGGCAGAGGGATTGCTGGGTTATATGGTATCTCTAGTCTTAATTTTTTGAGGAAACTCCATACTGTTTTCCGTAGTGGCTGCATCAGTTTCCATTCCCACCAGCAGTGTCTGAGAGTTCCCATAGGTCACAAAGGAGGAAGCCAAAGGCCAGAGTTATCAGCCCCTTGTTTCCAGTGGTAGAGTCCACCTTGTCCCTGGTAAATAAGACGTTCTGTCCTCTTAAATCTCGGTAATGATTGGGAAGTAAGGGTGATTAGGGAACGCACACCCACTTTCCAGAGAAGCTGCGTATTCACAGGGGAGAGCACCCACTGAGCCTCGCGTATCCTGTTCCCACTCTGCTGGCTGCATTTGGTGGCCCTGTGTTAGACCTAAGCCCCACGAGTGCTGCAGGCTGAGCTCAGCCCTGCATGGGGAATGAGGAACCACCCTGCAGAAGGAACCCTGGAGGAGAGCTGGGCAGGAAGGGACAGGGGCTAATGCAACCACTTAATTTTTCAGTGCTGCTCAAATCATTTTTCTCCAACCTGCTCTGCTGAGAAGAAGCCTAACTGTCCCCAGGATGTCGAGGCCCTGCCTTCTTTGCAGTAAATCACATAGGAATCAGAAATAGACCCACTGTGCAACTCTAACCAAAGGCAATTTAGTCTGCCCTTGAATGGGAATGGCTGGGTTTACTGTAGTCACCTCCTCTACACGTCACCTGTTAACTTTGAGAACTATTTGTTTCATCACAAAAAGAATTGCTAAGTATTTTCCTATGGAGACTTTAAGACTATCGTTACATGGATGTGGGCCTTATATAGTTATGCCTCCTGTTCATGAGGTCTCCAGCTAAGAGTCACCTCTTCCAAGGAAATGAGGTTTCACAAAGCAACACCTACTTGGACACAGCACTGAAATATTTAGTAGAGCCATATCTCCCAAATGTGTTTCTTGAGACATTTGTCCTATGATACACTCCCTGAAAAATATACTTCACGGAAAACGTATAATGCAACCCTTTTACACATTGGCATATCCAAGGTGGGAATACTGTGTATATAAGCTTAACCCAGGATTTCCAAAATTTATTTGTTGATTGAATTCTTTTGCGTTTCAACACCTAAAGGCAGCCATTAGCCCTGGTTTTGTGGAATATACTTCCATAAATGGTGACACAGTCTGGAAGAATTGCTTCTGTAGCATGATCTCTGGTGCAGAGGCAGGCATTCTGCTTTTCACAGCAAGGCTTCCACAGAGAGGAGTAATAGTAATACCAGTAACACTGTCGTTTTACGCCTCACATCAACACTGTCTATGTGGGCTGACAAGCCCACCGCCTACCAGCAGCTGGAAGGTGTCTCTGAGCAACACATGTTGCTTTTATGTCAGAGAAACGATCAGCATTTTCTTCTACAAAACGACTTACTTCAGTATAACACCGGAAAATCTATAAATTACCCAAGGGTATGATCAGGCATGAAAACAAAAGGACCTTCACTGCACTTGCCAATACAACAAACCCTACAAGGCAGGCACTCTTACTAGACCCATTTTACAGATGAAGAAACTGAAGGCAACTGAGGCTCTCACAGAAAGTCACATACAGGACTTAAACTGAGGCAGTCAGACTCGAGAGCCCATGCTCTTAACTACAGAAGGGGTAGATAAGTGGATGATGGGGGCTCCAGGTTGGTACACTCAGAGAGACAGCCACCAAGGTGGCCACAGAAAGGCAAAGGAGAAAATGCAAAGCAGCACAATACTTCTTCCAGATTTTTATGCCATCTCTGCCCACTGCCCATGTCTGATAGATCCAGGAGCAGCTGGAGCTGACTGTCTTCTATGGAGCACGGTCCTTAGTCCTTATTAGCTGTGGCTTCTACACACACCCTCTGTGAGAGGATTCTCCCCAAAATGCATGGAGAATGGTAACTGCAGATGATTTGTGGCAACTAGACAAATAATTGAACACATAACGTATACTTATGTTAGAAAACTCTGCCTGTGACAATAGGCAGGATGGTGCTTCTAAGACCCTACTCCAGCCACTAGCCAGATATTCCCAGGTCTGCCCAAATCCACACTCTTCCCTGTGTTCATAGGGTGAGCACTGTATTGTCAGAGACGTGCACCCTCATAGGACAACCTGCTTTGCTTCATGAGGTTTTATCTAGCAATTATGAACTGTCAAAATATTCATACCTTTTGATATAGTAACCCTACACTAGGGAATTTAGGCTAAGGAAATCCTTTTCCAAAAAAAAAGAAAAAGAAAAAGAAAAAGGATGAACCCTGATATTCAGTGAGGTAGTAGCAAGAAGAAATGAGAAAGCAACATAAATGTTCAGAAACAGGGAGATGGTTAAATAAATTATGGAGTTCACCTTGATGGATAGTATACCAGGGGCATAAACTTTTTATGTAGAGGGTCAGAGAGTAAATATTTTAGGGTTTGCAGGCCACAGCGTTTCTGTCACTGCTCAATTATACCATTGTAATAGCCATAAATGATACAAAAATAAACAAACGTGGCTGTTTCCAATAAAACTATATTTACAAAAACAGGCAAGAGGCTAGATTTGGCTAGTGAGAAATAGTTTGCCAACCCATGGCACCATCATTTAAACGATGTATTTAAGACTGTATTAACATGGGAGAGCTAATGATAAAGAGTGGAATAAAAACTGTATATTTCAATGATTCTGACGGTGTATTTGTATGTTTATATATATTTTAAAAATCTGGAAACAGAATATGTATATGCAAATAGTTGTTGGGCTCTGAGAGCGATTTTCTCAGCCTTGATATTCTATCATATCTCTAATGCTGAATATGTATAAAATAGACATAGATCAGGTCCCTTATAACTAGGTCTTTGTATCAAACAGTCAAAGGATGGTGAGAAAGTATGGACTGCTTGTGCAATCTCCATTTGCATAATAGCCTTTGTTCCCCAAATCTTTAGTCCCTTACCTTTGGAATTTCCCTCTAATTAGCCTAAAATCAGAGAGGGCATTTTGCTGACCTATGCTCAGCTGGGCCTGTGGCCCCAGTGTTAGTCGGCCTTTTCCAGGGAAGTTGGACACGTGACTGAGACCCAAGAATCTGCGGTGGGGAGAAGAAAGAGAAGTAACATTCTTTAACAAGGAAAAAGAACAGCGCTGACTCTATCTTACCATGAATCGTTCCAGTTAATAACCAAACATAAGCTATCATGAATTTGTCTTGTGAGACCACCTGCCTAAAAGACTCTCTTGTTTTGTTTTATTGAACTATGGGGTGGTCTCCATTCGCGGATTTCACCGTATACAGACTTAGTCAAAGCCATTATTATATTTAAATTTGTTGAGCTGGAGTTTTATAAGGGATTTATCCCCAAAGGAAATCAACTTGGCTTTGTATATGTGTTCATTTCAAAATACAGTATCTTGTCTCATTAAATCCCAAAGAATGAGGGATTATAACAAAACAAAGCAGGCACGGCTTTTGGTAAGCAGCCCCAACAATGTGCTGTGAAGACGATGAGTTTTCTTTTCTTCCTTTGGGATTATATAATTGAACCTGATTTGATGTAAAGATAAGATTTCTGAATGAGGCAAACTTGAAAACATTATCATTTTTTGAAAAAAAAAATTATTTTCTCTTTCCTTGAAGATTTTGATATAAAATAGTAGTTATTCTTTCTAGTGCTCCAGCCTGTTAGTTGTCACAATGAAACGATTTCCCAAACTACACCTCTTGTGATCGGTTGTTATGAAAATAGTTGTGCTATACCCAGAGTTGACCATTAAAATGTCACGATAGAATTCATAGAGAGGAATGCCTGGGGAAGTCTCCTTAATTTTAATCTGTATGCATCTGATAATCACCTCAAAGATAAATGTTGACCATTTCCTTTATTCACAATTGATCACAAAGTTGGGCAAATGAAAAAGCCCTTTTCTTTTTTGTATAAATTGTTGGGCCCAGGAAATTTTCCCATGGAAAGCACTAGGACAAAGATATTCAATCACCTGACAATCCTAAGAGTAGAAGGGTTTAGGAAATAAGGATAATAATTAAAGAAACACGTTTTGAGGGCTTGCTCTGTGCCTAATAGTGTGTTAAGTGTTTTACATATGTTAGCTCATTTGATCTTCACAGTAGCCCAAGGAGTAGAAACTGATATTGTACCTGCTTTGCAGATGAGGAAATAAACAGTAAGTCCAGCATCTTGCTTAAAGTAACAAAGTTATTAAGTTGTTGAGCAAAGACTTGAAATCAGGTCTCTGAGATTCTAAAACCTCTTTTTTTTTTTAACTAGTCCAGTATGTTGCCTAGGCAAAGGAAAAGGTCCTAAATGATTGGGCAGGGAGGCATTTCTTTAGTATATCAAAGAAGAATTCTCCCAGAAAAAAATTCTATTGGGTAGGGGTGGAGGAAAATAATTTCACATTGTTTTCACAATGTGAAATTATTCTGTGAAACCGAGGACCAGTGATGCATTCAGGTGCTAAAGATGGAGTAGAGATAGGAAAAACATAAATAGTTAAAAGGCTAGAATTCCAGGATTTCATTCCCTAATTCTAAAACATAAAAAGCAACTAAACCCAAAAATCTTACGGTTATTTTTCATGTGAAAATGACCTGAAAGTTGGGGATGGTAGGCATAGGATCAGCCGGCAACTATCATTTCAATAGCTTCTCTTAGGAAATGTATACATATATTCTGTCATGTCACATACATGTGCTTGTATACACATAAATATAGTTACCCAATTTTTCTGGCTTAATAATAACTACATGATATACTATATAGAGTGTAATATAATATATACACATAATACCCTTTTCTTATATTTGAAATTATTTTAATTAAAAATACATTCTGCATTTACATACCTTCTTTGTTTACAGAGCATATTAATTAATATTTTCTTAATGACTCAGGGTAATCATCAGAAACATGTATTATTCTATTCTAAAATTCATGCCTTAGGTATCACTGAGATCTAGGGGATCTCTGCTTCTATACTACATGACGTCAGGCTACTAATTTGGCGGCGGGGTGGAGAAAATGTCTATGTGGTTTCAAGACAATAGTATGTGCTTTGGAGCTTTAAAGACCTGTGATTGCCTCCCAGCTGTGTGTTCTTGTGTAGATCACGTAAGTTCGGTGAGCCTAAGGTTTTCTCACCTGTAAAATGTGAATAAATTGTAATACTTTCCTTAGAGCACTGTTGTGAGGATAAATGAGAATATCGATAAAGGGCCTGGAACAAAGTCAAAAATGCTTAGTAAATAGAAATTATTTTTATTATGTCACCTGCTTTTTTGTCAGTATCCTGGCTTCCTACTGTTAGTGCTATTTACTCCAGCAAAATCCCAACTCTTAATTAGCTTACTCTTTCATTCTGTAGCCTGATAAATCAGATGACAGCTGATAAAGCTTACTAGAATTAAGCACACAGTAAGAATAAATAGGCTCTGAGCAAATAAGAAGCATAGTTTTCACCACTGCTTAAAAGTGGACCGCCTACTCCTGATCTGTGTTCTAGATTCTTGAACAGGGATGATAAACAGGTTTCATCTTGTATGCCAACTCTGATCTCTTGGAAGTGGCTGCCTGGACTGTGGGGTTGAAAAGGATTCTGTGCCTGCTTCCTGGTTCAGTGTGAAAGAGGACAGTGATCAGTGAGTAATGTCTGCCTTGGGCAAAGGAGGGAGTGGGGTGAAGTGGGTGGCATATGTGTCACATATTTGCTAAACCTAATCTAGGTTCTCAAGCTTTCTGATTCAGTTATCTTCATATAAATGGAGGATCTATTCATGCGTGAATATATGTGCATTTAAATCCATATACATATGTATCCATAAAGTATCTACTTTATTGAAAACTCTGAATGCAATGGGAATTCTAACATGAAATGGTTTTATTTTTCACTAATCACTGTTCTCGACTGTTAGGTCAGAGATCCCTTTGGACATATTTCATTACTTTTTGTTAAAATTTAGTTACTTAAAGAAGATTTAGTTCTGCCCAGTTTGAAAGTTTAATCCCAAAACTATTACAAATGTCTTGTCCTTGTCTTGGCAGCACAGGCTTGATCTGTATTTCAGAACCGAGGGCAAAAAGGCTTCTCCTTTAATCCCTCTTCAACCTTTCTCTCCTACGTCAGACTCTGGCATACCTTCTCTTCCCCAGCCTCCTCCACTTCTGGGTCTCTGGATCCTCTGGGAAAGGAAACAGGAGAGAAGGCCGGGGTCCCTGGCTGCCTGTCCACAGTGGGAGGCGTCTTTGGTCTCCCTCCATCTTGACCCCTTTCTGTCTGCCCTTGGTGGCCCGTGCACATGGATCACCTCCCCATGGTGTTAGGAGGTGATGCCCCTTCACTCTACCTCTCCATCGCTCAAGGGTAGTTGTGTCTCATTTTGTAGACACAGATCCACACCTCTACCCCCTCTCCAGGTGTGACTAACTTGGTAGCCACCCCCGTAGCCCCATGGCTTCTGCCTCCTGAACTGGAGCCCTGGGGAAGTTCTCTTACATATGCTCAAAGGTAAGGTGGGTGGGAGTTTTCTCCCATCTTCTTCTCAAGCACACCAAATAGTTGTGGGCCAGCCTAGGGAAGAGGCAGACTCCAGACTCCATGTTCACTCACGCCCCAAACTCCAGAGGATGCACAGATTTCTCCCACTTACTGCCTCTCCACCTTCTGCTTCACCACAGTGGCAGGACCCAGGATGATCCTCAGGTTCCCGGCTCAAGAGAGCATGCAGGCAGGTGGGGAGATGCTGGTCTTCCCTTCACTGGGGAACTCTCAATCTCCTAAGACCTTCTTTTGAGCCCTCCATGTTTATGTTCATGTGGTTTATATATAGCTGTTCTTTCTGCATCTTCTGCTGAACCCAACATCAGCAGGTCAGGCAGTGAGGAAGAAAAGAAGGACGTAAAGTAGGAGCCGGCAAGGATGAACTGTAACCCACAAGAATAGACTGGAACCTCGGTCAGTCTCTCACTGCCTCCAAGTCTCCAACTTCAAAAATGGGAGTTGTGTAAAACCTGGCTCCATCTGCCACAGAGCTAAGCACACATCTGACCCAAGAGTTGAGCTGAAGGAGGAAATCTGACAAGAACTAGAAGAGCTCTGTGCTGGGCTCCTGCCTTATGCCTCTAAAATCAGCTGGCAGATTCCCAGCAATACGCTTGAGCTGCAACAGTGTCTGACCTTCTGAGAGTAGAGATGGCTGCTGCTTCATTTTTGCCTTCCAGTTCTCACTGTGGCCAACCCTATGGCCAACCCTAGCCCAGACCATATAGAGGAGGGAATTCTGGGAAACACAGTTCCAGCTTAGCGAGGCTGACACAGTACAAAAAAATCCCAAGGCCTAAGACTTTATTTCCAGTGATTCTTTTATTCCTCACCCACTTCCTGTCGGCTCATATAGATTCAGATGGGGATCAAAATTACGTGGTGGATAGATAATGACAGCAAAGCTAATCTCTTAGTCGTCCTGGATGGGAGCCTAGCCCCAGTTGTTTGAATGTGTTGTTTTCCCTGATTCCTCCTGTTCTTAGCTTTGGGTCCTAGTCCCTATTCCTAAGGCAGCAGGAAAAGTCCCACTACATAAGATTGTATTTTCATAAGATTGTGTTTTATCACATTATATAAGATTCCATTTTATAATCCCATTACATAAGATTATATTTCAAATGAATCTTCTGAGAAGGTAGGGATCAATACTGGATCATGCTGGTGTAGCTTTAGCTGTTTAAACATTTCTTTTTTCATCATCTGAAAATGTTCACAAGAGTAACAAGCAAATTTGAAAGTGTACATGACAGTTTTACTAATTTAAATCTGTACCACAGACTGGAAAAAATCTAAGCCAATGCTTTTTCAACTATGACAGGAGTGTACAAAATGATATCAAGATCCACGTTTCTTTTAACTATATAATCCATCCCCTTTCTTAGAAATATCACATTTCTATGGGACCAAAACATTGTTCTTAGCTTGATTTTACTGTATTATTAAAGAACTCAGAATCCTTTCACTAAATATTGTTATTAGAAAAAAACATGAAAGTGTAATAGATACATTATTGATTGATACATATAATATCTAATTCTAGAGCTTAGATTAAAAAGACATCTAATCAGGATAAAAATGTAGATGCATAATAGAAAAACTTATGAAATAGTTTATGAGGTTGAAGACACTGTATTCTACATTGACTCCTAAGTGATTTCCTGAATGCGTTTTGCTTATAATTTATGCTACATTCACCCATTTCTGTCTACTACCCAAAGGATCTGAGGTGACTGATTTTCTAGATTTAACCTAATCCTATGCATAATTCAAGATAAATAAACTATGAACTATGTATGATTTATTTTACTCTTTAACTAAAGCTGTATAAATATTTTCTCTACGTACTAAATATTTCTAAATCATAGAGGACATATTTAAATTCAGCGACTGATTTGCTGAAAGCACATGTAATAAAAACCTCCAACGATACACGCACGCATGCACGTGTGCACACACATACCCATAAATGTTTAGAAAAATGTCTGGGAGGATACACTCCCACGTGTGAGCAGTAGTTCTCTCTGTGGAGAGTGAGGCTGCAGAAGAAGGATGAAGGGGGATAATTTTGTATGAGGGGAGAAAAAGGAGGGCTTTTACTTACAATTTTATATAATAATAAATGTGTTTCTGTACTACTTGCATATTTAAGGAAACAAACACTATTCTAGTTAGATTGCAATTTTAAAAGGCATAGATCTGGATAAAAATAAAATTAATCTAAACAATCATAATACTCTGCATTATTTTTTGGCATGAAAATATTTTGCTCTATTTTTTGGCATGAAAGATCTTTATCATATATTAAGTGAGAAAAAATTAAAAGTATGCTTTGGGTGATTATAATTTTATAAATCTATCATCTATTTATCCAGCTATCTATCATCCATCTATCTATCTACCTGTCTATCTATTATCTATTATCTATCTATTATCTATCATCTATCTATCTAATGTATCTGTCTAGAAAGTGTGTGTAAGCTTATGTGTATGCTTTTTGCATGTATGTGCAAAGCACTTGATACAAGGATAATCGATACACATTAAAATGATCATCGCCAGATGGAGACTGCAAGTGTTCTTTCTTCTCCTCTTACGCTATTTTTACCTTTATTTTTTTAAATTTAGGAAATTCAAATAAAAACACTGAAATTAAAGATTCCATTAAATTCGACATCATTTACATAAAAATATATGGAAAGAGTATTTCCCGCAAGGCTCTTTCCCACTAGTCTTTATTTTTCATTTGCCCCCTTAGAGATCAGAAGTTTACCCATCATGCACACGCATATACTTTTGAGAGCACATACTGTATTCACAGACATAAGATATAAATATACATATTCATGTTATTTATGTATACACATATCCAAATACAGGAGTAGTAGACTGAAAATGAACATCTTTACATTAAAATAAGTACCATTATTATATAGATAATTGAATCATTTTCATTTTTAGAGTTACCTAAACTGGAAGGGAAGTGGGGACAGGTGTGTGTGTGTGTGTGTGTGTGTGTGTGTGTGTGTGTATGTGTATGTGTACAACCCATTTGTTCTTAAAGAAAACTATTTAGCAAATGAAGATTGTTTTACCTTTCTTTATATATTAAAGCTTTTATGAGGTATGGGAAGGCAATATATATATATATATATATATGGTTCACCAAAGCCACAGCACCAGGAGAATGAGCTCCAGGTTTCTTTGCTCTGGAGTGTTTTCCATGGTGCAAAGACCATCAGGTAAAAGAGATGAAGCAATGAGGCCACACGGGGTTACACAGAATCAGACGGCAGTATCAAAGCACAGGTGGGTTCAGTACAATCTCCTGTATGGACAACTCTGTCCATTCCCCTTGTGCTGTCTTCTGTCTCCTTTCCAACCCTCTCCCAAACCCCAGCTCAGATTGTCCTCCTACGTGCTAGGCTACTCCTAAGAGCCATTTATTTATTTCATACCTGGTATTTCTCTTTATATCACTATTTGCGTGAGGAGCCACTGGTCCCCACTGCACAGCATCGCCTCACTCTAGTGATCCCCAGATTGAAAACACTCTCCATCTGCGTCCTGCCTGTTCCTCCCAGTGTTGCCTCTAAAATACCTGATTTAATTTATTCTGTATCTACCACCTAAACCTGATACATCTTCCCCTTCTTCAGTGTTACTACATTTAAGGTTTCTTTTCTGGTCAATACCACCCAACACTCTCTGCAACTATAGTTTATGTCTCTCTAAAATGTCTTTCTTCTCTGCCACTAAAAGGAAACACATCTCTGTATTTCTTCACACTCTTTTTTTCTTGGTATCACCTATCAAATCTCCTTTGACTATTTACCACAAAGATAGAGGTAATTCTGAATGATAGTATCAAAAATGTATGCAATCCTTACCATACAACAGATATTTTTAAAGATACACACACACACACACACACACACACACACACACACACATACATACAGAGGGTGCCAAAAAAATGTATATACATTTTAAGAAATGAAAAAACTGTATGAAAATTACGCTGATGGTAACCACTTTGAGCATCTCTTGTAATTGCAGAAGTCAAACGTGACTTGTATTCATCTTTTTTATTGGTATATATTATTACAATTTTAATATAGTTTTTTCCTTTCTTAAAATGCATATACATTTTTGATATATATATATCACACTATATATGTGTGTATGTATATATATACACATATGTGTGTGTGTGTGTGTGTGTGTGTGTGTGTGTGTATCATCTGTATTAAAAAAAAACTCCTGGGCTGAGTACATTACTCGTTAAACCTTATAGATGAGGGACTGAGGCACAGAACCATTAGACAACTGGCCCCAAGCTTCACAGCTTGTATGTGGCAGAGGTGGGATTCCAGTCAAGTCAGTCTAGGGTCCAAGGCCAGGTGTTCAGTGAATGCATCTCCCTCCCTCTCCCAGTCCTTATTATTGAAGCCCATGGAAGTATAGGCACGAATCCGCATGCTCACTCTCACACACAAAGCAATCGTGATGGCTAAGTTACATTCCTAAAGAAGAGGTTTCTGTTACTTCTCTCTTACCAATTCCTTCTTGGGACTTTAGTCCAAGAACGTGATGGAAAGGAATATGAGTTGACTGTTACTGAAAACAAAAAGTTGGTCAAACAAACCAACTTGGTCCATTGCTATTATCTAGCCCTGAATAGTCTTTGAACAGCCATCTCTTTGTGTATGGGTCCTGCCCCTTCCACCCGTTTGGACGGTCACATTACAGGTCTGAAAGAGATAAGAGCACATGCTGAAATACCTACTACGTACCAGGCATTATTCCATGCACGTTCACCTGAATTAACTCGTTTGATTCAAGAAGACGATAAGGGACAGGTATGACTATGGAGAGAGTAGAGGTCTAGAGTCAACAGCAGGAATAATACAGAAGAAGAATATTAAATAAAATTTAAATGAGGATAAATGCTTCCGCTACTATGTAACATAAGAGAAAATGAAATGACACGGTGGATCTGTTGCCATTTAGACACTGAGCAGTCTGAAAAATCAGTCCACTTAGTTATGAAAGCTACAAGAGACTGACTCTTAAATCACACCCAGTGTATATTTTCACAATAGATTTGAGGGAGGACATGGAAATAAAATGCATGGTTCAAAAGTTTGAAATGATCCATTTGACCTGATATCAAGCGGGTACAACAGAATATAGTTAATAAGATCAATACACAAAGGATGGATTTCTCACACTTGCTTTTAAAGAATGTTTCATGTGAACCACTCTGTATTTCCATGGAAACACAAAGGGAACTCCATAGTGAGATGAGCAGGAAGTAATAGAGAAAAGGGACAGAATTAGCAGCCTTGGTTACTGTTAATAATTACCTGGGTAGCAATGATTGCTTTTGGAAATTGCACGATCTTTATAGCTGTCACTCATTTGTGACCCCAGATTTCACTTGGACTGAAAACCAATGGGTTTGGTTCATTTCATTTGCATTCAGAATGTCTCCCACGTACCACACCAATCCAAGAAATGTTAAAATACCTCCTCTCTGATCTTGCTTGGAAAGAACACTCATCTGTGGGAGAAAAGGCACAATCTGTTTAGCCTTAAGGTATCTACTTTTTCATTTACCCAGCTCTTGGCTCCTGGTGATTTGTTCAGATTGAGAAGAGTTAGCCAAATGCCCAGAGAGGCAGCTGTTGCTCAAAAACAAACTGCGAAGGAAAACAATCGCCCCTCCTGCCCCTCAGCAGGGGAAGGCAAATGGCTGGCTGATGTGTTCAAAAAATGACGTCTTTTAGGAGTGCCTACCACTCTACTTGAGAAGATATTTTCCAATGAGTCAAAGCCTGTGGACATCCTAGACCTGGGAACCTCCGCACTGCAAAGAAATATGGCGCTCAGGCTTAAGAAAAAGCCAAAGAAGACCGAGCTGGTTCCTCTAGCCTTTAATTAGCTGCATCTCCACGGAAACGCTTTCCCATTTTCCCAGTTGTCTCTGTAAATCAATTTAGAGCTGCTTTGCTTGGGCTCCAGGCAGACAGAGTGGAATCACAGCCCTTCCTAGAGGTGTGAGTTTCTCCCATTTATCATCCTAGGGTGCTCGCTTCAAAGCCTAGTTGGAGGACTACTTAAAGGAAAACAAATCTAAACAAAACGGGACTGTGCTGTCTGGATTGGGTTGAAAATCTTGAGAATGTGCTGCAGAAAATTCCAAGCATAGACCTGGAAAGCGATTTGCAAGAGACCTCACAAAGGGCTTAGAAAGAATAAACAATCAATGAACTCCCATCCACAAACACATACGCACACAAGCAATGGGCCTGGAATAGAAATAGAAATATGAACTTTATTGGAACCCACATTTGGCACAGAAATAGGTTTTCCTGGCTTTGGCTTTCAGCAAGTAGGTTACTACTGAATTATTGACAATGCTGCCAAGCTTGACAGCCTTTTTACATTTATTGGTTCCCACTCAACCCTGTAAATATTTAAGCAATCTGTGGCATTGGGAATGTGATTATGTGATTTCCTCTCCTCTGATAAGGAAAGCCTTGGACCTTACACATTTAAAAAGAGTATAAAAACGTGTGTGTGTGTGTGTGTGTGTGTGTGTGTGTGTGTGTCCAGCTTAATTCAGTCACTACAAAAAGGGGAGGGAGAAGGTTTTAAGGCCAAAAAAGTGTTTGAGTCCCAAAGCATGAAGCATCTGAGAATTTTGGATTAGTGTTTTCAAGTGTTTTTCAATGTGTGGACATCTGTTGACTTACTGAGAAACACCTGAGGGGCAAAGGAAACCCTTGTAAAGCAGCCATCTGGTCATCTTCTTATTCAAGCATCTGTCCTTCTGGACCCCCTTCCCTAGACCACCACACCAGTGGCTTTCAATGCTTTTTGATCTCTCAGCCTATTGTAAGAAATGCTCTTTACAATGCCAGTCAGGATATTCACAATGCATTCACAGATATTATTGAAATAAATGTTCATAAAGTAATACCTACCTGAAGTTCACTTTAGTATTTTTTATTCTGTTCTATTCTGTTCTCTTTTATTTTCCTTAATGGTTGTCATGACTCACTAAATTAATTTTATGTCTCACTAATGAATAGTGTCCTGCTGTTTGAAAACACAGCACTATAACAAACGATATTAACCTTAAGTGCAGAAATTTTCATCACCTTGTGTCTTCGCTCCTAATACTTGGTCACTTCGATAAGCATTTTTTGACTAAATGAGTGGTGAATAAATAAATGAATACGTTGAAACTAACATTCCATATTCAGTATATAAAGCAGGAATATTGGCCAATGTGGAAAATTATTTAATTTACAAATTAATTAGAAAAGATACCATCATACAATAAAAGGCAAATGTCAGCCTCAGGTGGTGGTTTTAGATGTTTGGGTAAACATTAGTCCCTGTTATCCAGATCCTTGGTAGTAACAGTCATCATCACAATAATTATAATAACAACAGCTACGACAAGATCAATAATGGTAGCCCACACTTACTGATCAGCTCTCACGTACCAGTTTCTGTGCTAGGAGACGGAGTTAGGAAAATGGACGCCACTAGTTTCTGTTCTTGGAAACCTTCTTCTATGGCACTCTTCTTCTCACGCATCTCCCAATCCAGAAACCCAATGTCCTGGAATTCTAATCACAGGTGATATTACAGTCTATGGCTAGTACAGAAAAATGGACGCGATGCTGTAAGTGAAGTAGAAGTGGGAGGGACAACATCCATGTGCTAATAGATTTTGTAGACAGTTGCTCAGTGAACAGAGAAGCAGGGAGCTAGGGAAAGAAGTAGAAGATGCATGGCTGCTATCACAGAATTGTTCAAGACATCTTTTCTTATCCATAAAGAAAGATACTATACCATTCTGTAGAAACCTCGCCGTAATGATAACAGAATGTTAGTTAACATTCTGATATAATGACAACAGAATGTTAGTTAGATAACAGTATATTAGTTAAGAGTCCTCTGGTAAGAACTTGTTTTCCAGTCCTAACCCACTTACCACCTGTGTGGCATTGGTCAAGGGGCATAGTCTTTCTTTGCCTCAGAAATAAAATGGAGACCACATGGGATCAATTTCATCAGATTGTTTTAAAGCAGAGGTCACAAATGCTTCTGCATCCCCATTTTCTACAAATGATTTCAAATGGTTGAGGTTTATTTTTTTTTGCTCAAACATCTCTGCAATCTCCATCTGTCTAAAAATTGGGGACAGGACAGTGCCCCAAATCTCATTTGTCCTGCTCACTCCTCACCCTTCCACTCCCTTCCCTGATCGACTCCCCTGGGCCTACGGGGCCTGGTGATAACATAAATGAACTAAGGGGGTACAAATTAAGGGTGGGTGTGGATAGTGGAAAACTGAAGGGCACAGACTCCATTTAAAGACATTCAAATTTACATTTAGAAAACACAGTTTCAACCTATAGGCTAGATTTGCCTGTATGCACCAGTTTGCATGAATAAGACAATGATCATAAAACTCTTCTCACAGTGCCCAGCACATAGTAAGCACTCCATAAACTGGAGCTATTATTAGCTATTACTTTACCACATTTTTAAAATCCCTGGAATCATTTGCAGATTCTCTTTTAAAAAGAAAATAAACGGCCTCAGAATTACTCCTTTGCATGCCTCAACGAATGGCATCACTAAAAATAAATGGGCTTTCGGCTAATCCGGGGATAGAAGAGCCTGTAGTCGATTATCTGCAGATGAGAGAATGTGAATCAACTCATGGTTAGTATGCCAGAACTATCGCTGGAGTCCAGGGAAGTCATGGGGAGACGCTTGGACCCATGCTTTGAGTAGCCCTCTACCATTGCAAGAGTGAAGAGCAAGGAAGCAGAGAAGAACAGGTTCCTGCCAGCTGGTATCAAACGCTTGCCCGTCTCTTCCCAGGCAATTAGAAGGCCTTGGAGTCAGGTGGGCCTGGGTGCAATCCTCATTTCCCGCTTGCAACACACAAGGTGAATTTAACCAGCCTGCACGTCAGGTGTCTCCTCTGCTGTGTGACGGATAGTACAGGCTCAGCATTAATGCTGCAGCCATCCCTCAGTAGCATAGGAGGAGCTCAATACTTTTAACCTTCCTTCCTCCCCATTTCCGGTGTGTAGTTTCAAATTGTTGAAGTTTATGTTTTGCTCAAGCATCTCCTTGATTTCCATGTGTTCAAAAGTGGGGGCCAGGACAGTGCCCAAAGGCTCATTTGTGTTGCTGCTCCTCACCCTCCCCCATCCCTTCCCTGATTAGCTCCCCTGGGTCCCAGATGACCCAAATGGCTCCCACCCTTCCCTCTGCTGTCATTCACAGAAACGTGCCATCCTGCTCAGGCTTCCGCCCTCGCCTCCCAGAGTCCATCAGGCTTACTAGAAATCTCCCCAAAGGGCAATAAAAAGTTGATGTCAATCTCAGGCCCACCTGCAGCACCTCTCAAGTACACATCCTCTGGTCCGTCCTCCTCCTTTGATTCCGGGCTTTGTAAATCTTTTACCACATGTTGTCAAAAGCCTGGCAGATCCCCAAATCCTTCCCTGATAACACTTATTCTCTTTAAACAGCCTGGCAGCACTTCTAAGTGAGAAAAAGCCCTAAAATAAAATACATCGTGTTTAGTCTCTAAGGTCATTTCCTGGCTTTGTCCTGCAGTTTCTGTTTCCTCTAACTAATCACCAAGCGACAGTCCTGGATTTATTGTGGAGGCTACTTGAAAGTTTGGGTGAGCCTCTCAGCCAGACTACACACACCCTCCATCACTCTTCCTCCCCGGCAATTTATCACTTGCTGTGATTTATGGTGAGGGCTTGAGGTACAAATGAAGCAGGAGCCAGATCTTTGTCACCGAAGCTCTTCGGAAAGCAAAGGAGCCAAACCAACATGATGTGCACAGCTGAGCTTTGTGGTCACAGAGCCCATGGGTCACTGCCTGGTCAGGGGACAGCAGCCTTCCATGGCCCAGGCCGTCACTGGCAGTGGGACCTGCGTGTCCACCTCAGCATGCTCATCATTCATCTCTAACTTTATAATGCTACCAAACCTTTGCTCAGGATTCACATAGGCAAGGCTCATTGCAGAATTTAATTTGCTGTTCACTACAGCCATGTGAACTCTTATTACACAAGTTGTTGAGATGCCACAGCTCAGCATTGCAACCCGAGTCTGGCCGGTGACAGAATCCATCTCTTAACCCCCGTCTCTGTTGAGCTGTGCTAACTTGACCCACAGTGCTGATTCTACAATGTTGAATGGTTACTGATCACAAGGAAAAAATCATCATGAGATTTACTGAGCACTTCTGAAATGTCAGGCAGTTTCGGAGAACCTACATAGATTACTGCATTTAACCCTCACAACAGTCCTAGGAGTCATTACTCTGATGAGCTCCATTCTATAAATGTGGAAATACGAGTCCATCTAGAACCAGAATTTGAACCCATGCAATATGACCTTTAATTCTGCTGCTAGCTAAAATTGCTAGGATGTGTGTGTGTGTGTGTGTGTGTGTGTGTGTGTGTGTGTGTTAGGGGAGTGAGATGAAACAAGCAAACAGTGTGACAAATATTACAGGTGACAATCCCATGTTACAGTTACACAAAGGGTGCTCTGGATGCATAGAAAACGGGCCTATTGTGTTAATCCATTCGGGCTGCTGTAACAAAATACCATAGACCGGGCGGCTCATAAACAAGAGAAAATTTGTTTCTCACAGTTCTGGAGGCTGGGAAGATCAAGATCAAGATGAAGGGCTGGCAGATTCGGTGTCTGGTGAGAACCTGCTTCCTGTTTCACAGGTGGCTGTCTTCCTGCTGTGTCCTCACATGGCAGAAGGGTTAAGAGAGCTGTCCCTGATAAGGACACTAAACCCAGTCATGAGGGATCTACGCTCATGATCTAATCACCTCCCAAAAGTTCCATCTCCAAATACCATGACATTGGATGTTAGGTTTCAACACACGAATTTTGGGAAGATACCAACATTCAACCTATAGCACTTACATTAAACTTGAGATTTTTTCGCTTGACATCACAGAATAGGTGATGTTGGAGGTGCACTTTGAAGGAGTAGAGAGCTCACCACATTAGAAGGTATAAAAGGTACAATTCCAGGCACCGGGAACAGCAGGAATCACTATGGGCAGGATTAGGACACAGCGCTGCTGCTGCCGTGTGGCTGGCAGGGAGGTGCATGGCGTGCAGCGGATTCAGAGTGCAGCAGAGGCCGGACGGGAAAGGCCTTGTCAATGGTTCTATCCCATTTGAAGTTCACTCTGAAAGTTATAGGGAGCTTTGAAGGGTTTTCAGGAGAGGAGATGGGGGTTATATGTGGGTTTTAGGTAAGTCACTATCTAAGGAGTGGACCAAAGAGGAAGTCATATCCGAGGTCTGGGGATCGCGGGCCAAGGGAGAGGCTGCTGCAGTCCCTCAGCTGAGCAGCGGGAGACGGACCTGAGCTTCTCTCACACAATCCTGCAGAAATGCCACAGGAGAGTGCGACTACTTCCTTTTGAAAGGCCCCAAAGGCTGTATCATGAGTAGGGAGGGGACCAACTGGCTACACCCACAGGGTGACCCAGTCATCTGCTCACCCGTCACATTTCCTTTGCTCCCGTGAGCTCTGGGGACTCTGTACCACCTCCTGGACAAACCCCACTGCTTCCAGCTCTGTGTCTTTGTTTATGCTGAATTTTTTGTCTGCCAGGAACAGACTTTTCCAGCTCTCAGTATGTGCCAGGCACATTACAGCAAGAGCTTCGTAAATATTAACTGATTTAATCCTTAGAAGGTAGGTGTGAGGTAGGTATTACCATAATCATAGTTTTCCAGATGAGGAAACCGTTAGTAGTAAAACTACGAATAGTAGTGGGAAACCACTGATTAGTAAAATGAGTGCTTTTAGAGGAACAACCAGGACAGACGGGAAGCAGCCAGTGTATTATCTCTTAGAACATGATGCAGTGTGATAAGTTACGAGGACATAACCCCCACCTCCTCCCACCTCATGTCCTCACTAGCTCTTCTCATCAAGGAAACCCTTTCTGGGAGGAACGTGTTTGTTAGACGCTCTGTTATTCTTTGGCCCCCACACAAACATCATCACTGCTATGAGAATGCCACTCTGGCTTCAATAAAAGATAAAAGGACCAAAACCATAAATTGGATTCAGAATATATGTACGCGTACAACACTTTACAAGTAGAGAAACATCTTACGGTTTATTGAAATGCTAAGAATTTATTAAGTTTTGAGAAGTTAAAGAGTAAGCCACTAACGAATGGATTATAAATGTTTCAAATTAATGGAGAATAGTTGAGAAGGAAGTATGTACTTTTTGGTAATCCAAAGATCACTAGCAACAATAACAATGGTTATCAGAGACTTGTATGAAGATGTGCTGGGACAGGCTATGCAAAGAGCCGCCACCAGACTGGTCATAGAGCAGAGACTCAGAAAACCTCAGTTTTGTTCCCAGGTGCCCAGAGACAGACCGTCAGCCTGCAGGCCAGCCCCAAGGCTGACTAGGATGTCAGCACTTACAGAGAGACAACGTAGGACTCAGCCACAAGTCACCTCTGCTGCTCTCGGGGCAGTGCTGTGCTGGTAAATGTTTACCAATCAGCACTCAGGAGAAATAAAATAGAATAAAATAAAATAAGAAAAGCAAAAAGCCCTTATTTGTAGTGTACTCAATTTCTGGGATGTAAATACTCCCGCAGTGACTGATTTCAGGCTGCTAATGTGATCTCAAAGAGTAGAGTTGGGAAGAGATTCTCACAGTTGGCTCTCTTGAGCCAGTGTCTGTGTTTCCAGCACGAGTGTCCCAGAGGACTCTATGTGTCCAGTCTGATGGGCTCCTGCTTTGCTCTTAAGACCTGATCTATTCCTTGAACATCCCTCTATTAACCATCTTGTCTGGGTCTTTGGTGTGTGTTTCCCTGGACCATATTAATTGATTAATTCTTTGGGTGGCAGTTGAGGCTGGAGCTGCTCTTGTCTCTTTCAAATGGGTGATACTTCAATTTAAATTGCCTAATTCTCCCGGTTAAAATGATTTCAAATCTCTTCACTGTTTAATTAACAGAGAAGGAGAAAGCTCTCTTGTATATTTGGCCCAGAGCAATTAAGCCACCAGCAAAGTTTACAGGGAAAGGAAGGATAATCATTTAATGAGAGGTTAAATAATGAATTATTAATTATTGAATTGAATTAGCAGTCATTAATTAGTTTATAAAGTGCAATAATTACATCTTTTGTGTTTCAATACAGAACTGTGTTTTATAATTATCTGCTAAGTCAATTATGTAGCCATTAGCATTTTGCCCAAGGGTCAGGTTACCATTGTGTTTTGTTTTCTGCAGATTGCAGATGACAACGAAATACGGTAACTTTCTTTCACATAAACAGTATCTTGTTTACAGTAAAATGTTAGACAGCTTGGGTCACTGAGTCAACCAACTCCGTGCAGTTCATGTAGACAAAGGGGCAGACAATTCTGCACCATTTGCTATAGAAGAAATTCTGTCAAGGAGAATTTTCTGATGTGAATGAAGGTGGTGGGAGTGGTTCCATTGGGCTAGGAAGGAATGGGGTGAGGTGGGGTAAGGCTGGGGTGGGGAAACACAGTGTGGAGACTGATTCTATTTCAAGCTGACTTAACCATTCTTCATTCCCAGCAGTGGATCCAAAACTAGAAAATGACAAGACACAATTACAGTTTTTTTCTTTTGTCTTTTATAGCTGCTGTTCTTTGCCTTTTCGGGGTCAAGGACCCCTTTGAGAATTCGATGAAAGATATTCTCTCAATAAATGTACACAGAACACTTGAACAAAAGGTTGAATGTAATTTCAGAGTTCATAGACTTCCGAGACCATTCATGAACCCCAATCTATGATTATCTAACTTGAATGTGAATGAGGATTATTTGGGGAGTCTGTGTTAAAATGCAGATTCCGAAGCCCCACACTCACAGATGTGGATTTCCTAGGTTTGGAAATCTGCATTTTACTTAAGGTAATTTTGAGGTGTCTGACAAACATGACGCCATGGTTCTGCAGGTTAAAAACATCTCTTAGTGTTTTCGAGAAGACCTTGAGCGGCATGATAATAGTGAAACCAATAAGAGCATCTGTCTGAGACATGTCTGAGTCCAAAGCCAAGACTCTCCACTTAATTTCTGAGCATGTCAGTTAATTGTTTCTTAGGCTCAGTTTTTTCATCTGTGAAATGAGTATAATACCTAACTTGCAGGGCCGCTAAGATAAATAAATGAGAAAATGAAGCGGAAAATGCATAAGAAATGTGTATAATCTCCTTTTTAAAAAATCTTTAGTAGGAAAAGTAGATATTTGAATGAACCAGTTTGTCACAATGTAAAGAATTCTCATTTCAGAGCCTGTGAAAAACTGAATAGTTGCTGAAGAAATGCATGATTTTCAGTTGGCAGCATCTGCTGTCCAAGTACACATTCTCACCTTGATATAGGAAATCATAAATATCTAGGCCAAAGAGGAAGGGCATTAACTTGGAAAACTTAGGGAACACCTTAGCACTGTAGCTATTTTTCCACACTAGATTGGCATGGTGAGCATGAAGTTGCCCAAACAGAGAAGGTTACAGACATTGGACTGGTTTTGTTCAGAGATCTAAAAAGAATTGCAAATGTTCAAAATCACTTTCAGCGCCATACCGGCAGTCTCCATGCTTGGTTATCGACATGTCCATTCCTTACAAAATGGTTTCAATCTGTCTAAAATTGTTTCTTTACTATAGGAATATTGGTCCAGTTTTGTACCAGATGTTGATGTAAAAGCGTACGGTTTGCTCTACACAAATTTTATTTGTGAAATACATATCAGATGAAATAAAAGTTGCCTATACTGGTTTTTTAGGCAACTCTTTAATTAAGGCATCTGCATTACATTTGCCTTCACCGCGTCCTTCAAAATATTTTACAAATTGACTCAGTTACTGGAGGAAACTGTGCTTATACATAAGCATTTTGGTCCTTTAAGGGTCAAGAACCAGTAGATAGTGTTTAAAATAGAACTAGCATTGATCCCCCAATTGCCTGTGAATGCTCAATAGGAAAACGCAAATCTCCACTTTAAGGGAGTGTACAGTAGAAAATTACATTGGTAAAAATGGGTGATTGAAATTCATACTGCATTTCCTTTATAGGAATATCATAAATCGTGATACTTCCCAGGTGTTTTCAAATAATCCATTTTCTAGAGTGTAGTTAAAATAAAATATACCATGTAACTAAATAGAAAAGGTAGTAGCGAAAACAATATTACACTACTTTTAGAAATTGAGGGGAAAATCGTAACAGTGAATTTAGTGGAATATTGATAACCAGGGCTTAAGTCCTCGTTCTGAGTTTTCCTGATTTGGGGAAAATCTTTTAAACTCTCAGAACATCCACAATACTTAGGTACACAAATGCTTAACTCGATGTCTGGAATGATGTAAATTCTAAACAACTTTGTTAAATTACAAGGTGATGATTACAAGTATTAGCAAAATAATACTTGTGATGCACTTAGAGCGCCCATCATACAGTAAGAGCTCAATAAATGCTAGCTATTATTACCAAGATTATTCATTTTGGATTGTGGACAATGTAATTATGACATATAGGTTTGTTAAGAATATGCTAATTCCTGGGAGAGCAGAGGCTTACAATGAAAGCAGAAGCTGCAGAAGATAATCTCTATCAATATTTGGAAAGGGACATTAACGTTGCTGGGTATTTTCATCTCACCCAGGTTCATGTCAAAACAACGGCCTTTCGTTTTCCTGGAAAGGGAATTATCGATAGCAGAACAGGTATTCCTCATCTGAAATGGCTAGGATTATTATATATTTTAGCTCATATCGGAATGAAGAAGGAGAAGGAAAAAAAGTAAAGAAGGGGAGAAATAAACTGACTCTTATTAAGGTAATTGGAAGAGTTAGAAGAGAAAAAAGGAAAGGATGTAGGAAGAGCATGAGGTTGCTAAGAGTTAAGTGAGCCCCTCTGAGGGGAAGAAATTGTTGAAAGTAAGAGAAACAGAGTCAAACAGCTGTGCACACCATCTCCCAAATGGCAAGAACATTTTATATTTTGGTTAAGCTCTAGGGCAAGGGTGAGTAAGACACTGGGCCCATACAGACTGTTTACAAGTCCAGTGCTTATGCTTTGGGCAATAGCTAACACAGTGGTTCTCAACTGGGATGATTTTTGCCCCCTAGGGAATATTTGGCAATGTCTGGAAAATTTTTGATTATCTTGACTTCGTGACTCTGGGAAAAGGGAAAGGACGGGAAGGGATGGGATGTGTTTCTGACCTCTAGTGGGTAGAAGCCAAGGATGCCGCTAAAGATCCCAGAATAAACCGAGCCCTTTGTGATAAAGAATTAGCCAGCCCCAAATGCCCACCGTGCCAAGGTTAGAAATCCTGACCAAGTGAAAGCTCAAAAAAACTCCTTTTGATTATGCATATAATATTACGAACTTTAAAGGCCAGGTCTGAAATGATCAGAATTGGCCGAGTGCAGAGAACACGTGGTAATTCTCCATTCCCTGATCCTGTAAAGGTTGGATCCTCCCGGGTTTCAGCCCCTCGGCCTCATCTTAATTCCAAAGTGTGGCAAACAGTTTTAAAATTGAATGTCCCCAAAATATTCTTGTATAATTAGGGGCACTGGTTCTGGAGTGAGGCTTCCAACACTTGAATTCCAGCTCTGCCGTTTACCAGCTGTCTGAGCTTGGACAAGTTACTTAACCTCTAAGCTTCAACTTCTTCATCTGTTAACTGGAGGTAAGAGAAGACAGCCCGTGGGAAGTCGTGAGAGATGAACAAGCTAATCAGTGTAAAGAGCTCGGCCCAATGCCTAGTACAATACAAGTGCTCCTGAAATAAGAGTTATGACCCTTTTCATTGTAAAACTATCTCTGCACCCGGGACTCCAGTAAGGAGCTTGACTGTGCCTTGGTTCCTTCTAAGCATAGAACAACCGTGTTTCCCCGAAAATAAGACCGGGTCTTATATTACTTTTTGCTCCAAAAGATGCATGACGGCTTATGCTCAGGGGATGTCATCCTGAAAAGTCATGTTAGGGCTTATTTTCCAGTTAGGGCTTATTTGGGGAGAAACACGGTGTGCAGTGTCAGAGGTGGAAGACCCAGCACTGGAATCCTGACTCTCAATGCAGTGCTCTTTGCAGGTGACCCTGTGCAAAAAGTTCAATACACACACACACACACACAAATTCAATACGCATTTCAGAAATGCTGAGTGTGTGACACTTTCACATGGTCTTGACCCCTTCCATGACCTTTCTTCAGCAGAATCAGTAAAAGTGCCAGAAAAAAGGCTTTCCCCCCCAATATAAAATCAGGAATGAAACTAAAACCACTACCCTCCTCATTTGCATTTTAAAAAATACTAGTTTCACAAACACTAAGCAAAACTAGATTGTTAGATTACAAGTTTGATATTATAGTGCATTGATCCTGGGAGGAGCAAGACTACCCCGAAGCAGAGAATAATTTCTGCTGCAAAGGAGGCAGGAAAGGTAAACCCAGAAAGATGCTAGAATAAAAAACTCAAACTGAATTAAAAAAACAAAAAAAGTTATATAAAAAATGTTTAAAGCAGACTCAAAACGTCTTTTTTAAGTAAGAAAAATGTATGGGTCTCAAATGAAAATGGAAATTCAACATAACATAAAATGTCACAGAAATAATGGACTAAGAGAGAACAGATGTTAAAACAAATTAAAAAGATGTGGGTAAGGGGAAAAAAAAGCAAGAGGAAACTATAAACAGAGGGGGGAAAAGGGGGCAGTCTGGTGTGGTGGAAAGATGCTGAACCAGTGTGGACCCGAGTCCTAGCTGGGGTGTCTCACTCTGTGACCTTGACAAAATCCCTGAACTTCTTTGCCCTTCAATCCAAATGAGAGGTGGGCTAGACGGGTTCTGCTATGTCTAGATATATTCTGGGTTTGTCCTGGTTAATTGCAGGAGTGGGGCAGGTCAGAAGGAGCGGTAATCTGAAATTGAGCATGCCCCCTGATTGGGGCCGCTAGGGGAAGGGTTAGGTGAAAGGGTGGAAAGGAAGTCCAGTCCCAGGCAGAACCCGGGTATCTGGAGGGGACAAGAGCAATTTTGCCACTAGTGGTCACAAGGTGATGTAACCAAGGTGTTGCTACAGGTAACCCAACTACAGCAGGTGACTCAGAAAGGTAGGAGGTTGGCATTGTGGAATTTGGCAGTGAGGCCTCAGTTCCTAGGTTTTGGTTTGGAGGTACATTTTCACTTCCTGGGGGTGGCTTACTGGTGGGCAACTTGGAGCTCCGGTGACACAGAGGTACAACATACATGGTGACCTAGCTGTAAGAACTGAAGAATGCAGTAGGCACTAAGTCACAGAAACAAGAACAGACATGAGTCTGTCCTACATCAGGAGATGGGCAGGGATGGAACAGTAGGGAAGAAATGGTAAGGAACAAGGGTGCCACATGTGGGGATGCTGAGAAAGTTCTCTCAAGCTGTAATAGTGGTCCATTCATTCACTCAGTGTAGGGCAAAAATTAAATATTGTGCTGACTTGCAATCAAATCTCATTCTTCCCTTTCCCAGCTTTGTGACATGGGGCGAGTGACTTAACATTTCTAATGTTCAATTGTAAAATAAGGTGGAGAGTATCTCATAAGGTTGTTTGAAGTATCTAAATACATAGTTGGCACAGTCCCTGGCACAAAGTATGTGCTTAATAAATGTAACCTATCATCATTCATTCAGCCAAGATTTATTCAACATTTACCATCTCATGAGCCTAAGATCAGAGAGATGTAACAATTTGGTTGCTGTTATTTTAGAGAACTCTTGAGGCTATATATAATAAAAGCAGGTATATGTGAGAGGTTTGAGAGTTATTTTGCTCTTAAGGAATGTGAAAAGCAGCCAGACAAACTTATGCTAATGCATGCAGTGCAGAATAATTCCAGGTTTAGGGTGGGAAAGAGGATTGGCTAAAATGGAATAATGAATCAAATGCTGGCCACGCCATTGCCAGCAGCTCTGAGCTTACAGCAAGACCCGAGAGGGCCTTTCCGGCTCCATCCCAATGTGCGTCACCCAGTTCTTTTGAACTTCCACCAAATGACTGAGGCAAAACTTACTTAAAGTACAGGAATCTGAGTTCCATTTGGGTCTGCTTCCCTGAGTTCCACTTTCAGACGTGTTCTTTGTGGCAGCATGAAAACACATGAAATAAGTTCTGAGGTTCTGAGTGGTTCCAGAACTATCTGGGATTACCTAGAGTTCCCCTGGTCAGTGAAGATACAAGTGAAGTCCAACATCAAGGCTATTTACAATCATTGTCCCTCTTGGTAAGCTGACGCAGGGGAGGGAAAGGACAACTCTACTCCAGGCCCAAGGGAGGAGCTTTCCACATGTATTTTGTAGTATAAGCCTCACGACAAACCTGAGAGTTAAGCTTTTTGTCCACTGGTGGCAGGAAAAGTTTAGAGGTTTAATAATTTTCTGTGGGTGACACAGCCTCTAAGATTGGGAGATAAGCCTAGAGCTCAGGCTTGTTCAATTCCCACGGTGGCGCTTTTTTTCTTTCCGACAAAAGACCTCTATGAATTTTAAGGACGTTTGCTTTTTTGAAAAGAAGCAACATCTAAAAGTGTATGTAGATGAGCACGAGGGGTGTGTGTGAGAGAGAGAGACAGAGAAAGAGACGAAAGAGAGGAGAGAGAGAGACAGAGACAGACAGAGAAAGAGAGGAGAGAGAAGAGAGACACAGAGAGAGGTATTTCTTTCATGTATAAAGTAGCCCCTCCCCACTCGTTTTTATTCCAGTGTAATCTATGCACATGCAAAATAATTACTTCTTCCTGTAGGAAGTGTCAGTCCTCCAAGCAAAGAAGAAAAGGCTACAGCATATGTTACCGACACATGTTTTTGCTAGTCTTGTCTCTGTTCCGCCTGCTGTGGCAATCAGCTTTTGCAAATACTGTCACTTACCAAATACAAAAAGCATGTGCATGCCCAGCCAATGGCCTGGGATAAACACAACCAGGCTTTCTGACTTGGAACATCCACCCAGAACAGAGGCTTTGTTACAAAAGAACAAAACTAGCCTTGTATCATCAAAATCATTGGTGGGGAGAGACAGAGGGGGCAGTGAGGGGAGAGGAAAGACATGGACCCAACCCAACAAACGGCTTCAGGGTCAGCCTCATACATATGAAGGAAAATCGATAGTATTTGATGGTGGGTCTGCTTCACCCCGCCAAGCCAAAGATGGGTGGGGCTCAAAAACACTGCTGGAAAAGTTGGTATCTGGCCAAATGGCTAAGTAACCAGTTAGGGGTCTGAGAAGCACATGCACATAAGGGCTTTGAGCTCTGCCTCCTGGCAAGACGCCCACCTGTCAAGTTCTTCCAGAGGGAGTGCTGGCAGTGGGCACTCCTAATCCCAGAAGCACTTGACAGGTAGGCTGACTGCCGAGAGCCACCCCCCACCCCCTCAGGTGCCAGACTCTGCACTTTGGCCACAGCAGCTCTGAGCACTATGATGAGACAAAGGAGGGGAGTCTGGCACATATAGTGGGGAGCCTGTTGTCTCCTGGCCTGGCAAGTGTGGCCCTGAGGGTTGCACTGTCCCTAGTGGGCTGACTGTGACAGAAAGTGGCTGGGATCAGGAGGGCACCGCTCTGAGCATAACCAACTTGCCACTCGTCCAGCACTATCTCCAGGGAAGCCTCTCAGCATATTTCTATAGAAAACAGGGACAAGATGGTGGGCATTTGCGGTGTCAGTGAAAGGAAAAGAAGAACCTCATTTAAGGACAGTGACCTAAGGGAAATCTGAACGACGTTTACCCCCTGAGGTGCTCTGGGATAGTGAGAAAGCATCGGGGATTGCATTTGTTTAAGGACATTTGAACCTTCTGGAGGAAACTGCAGAGGACTTTTGGAGCCTACGGTTAAATTTTACGATCCCTAGAACTAAGGTCCCCGAAGAAAGAAGGAAAACCAAAACTGCCTAAACGTCAGGGACCAAGTCCTGGGAGGTCTCCCTTCCTCAAGGTAGGTACAAACTGCCTTCTGGGTCTGAGGAACACGCTTATGTGGCCTTCCAACACCCCCTATTCAGAAATGGGAAATACCGTGTTTCCTTGAAAATAAGATTGGGTCTTATATTCAGATTCGCACCAAAAGACACATTAGGGCTTATGTTCAGAGGATGTCATCCTGAAAAATCCTGCTGGGGCTTGTTTTCCGGTTTGGTCTTATTTTGGGGGAAACATAATACATGTTATGGACTGAATGCTTGTGTCTTCCCCCTCCCCCAAAAATACATATATTGAAACTCTAATCCCAAAGTGACGGTGACAGAGGTGGAGCTATTGGGAGGTGATTAGTCCATGAGGGTGGCGTCCTCATGAATGGGATTAGTGCCCTTAGAAGAAGGGGTCAGAGAGCTCACTAGCTCCCTCTCCACCCCTGAGGACAGCCCTCACGAGAACTTAACTATGCTGGCACCCGGATTGAACTTCCAGCCTCCAGGTCTATGAGAAAGAAATACGTGTTACTCACGGTGTAACTTGTTATTTGCAGCCTAACGTGAGTAAGATAATATGCTAAGCGTTAGCAGAAAGGCTTAGGGCCTAATGGACTACAATCACAAGAGGGGAAAACTAGCGTGTCTGCTGTGGCAGGAGCAGGATTTGTAAAAGCAGGATCCTGAGCTGCTACAAACTGAGGGGAGGGCAAGGGGGAGACTCGGGCTCACTTAACACTTCAAGGCAGGGTGTGCTCAGGGCTGCAGTGTCATCTCCCCTCACCCAAAGTCCCTTTGCTGGGTCAGAGCCAGAGGGTCTAGAAGGAAAAGTCTGGGCTTAGGTCCTTACTGGCTTCTCGAGAAGGTTGTATTTTCTCTCATCGAATAAATAGTGAATGAAAACTGTGCAATGGCCCAGAAGATTATAAGAGAAAACTGATGTGGGTCTACAAAGCTATAAAGCTCCAAGAAATGGAAATTACTGTTTTCTACTACACACTTAGAATTCTTCTGATTATCCTACATGATATGTTTGTTTGTGTACAGGACCTCACACCATCATACATTCATTTATTAGTAACGCATTAGGCTTCCATAACATCTAGTGAAGCAAAAATTATCCCAACAGCTCATACCTGGTTGTTTTTAGAATGACTCACACATGGTGGGCACGTGACTTACTCAGGGTGCTGTGGTTTATCTGGTCCATGGCTGTTGACCGCTGACTGGGACTTCCTGTGGGCAGGAACCATCTTTTTTACCTCTGCTTGTCCAGCCCCTAATGTAATGTCCAGCTCCTAGCAAGTGCTCAGTACATTTTCGTTGAATTAGATGAAACTTATGGATGTAGTTGCTTTACCCATTCGTACATATGGGTCATTCACCAGGCAAATGTTGTTGAAGAACCTAATATGTGCTAGATACTGTGCCAGGCCCTGGGTATACACTGGTACAAGGGAGCTTACAGCCCATTGGAGAAGACAGACATACACCGAATAATTAGATTCATAAATACATGATTGCCAAAAAAGAACAGATTTCCCTGAGAACATGTAGCAAAGTAAGGCGCGGAGGTTTCCCTGAGGAAGTGAGACTTAAGCAAAGATTCTAAGGAAGAGTGAGGATTAACATGCTTAAGACATAAAGAGAGAACAATTACATGCTATTCTTATATGCCACACACTCTTCTGTTTGCTTTACCTATATACTCATTTCATTCTCACAACAATCCTAGGGTGGACCTACTATTGTTATGCCTAATTATACAGGTGAGATAATCAAGGGATAAGAGATGACAAACTTGCCTGATATCACAGAGACAGTGAGAAATGGAGTTCGAACCCGGGAGGCTGGCTTTGTGAAGAGAACAGCTTGTGCAAAGGGGCCGTGCCTGGGCTAAAGAACAGGTCTGCTCATCTGGACAGGCTCCTAGTTGCCACCTGACATCAAGACTTTCCCGACGCTGACACCTCTCCTTTCCTACAAAGAATTCCAGCGAGGGCAATGTCCTCCATCTTGTTTTATCTGAAAGGCACCTTTCATGGTGGTAACACATGTTTTTAGAGCCAGGCACTGAAGATGAATGGCCAAAAATGAAGGAGCAAAGACAAGCACCCACTGTGTGGAGTGGCCAGGAAATATCTCATCGAGGAGACCTGTTGGCATCCATCTCCATATGTCTAATCCCTTCTGGAAAGGCAGGGCATGGGCTGACCCAGTAGGTTTCTCTGTTGCATCAGGTGACTGTAAGTCGTAGAGTAAGGGAAGTACTTAGGCAAATAAAGCTAAACCTTCAGGCAGAATGACAACACCAAGGGTTTTTTTTTTTTTTTTTTTTTTTTTTTAATGGACACTTAAAATAGGCTGTCAACAGAAATTGAGCCCATCTTTGTCCTAAAGCCATATGTCCTCTGGGGTAGAAACAGCACTTTTTCTGCTGAGAAAGCTGTTCAGGGTTTACTTGGTTACAGCACGAGCAAGTGCAGTATGGTAGTCAAGGGGGGCAGTAAAAGGAAAAAGAGAACACCCAAAGAGTTACAACTGAACCTTGGCAATCCTTAGAGAGAAAGACAAAAAAAAAACTTGCAGGCTGAGAAGCAGCTTATCACCTGTGGAGATGGAAAGGAAAGTTACTTTACAGTAGTCTACTCATCTCTTTCCAGCCCCAGAGAATCTCATTTGTTGTTTGACCTCACGTATTGCCTTTCAATTTCTCAAAGCAAAGTTTTCTTTCTCCTTAAAACAGTGTATCTTCACAGCAAACTCCAGGGTGTCATCTCATCTATCTACTCTCCAATAAAACCGAGGGCTCTGTTTCTTTAATTCCTCACTCCAATGTCCACATGGAAAAACCAGGAAGACCACGTAGAGAGCCTTTGTTTCCTATGGGACTGCTGTTCCTCTCCTTAGTTATATAACTCTAGTTCTTAACACTAGAGTTTGGGAGGGGGCCATGTTCAGCAAGGCCATACCAGGACAGCACCTGCCCAAACTGGGATGATGATAGGTGAGATTGACATTAAGGCCCAAGGGGCTACATTGCCTGGCACTCAAGAACACAAGCTCTGGAGTGAAGTTGCCTGAATTCCACTCCTGGTTCTGCAACTTTGTAGCTATGCAGGTAGTTTGCTTAATCTCACTAAGCTTCAGTATTTAATAAGTGAAAAGGGGAGGGCAATAGGATTTATTGCCTAGGATTCAATGAAATAACACTTATAAAGCACTTAGCATTGTACCTGGCAAGAGGAAAAGTCGGGTTAAATGTTAGCTATTATCATTACAAGGTGAGGGGATCCAAAGCAGTAACTGGAACCAAGGTTGAAGTAGATAGGTTAGTTGGCTAGTAGATAGAAAATAGTAGATAATAGTGGAGCATATACATAAAGTAGATAGACTGGTAGTTAGGAGGTTAGAGTGGATGATATGGGAAGATAATGCCATAGGTAGGGGCAGGATCACGTGGCACACATGCTTATCCCAGCTTGATTCCTAAGGGCAGGGAAAACCCGTGATCTGGATATTAGACCTTGATTATTAACAATAACTACCATTTATTGAGCACTACATGACAGGAACAATGCTAACTGTTTTCAATAACTTGTTTAAATATAATCCCCATAGTACTATGAATTTAGTTGTTATATCCTTCGAATGCCTCACACATAGTGTTTGGCACATAGTAGTTGCTCAGAAATATTTGTTGATTTTGAAGCATTTGGCAGCATTCCTAGGTTATCCCTTTTGATACACATAATTTGCTTGACAATTCAATCTTCAAGAGGGTGTTTAACCCAGATGACAGGTTACAAATATGATGGAAGCCATATTATAGGCATTTGCCTTTTAACCACCGAAAGCACAGGAGAACATACATATGTGATCAAATCTATTATTATGATTGTTGTACGTTGGTAAATAGGCTTTTTTCTACAGTGGCCTAGATTGAAAGAAAGCAGCACAAGCCAATGATGTGTCAAAGGGGATATTATTTAGAGAGATTGCTTCAAGTTTTACAGGCACACAAGGCTAGACTGAAAAATATTGTTCTTGGCAAATGAATAACAAAGTAATTAAAGGAGTCAACATTCAAAACAGGGAAGTAAAAATCTGAAGCGGGCACTAAGACAAATAAAAGAAGAGTACAGCTTCAGTTAGGTAAGGAAAAGCCAATTAATAGAGCTATACCTTAAAGGAAAAAATGGAATTCTCTAATGTAATTCCTCTTAGTACATTTGTCTTTAAACAAGGATCTCAATATTCTAATAAGAAAGAATTTGATAAGTAGCAAAACCAAGGTTTAAAAATCCCCACAGAATAATTCAGGTCTGGGATTCCCCCAACCCAGTTCTATTTTTAACTATTCAATGGTATTTTACCAGCAATCCCAGGTGTTGGGTGACTGTTAGGATCTTCTATCTCATTAAAAGAATAGGTGTTATTGAAGAGCAGCTATATGTAGCAAGGGTTTCCCTGAGATCATCTAGCATTAGAAAAGATATTAAGATGAACAGCAAATTCTGTTTCCTTTCAGAGAATGAGGAGATAGTCCAAGCAGGAAAAGGACTATTTTCTATTTTGTAATGGTTACTGTACCAGAACTATCATATTAATCAATTAATAATTATATGTTTGAACACCTATGAAAATGTCCATACAATTCATAGTATCACATCTGAGTGGGTACATTAAGTCATTCAGTGACTCCAGTGATATTTTTCCTTGGAGTATATTTTCTAGCTCATAGTTTAGCCGCTACCATTTTTTGGCAGTGTATAGGAAGCCACAGTCACTGAAGTGAGTGATTCTACTTTAATTCACTCCTAAATATAATCTCTCTCTCTCTCTCTCTCTCTCTCTCTCTCTCTCTCTCTCTCTCTCTCTCTCTCTCACACACACACACACACACACACACACACACACAGACTCACTCACTCACTCACTCACTCACTCACTCACTCATTCACTCAGATGGTTTTAATCATGGGCAACCAGGAAAATCAAAGCCACACTAAGTATTTATACAAGAGGGCATTTAACCCAGATGACAGGTTACAAATATGATGGAATCCTTGAGAAGTCACATGGTGGACATGGAAGGAACCCAGAGATTAGCAGTATCAAGAAGCAGCTGCCATCTTAAACTAGAGGGATTAAAGGAGGTTTACCAGAGATCAGAAGCAGAAATCACTGAATGGAAGTTAGAAATGCACTGCATCTGTTCAGAGGCCATCCGAGCAATAGGAATAGATACAACCACCAGGGAAGATGGCTCCAGATGCAAAGGAAGAGTGGAAAAACACCCCAGCTTCTTCGTTCCTTCTGCCCATAATCTCACTGGTATAACCCACTGGTCAAACCTAGCAAGAAAGCAGCTGACAAGGGACACTGGGGAATACAACTTTCCAGTAACAGTCACCCTACAGAATGGAGCAGAGCACGGAAGGGCCATGGAACATACCTGGTATCAACAGGCCAAGAACTGACATAAGCTTGTACCCACATCTGCACACAAACACACATAAATTGGTCCCCATATCAGAATAGTCCCTGTCTGAATTTGAAGCTAATTGAATCCATGGAAAATAAATAAGGCCAGCTGTTTACAAAATAATTTAACTTTCCAAGCCCACTTGACTAAGAATACAGGGTGTTGTCTTTCAATCTGGTCAAGGAGCAGCTTAGAAAAAGAAAGGGGAGAATAGAAGCCAAATGCTTACCATGTGTTAGGATCAGTGTTTGATACTTTTCAAACATTATCTCACATCAACTCTATAAATTTATTACAGAGTTTAAGGTTATAATGGTATATCAACCTCATCACACAAATGAAGAAACTCAGAGGTGAATACATTGTCCAATAAAATACAAATAAATATTACAGCCCTGTTTTATATGGGTGGGGGGTCTGACTTAAAATTTTCACTGACAAAATACACCCTGAGATGCAATTGATGCAAAGCTATAACATATTCATTTGCTTGGTATTCAATTTATTGTAATGATATAATTATTGAAAAGATGGGAAGAACAACCTAAATTAAAGCATAATAAAAGGGCATATAACTTTCAAATTAACATAGGCAAGTGGAAACAAAATTGAATAATCAAAAGACAAGAAAAGGAAAAATAAATATGTAAAAGAATAAATATTAGAAAGCATATAGTGAAATTGTAGATTTAAACCCAAATATATCACTAATTATATTAAATGTAAATGAATTAAATGTACCAGTTAAAAGATAAAGATTATCAAGCTGGCTGAAAACACAAAACTCAACAATATACTGTTTATAAATAAAATATAGAAAACAGAAAAGAGGTAGTTTAAACGTAAAAGGATAGAAAAAGGTATACCATTCAAATAGTAACCAAAATAAAAAAAAAATAATAACATCAAGCAAAATGCATTGTTAAAAATAAAGAGGGACACTTCATAATGATAAAGTTTTAGTCATTATTAAAGACCAATCTAATTTTTTGCACACTTAACATAAAATTTTAGAATACATAGAGACACCAGTCTTTATTGCCGAATGGGTAAATGCTGTGTTTGCACCTTCTCACTATCACCTCAAAATTACAAGTAAACTACAGAACAACAATCTTTGAGACTCTCCTGGAGTCTACCTGACTAGCAGTCCTGTAACTATGGATATACAGAAAAAGCCACATCCATACTGGAAGGAAGGATGGAGACGTGGAACAGGCTGGTCCCCTAACCTACATGTGGTAGTTAAAAATCAGGAGGGATATCTCAGATGCAGAGGTCCCTCCTGAGAATTGAGGGGTCCCAGCCCCACACCAGGCTCCCCAGCTCAGTGTTCCAATGCCAGGAAGAGAAGTCCCCACAACTTCTGGCTGTGAAAACCAGCGGAGATTCTGGCTGAGTGAGACAGAGGCAGCTGGAGTCCCGGGCATTCCTCTTAAAGGGTCTCAGCATGGACTTACTTGCTTATGGACTCATTTACTCTGAGCTGCTGGGGCAGCAGCTCAAAGGTGCCAGAAATATATGGGGAGGAACTGAATTGTCTGGCATCAGAGCAAAGGCTTGAAGGGCAGCTTTTGCCCTGATAGAAGTGCTTGCAGAAGCCATTGTTGGTTTGTTGAGCCTTCCCCCTTCTGAGCCTGCAGAAGCAGGCAGGTGCCATATCTGTGTCTCCATCAACCTGGCTAACACTGTTCATCCAGCCCTGGTGATTCCCTGAGACCTCACCCTACCCCAGTGAATTTTCCATATGCAACTTATGCTGCGGACTTTCCTAAAATTTCTCAAAGGTTCAAAACCTGCACACAACCAGTATCTGTCCTTGGCCTGCCCCATACCCCTTACTAAGAAGCCCCAAGCCTGGCAATAGTGGCAACTGGCCTCAACTAGCAATTTAGCCTCTCCCAGGCAACTCCAAACTCAAGACAGGTGGAAGATATCTGGGAATTTCTTTGGGGCTCATGTCAGGTGGCCCCAGGCAGGGCATAGGCAGAAGCTGAATTTGACCTGCAGCTGAGCCCCTCCCAAGAGGCCCCTGGGGCTGGGATGCCTGGTGGCCAGCTTCAGACTGCCACAAAGTATTCCCACAGGTGACACACCCAAAGACTGGGCAGGCATCAGAACCATGCTAAAGCTAATCCTGCTCTGTGGGGTCAGCCCCTGCACAACAGCTGCTACACTGTAGTCACAGCCAGTACTCACAACCAATCAACCTTAGAGTCAATCCTTCCTATTGATGTACAAACAGCAACCAAGGCTCAACTACAACAGGAAGGCACACAACCCACACAAGAGACACACTTGCAGCACCTGTCTTAGGTGACCAGGTAGAGTGTGCCACTGGCTCCCATGGGACACCTACAACATAAGCACACTCTACTAAGACCAGGAGACATACCAGTAGCATCCCTACCTAATACATAGAAACAAACACAGATAGGCAGCCAAAATGAGGAGACAAAGTAACATGTCCCAAATGAAAGAACAGAATAAAGCTCCAGAAAATGAATTAAACAAACTGGAGAGAAGCAATCTACTAGGTGCAGAGTTCAAAACACTGGCTGTAAGGATGCTCAGTGATCTCAGGGAGAACTTCAACAAAGAGATAAGAAACACAAAAATGAAGATAGAAAACATAAAAAAGAACCAGTAAGAAATAAAGAATACAATAACTGAAATGAAGAATAGATTAGGGGGAAATAAAGGATTAGATTAAGCAGCAATTTGGAAAACAAGGCAGCAGGCAACACCCAATCAGAACAGCAATAAGAAAAAAGAATTAAAAAAAAAATGAGGATGGGGTAGCCAGTTAGCTCAGTTGGTTACAGCGTGGTGCTGGTAGCACCAAGGTTGCTGGTTCGATCCCCGCATGGGCCACTGTGAGCTGTGCCCTCCTTAAAACAAACAAACAAATAAACAAAAAGCTGGCTTCTTTCTTTTTTTTTTTTTTTTTAAAAAAAAACAGGCTTGTTTTTTAAAAAAACAAAAAATGAAGATAGTTTAAGGGGCCTCTGAGACAATAGCAAGCATACCAACATTCCCATCATAGGGATACCAGAAAGAGAAGAGAGAAAGGTATTTGAAGAAATAATGATGGAAAACTTCCACAACCTGGTAAATGCATAGACATACAAGTCCAGGAAGTGCAGAGAGTCCCAAACAAAACAAATCCAAAGAGGCCCACACCAAGACACATCATAATTAAAATGCCAAAAGTTAAAGACAAGGAGAGAATCTTAAAAGCAGCAAGAGAAAGACAGTTACCTATAACGGAGCTCCCATAAGACTGTCAGTTGATTTCTCAACAAAAACTTTGCAGGCCAGAAAGGACTGGCACAAAATATTCAATATGATGAATAACAAGAATCTACAATCAAGATTATTCTACCCAGAAAAGCTATCATTTAAATTGAAAGGAGAAAGAGCTTCTCAGACAAGACAAAGCTAAAGGAGGTCATCACCACCAAACCAGTATTGCAATAAATATTAAGAGTCTTCTTTAAGAAGGACAGATTAAAAACATATGAATAATAAAATGGAAATTCTACATATATATCAACAATCACTTTCAATGTAAATTATTAAATGCTCCAAACAAAAGACACAGGATGGTTGAATGGATGAGAAAACAAGACCCTTACATATGCTGCCTACAAGAAACCCACTTCAGCTTGAAAGACATACACAGACTGGAAGTAAAGGGATGGAAAAATGATATTTCATGAGAATGGTAACAACAACCAAAAGCTGGGGAAGCAATACTCATACCACACAAAATAGACTTTAAAACAAAGGCTATAGGGGCCGGCCCGGTGGCTCAGGTGGTTAGAGCTCCGTGTTCCTAACTCCGAAGGCTGCTGGTTCAATTCCCACATGGGCCAGTGGGCTCTCAACCACAAGGGTGCCAGTTCAATTCCTTGAGTCCCGCAAGGGATGGTGGGCAGCGCCCCCTGCAACTAAAATTGAACACGGCACCTTGAGCTTCAGCTGCCGCTGAGCTCCTGGATGGCTCAGTTGGTTGGAGCGTGTCCTCTCAACCACAAGGTTGCCGGTTTGACTCCCGCAAGGGATGGTGGGCTGCGCCCCCTGCAACTAGCAATGGCAACTGGACCTGGAGCTGAGCTGCACCCTCCACAACTAAGACTGAAAGGACAACAACTTGACTTGGAAAAAAAAAAAAAAAGTCCTGGAAGTACACACTGTTCCCCAATAAAGTCCTGTTCCCCTTCCCCAATAAAATCTTAAAAAAAAAAAAAAAAAAGGCTATAACAAGAGACAAAAAAGGACCCAGTAATTCCACTTCAGGGTATTTATGTGAAGAAACCCAATATGCTACTTTGGGGGGATGTGTGCATACATGATCATTGAAGCATTATTTACAATAGCCAAGATGTGGAGGCAGCCTGAGTGTCCATCAATGGGTGAATGAATAAAGAGGAGATGGTACATGTATACAATGGAATATTGCTCAGTCGTGGGAAGGAATGGGTTCTCATCATCTGCAGCAGCATGAATGGATCTGGAGGGTATTGAGCTGAGTGGAGTATGGCAGACAGAGAAACACAAATGCAATGTGTTTTCACTTATATGTGAAATCTAAAGAACAAAATAAACAAAAACAAAAAAACAGAAACAGACACATAGATACAGAGAACATTTTGATGGCTGCCAGATGGGAGGGCTATTGGGAAGATGGGTAAAAAAAAGTGAAGGGATTAAGAAGTACAAATTGGTAGTTACAAAATAGCATAAGGAATATAGCCAATAACATTGTAATAACTATGTATTGTGTCAGATGTATACTAGATTAATGGGAGTGATCACTTTGTAAATTATATAAATGTCTAATCATTATGTTGTACACCTGAAATTAATATAATATTGTATGTCAACTGTAATTGGAAAATAAAAAAAAATATTTTAAAAAAACTTTGGAGTATATAAAGGAAAACTGACAGAAGTACCAGAAGATACAGACATTAATCACAATACCAGGACATTTACCCATTTTAGTAATTGATAGAACAGACAACAAATCAGTATGGATAGGAAGATGTGAACACAATGATTAACAAATTGACATAGTGGACATGTAGAGAATAGTACTGTCAACAGCTGCAATATATCCATCTCAGTGAAGCACACATTAAACCTTTACTAAAAGTTACCATATATTGAATCATAAATTAAGACAAAGGCAGGAACTCTATCTCTGTTACTGCGGGTTTATTTCTTATTTCATGATTTTTCTTTTTCTCTCTTATTTTATTTTGCATTTTTGCCCCCCGCCCCCCCCCCCATTTTATTGTCTTGGTCTTTTTATTTCATTTTGGAGAATTTCTGAAATTTATGGTTGTCTGTTAATATGTAGGAGTAAAACACTAGAGTGCTGGTTTTAAACTCTGAGTATGGGAGGCAGGGGATTCATCAATCACTAGGGGACCCCTCATGTCACTGTCTGTGGTCTTTTCTCTGGGATGATTCAATTTCACTGAGAATCTTTTAATCCCCTGTTTTCTCATATGTAAATTCAGGATAACAATTGTTCCTAGCTCATAGGGCTATTATAAGGATTAATGAGATAATCCATATCAAGTACTTAAAATATTTCCTGGTACATGGAAGCATTCCGTATATATTAGCTATTATTATCTGAAGTTTTCAACTACTCTCCTGGTTTCAACTTCATTGATTTGCTGTTGATGGTGCCTGAATATATATAACCAATTACATCTTTAACATCTCCTTGTGGATGTCACAGCCAACGCAAAAGTAACATGTCCACTATTTCCTATCTTAGTCAATAATCACTGAACAGATTATCACTGTTTTAGCTTAGGCTGCCATAACAAAATACCATAGACTGTGTGGCTTAAACAACAGAATTTTTTTTCCCAGAGTTCCAGAGACTGGAAGTCTAAGATCAGAGTGCCAACATAGTTGGGCCCTGGTGAGGATCCCTTTCCTGGATTGCAGCTGGTCACCTTCTCACCGTGTCCTCATATAGTAGAGAGAGAATAGTGAACTCCAGCCTCTTCCTCTACTTATAAGGACACTAATCCCATCATGGGGGTCTCACCCTTATGAACTTATCTAAACCTCAGTACCTCCCAGAGGCCCCACCTATAAATGCCATCACATTGGGGATTAGGGCTTCAATGTATGAATTTGAGTGGGGGGACATAAACATCAAGTCTATAACCAACAAATTACGAATTTTGCGATTCCTCAAATCAGAATGCCAGCTCAACCTTGAATCTTCTCCTTTGTTTATTGCCTTTCTCCCTCAACCAAAATGGAAGCTATTAGAGAGCAAAGAAATTCTCTTTTTTCTTATTGGGGGTATGGAAAGTGTGTCTGCATTGGCTGTGTCTGAAACAGTATATAAAATAGGAAGAAGCACTGAAATAAGAAATAATTGCGCTTTACAACACTACAGTTGTGAAACTTTATTCTTTAAAGTTTGGATTTGTTTCTAACTTCTTGCTCTTTCTCTTTTCCATTTTTTTCTGTTTTTTTTTTGTTTTGTTTTGTTTTTCTTGCTTTAATACACCTCCAGTCACTTTCAAGTAGAGCCCCACTCTCTTCTCCATTTTAGATTTTGCTTTATCTCCTTTTATTCCCTCCCCTCTCCCTTGTAAGATTTGCTGGTGAGAACTCTACCTAATTCCCAATTGTCATGCCATGACTATCATTTCCTGGGCTCCTGGGCATCAGAAAATATCTTTGGATTCTTCATGGCAGATTGTTGAATTTGGAAATATAGACTCTCTTTCAGATATTTTTGGCTTTCCCTTTCAGACTACACTGTTAAGCCTTTGGGGTTTCATATTGTTTATTCTTGCAGACTTCCTGGAGTGTCAAAAATGGCTTAAAACTATGACTATGCTGTGCATTGGCACATATGACATTCAATCGCCCTACACTGAGCTGAATTTCAATGAGATTTGTGTAAATGAATCAGAAACATATGGATTTTATCCTCTCTAACTACCTCTACTTTTTCAAAAGTAGGAGCTCAGCATTTGAGTTCCACTGGCTATAAAATATTTGAAATTCAATAACATATGGCAAATCAGAGTGAGAAAGGCTTTCCTATACCTGATTGCCATCTTGTCTCTTTCATCATTCTAGTTAGTGATGATGTGCTTGCTAATTTTTGCTCAGCTTCACTGTCCTCTCCTTGCCTTTAGATTTTCCTTCCTTATTGCAAGTCTTTATTAACCCACCTCCTTCCCTCTATCTTCCCTCTATCTAACTATTTCAACAGGTAGAAATAGCTACCTGTTGGCCACTGCCCTGCCCTCCCTGTGCTCACATCCAAGAGAGGTAATGAGGTATTTATAACCAAGGAATTCCAACACATTGTGAAAATGCCACAACAGAGGAGCATAAAAACAAAAACAAAAAAACTCTGAGGAGAGAGCAACTTTTGGGGGCATTTTGTACTTTTCTACCTTTTGTTTGCTTTACTTTTCCCTCTCTTCACAAAGGCGCTCTCCATTTTTACTTTATTTTCTTGCTCTGGTCTCCATTGCTGGTCTTATTTCTCCCACCTGAGTTCCCTACAACCATGTAGGCTCATTCCAATTCCCCACTGTAAAAGTTTTTTTTATCTCCATCTGGTACTGCATATGCATGAGGGGTTTGGTGCTTTCCTCTCCTAGACTTTTATCCATTGTCCTGAATGGAATCCTCACAGTTGGAGCCTTTTGCTATTCTTAGGCTGCTTCTGTTCAGTGTAGGTCTCCAGAGAGCAGAGCCAACTCCTGGTAGAGCACAAGCTGAGTGACTAGTTTGAGATCTCCAATTGCACAGCACAGAATATGTGGCCATAAGTAGACAAGACTCATGAAATTCTATCATGGTGAGGAAATTGAATGAAGTGTTGAATCACATAGAGTCCCACAACAGATACAGTCCATAGGACAGTTAGCAGCTCTAATTAATATTGCCTGCCTCCTTTCCTGCCAATAATTGCATAATTCAGTTCTCTAATAATTTTTTTAACTACCTCGATGAGTTAGTATCATTTCTGTTCATCTTTATCACATTTGAAGCATTCTGCTAAAAAATGATATAATTTTATCATTTGTCAAGCAAGATATGAGATATTTGAGGGCTAAGAATGTTACAGATTTGAACATTTAGGTAAGTTCAGGTGTTCATTAAGCTCCCTTCCATCCACCTACATATGTCCTAGCTGCATCAAGCCCTTTATTATCCATAGTGAACCAGTTAAACATCTATAGATCAAGTTTTCTATGGGAGAGTAAAAGAGGAAATACTATTTCTTCTGCAAAATTTCCATATGTGAGGCACAAATTAAAATTTAAGTAAAACTAAAGAAAAAAAAAGACATTGTACAAGGGGTTATTTTACCTATCGATCATTAATATAGTCTTTAAATATTTCCCAGGCATTATTTTAAACATCTTACAAATATTAATATTTATAATGTTCATAACAACCCTTCAGCAGGGGTACTATTATCTGTACTTTACAGATGAAAAAATTGAGATAGAGCAAGATTGAAAGATTTGCACATAGTCACACATTTTAAGGGGCAGAGACAGGATTTGAACCTAGACATACCAGCTTCAGAATTTATGTTCTTAACACACCACTATACTGCTATGCTCTGTTAGAGACAGCAGATATATATTTTTAAGTTTAGAAATTGAGATTTAGTGTCCAAATTCTAAAAAGAATCAGACATGTTCTAGAAGACTTCTACCTCACAAAGGTCATAAGTAAAACGGGAATAGCACCTATCACATAAGAAATTGTGAGATTTAAATTAGCTAACATATTTAGCAAAGAGCCTGATATTTGATATAGTATCTATTTTTCAAAGAAACAAAAGGCAATGTGAGTACTGTATATATGCATTAATGGATGAGTTGATGACTAGCTGGATAGATAATTAAATAAGCAAATAAACAAATGACCATTTCTTCCAGATTCCAGGGGAGGGAAATATTCAACTATCAACGAAAGGAGTGTCAAGGTCATATTGTTTGAAAAGGATGTGAGATGGGAATATTATTTGCCACATAAGGTTCTAGTTCCAATTTTATGAGTGAACCAACAGAAATTTGGATTAGTCATTTGAAGGTCTGGTACTCCTGGTTAGACACCTTTTCTTACTGAATTAATTACATAGTGGGCATATTTTTGCCTCATTGGTATCCAAAGATTTTCTAATTTGGGAGAATTCCCAATGAATACATTTAAATGGCAATCAGATCCTAACTTTCACTGTTGAAGCTACTGGCAATCAAAGCAAAGGTGCATGACATGATTTCAGGGAATTCAACTCTTTTTCGTCTTTGAAGTTTGATTGGGTGTCATCAAGACCTAGGGATAAATAGATGTGGCCATATGACTTTGTCTAGCAACGAATGCGAGAAAGGGATATGTGCATCTCTGTGCACTTGGATGACCTAAATGAGCAAAGAAACTCTATTTCTCTCTTCTTTTTCCTTTTTCAAATAAAATGGAAACAAACCTTTCTCTAAGCATTACATTCTTTGTAAATCATTTTAAATTATGTGGGGAGAGACATTCCCTTAGTTCTTCTTGGGTGATAACTAGAAGAAATTATCTCTCTCTAGAGAATTGATTTCATTTCAAACCTACAATGGAGATTAAAGACATTATTTTTAAAATCCTAAGTAACCTTTTGTTTACCTAATTGAACAAAACACATAAATGTGAGTATGTGTGTATGTGTATATATAAATCATATATACTTACAAATACTGGATGAGAAGGTTCATATTCTCAGTGAATATCCCTCTAAATCACTCATGCTATTTTTTAATGCTATCATTTGAAAAAGACTGATTTGAGAAAGTGACAGTCTTTGCCATTATAAATTATTAAATAATCATTTATAAAAATTAGTGACATATTCCTGGCCTTTTGGTATACCTGATGAAGGAAGTATTTTGTTTCACTGGCATGAACTTGGTACATATGATCTACCAATAAAGGGGCTTGTGTCTTCAGCTTGTCTCTTCTGCAGTAGGGGTAGATTTGTCATATCCACCCCGTGTTTGCTATCTAATATTTGATACCAGTGATGTGTGAGATGGTTGGTCAGTGTTGGGGCTGTTGCAAAAAAGTAGAGGGAAATTTTATTTGCTCACATGGAGGTAAATGAAGATAAAATGTTTATGTTTGTCCCATTGGCTGCATAATCTAGACATCTGAAATCCATTATTTCCTTGGAAGGAGCATCTATCCCCACAAAATGCATTCATTCTTGATTATGACAATTCAATTATGTGCAAGTTCAGTATTATTATTCAAGGTAATTTTTTGTTTTCATTTGAAACGAATGGTAATCCATTTCGTTTGTTTAGTACATAACACTTTTCAAAGCATGCTCTCATAGCTCTCAAAACTGTCATTTTACAGATGAGAAAAACTGAAGCTCAAAGAAATTATTTGACTTCCCCAAGGTTACATAGGTTGCAAGGATCACAACCAGGATATGAAACCATACCATCTGATTTCATTCCGGTAGGTTACTTAAACTATTGTATTATTTTTATCAGAATTTTCACTTATCCTTCAAAAGTCCTCATCTTGGTAAACAAAAACCTTAAAATAAAATTCAACAAAGAATTTCAACATTGAACATTAAATTTACTGGTCAGAAACTTCTTGGCTCACAACTAGAGATTTCTAAATGATGGAAAGAGGGCAGTTAACATGTTGTGATGTTCTCTTTTTTAGCCATAACTTTTCTTCTAGGTTTATAGTTATGGTTTGGCTTTAGAGTACAAAGCAGTAAAACTTAATTGAATGGAAGTCAGATCAAGGTCTTTTCAAGCTGGACATAATGTGAATAACACAAATACAGATAAATCAACATTTAATTTTTTTTTTTTTTTAGTTACAAAGATCCCAGTGGAAAGCATAACTCCTAATTTATAAAATCTCCTGACTGTGAAGCATGTTTTGTGTGATATACACAGGAATAGGCCCATAACTATTATTATCAAAAAGAAAACTATACCATAAAACTCATATCTAGAGGATCAAAGTGTATTTCTGATACAAACCCATGCCTTTCCAAACAAAACCAGCAATATTTGCAGGTGACTCAGATTTTATATTAGAGCATAAGGAAAAATGACTCCCTCATGTAAAACCTCTTACCAAGTTATAGCAAATACATTTAATTCAATAAATACATTAAATACAGTTTTCAGTCTAATTTCCATTGTCCTATAAGTTGAAACCCTGTTTTATTCTGATGGAATAATAGCCATCATTATGATAAGTTTGGAACTCTTCAAATGCTACTTTGGTGCTATATTTTGCCCCATGCTATTGTAGTTGCACACTTTTCTCCTTATTTCTGAGTCAATGCTGTCCTACCTTGGAGGTAGTTTGTGTTAACTGTAAATAAATATTTAAGCCAAGACTATATCTTTATGATGGTAGGCTAAATAATGGCCTCCCAAATATTTCCATTTCATAATCCCTGGAATATGTAAATATGTTCCCGTAAAAGGTAGCCTGCAGGTGTGATTAAGAATTCTGAAATGGGGAGATTATCACGGATTATTCAAGTGGACCCAATGTATTATACAGCAACGAGACTTAAGAGACATATACAGAACACTCCATCAAACAATAGCAAAATACACATTCTTCTCACATGCACAAGGAATATTCTCCAGAATAAACCATTAATAAACCATTAATAAACCATTAAAATAAATCTCCACAAATTTAAAAAAGGTTGAAATCATATAAAGTATCTTTCCAAACGGCAGTGAAATAAAACTACAAGTAAATAATTTAAGGAATTAACATCAATACTTTTCGAAATCTTCCAAAAAATAAAAGGAGAGGGAACACTTCCGAATTCCTTCTATGAGGCCAGTATTATCTGTTACCAAAGGCAGACAAAAACATTACAAGAAAAGATAACTACAGACCTTATTTCTTATGACAACAGATGCAAATATCTTTCAAGTATTAGCAAACCAAATTCAGCAACATATAAAAAGAATTATTATGGTCAAAGACCAAGTGAGATTTATTCCAAGAATGAAAGGTTGGCTTAATATATGAAACAATATAATACATCATTGTAGATAATAAAGAACAAAACCCATGTGGCTATCTAATAAATGCAGAAAAAAATATTGACAAAATTCAACACCAATTACTGATTAAAATCTCCCAGCAAACCTGGAATAGAAGGAAACTTTCTTAACTTGATAAAGCGCATCTATGAAAAATCTTCAGCTAACATCATACTTAATTGATAAAGACTGAAAGCTGTGTACTGAAGCAATTAAAGGCAACAAGACTGACAAGAAGTAAATTCTATATTTGCAGGTGATATGATCTTATGTGTAGAAATTCTTAAAGAATACACACACAGCCACACACAACATGAAAAACTACTAGAACAACTGTAAGCAAGTTTGCAGGATGCGATTATAATATACAAAACTCAATTGTATTTCTACAAACAATTCTTTCAAAAATACATTGAAGAAAATATTTCCATTCAAAAAGAACTAAACAGAATAAAATATTTAACTGTAAATTTAACAAAAGAAGTTCAGGATTTGTACAATGAAAACAAAAAGTATTGCTGAAAATAATGAAAGAACATATCAATAAGTGGAGAAATATTCTATATTCCTTGATTAGAAGATTTAAGAATCTTTTGTAGAAATTGGCAAGAAAATACTAAAATGTATATGAAAATGAAAAGAACTAGAAGAGTCAAAACAATTGTGAAAAAGAACAAAGTTTACTTACTATAAAGCTGCAGTATCAAGACAGTGTGATATTTGCATAAATATAGCCCTATGGATCAGTGAAACAGAATTAAGTCAGAAGTAAACCTTGGAATTTATGGTCAATTGATTTTTAACAAGGTTCCAAGACAACTCAATGAGGAAAAGATAATCTTTTCAACAGCTGTACCAGCACCATGTACTAAAATTAACTCTAAATGGATCACAGATATCAATGTAAGATCTAAAAGTATAAAACATCTAGAAGAAAACACAGGAGAAAATCACCACGACCTCCAGTTAGGTAAAGAGTTCTTAGATATGACACCAAAAGCACAAGTCATAAGAGATAAAAACTGATAAGTCAGACTTCATAAAAATGAGAGCTTTTCTGTTTCAAATGAGACCATTAAAAAAATGAAAGGACAAGCAACAGAGTTGATGAAAATATTTGCAAATCATATACTATGTGATAAAGGAGTTGTATCCAAAATTTATATAAACTACTCAATGCTTAATAATACGAAGACAATCCAATTATAAAATGAGCAAAATAGCATATGAATAGCTAACAAATATATGAAAAAGTGTTCAACATTATTAGTTATTAGAGAAATTAAAACCACAAAAAGTTATCATTATATACGTACTAGACTGGCTATAATTAAAAAGACAAACAATATCAAGTGTGGACGAGTGTGTGATGAAACTGGAAACTGGATCTTCATAACTTGCTGGTGGAAATACACATCTACTTTGCAAAACAGATTGGTAGTTTCTTAAAAAGTTTCATAAAACTACCAAAGGACTCAGCAATTCCACTCTTAAGAATCTACCCAAGAAGTGAAAACATACAGGGTGTGATCAAAAAATACAGTGAGTGTTTAAATAAAAAGACTATTACAGTGAAAGACACATATAATATTCAGAATTCACTGTAGTGTTCCTGGGTACAAACTCAGCTTGCACAATTCCAAGGTAAAAAAAGTAATTCGCATCACCTTGATGTTAGACCTTGATTGATGTGCTTTTTTTCCTGCATGAGGAGAACTGGGTGATAACCACGGAGAACTCTGAACCTTGGTCTCAGGATCATAACCAGAGATCCGAGTTTCCTCTCTTGTGATGACTTGTCTTAAAAACTGGAATCTGAAGCAGCGTGATCGCTCAACTGCAACAAAATTGCCAACAGTCAAAACATGTGGAACAAATTTCGCACTCACTCGCCTCATGTTCAAATCTGTTGTTAAAATGCTTTGAATGGAACTGAGAGATGTTCAGATCCTCAGAAATTTTCCTAATAGTCAATTGCCTCTATGATCGAATCACGTCATTCTTTCAACATTCTCTTGGGTTTTTGATGTTGAAGGACGTCCCGATCTCTCCTGTTTTTAATCGATTCACAACCATTACAAAATCGCTTGAACCACTTGTAAACCATCTTCATGGTCACTGCAGCATTACCATAAACTAATTTTAACATTTCGTGTGCTTCTTTAGCACTTTTTTGCAGTTTGAAACAAAATTTCATGTTAATGCATTGTTTGTGATCCATGATTTACAGGACACTTAAAAACATACCTTCTCTCAACTGTAGCTCACACCTGACTTACTGCACCGAACTAGTTGAAACTTGTCATGCACTGTTACTAACGTTCGATGGGCCACTCCCCATATTGAAGATCCCTGCTTTTCCATTGGATGTCACTCGACAACAGCATTCACCGTATTTTTTGATCACACATTGTGTGTACAAAGACTTGAACATAAATGTTCATAGAAGCATTACCAGGATAGCCTCAAAATAGAAACAATCCAAGTGTCTATCAACCTGATGAATGCATAAATAAAATGTGGTATAGCCATACAATGGAATATTATTCAACAATCAAAAGAAATTAAACAATGATACATGCTAAAACATGGATGAATCTCAAAAATATGGTAGATGAAAGAAGCCAGATCCACAAGGATACATACTGTGTGATTCCATATATATGAAATGCACAAAAATGCACATTTACAGAAACTAGATCAATTGTTGCTGGTGCTGAGGGTGTGTCAGTGGGGATTGACTACAAATAGGCTTGTGGAAAATTTGAGGGGTGATGGAAAAGTTCTAAAATCAGATTATGCTGATGGTTGTACAACTTGATACGTTTGTTAAAAATCATTGAATTCTATGCTTACTTATGGTACATGAACTATATCCCAATAAAGTTTTTTTTTTTTAAGTTGTTGGCGGGGGGGAGTTAGCCACAAGAAAAAAAATAAGATTAAGTGTTCTTTAATCACATAGCCTGCTTGCTTACTTTTATTGTAGCACTTAATTATATTCTTTCCAAATCATCTGCCTTATCCTCCGACTTAAATTCCTCACTGGAAATGTAAACACAAGCATAACTGATTCATTCAGTTACTATTCTTTCCTGCTCAGGACATTATTCTGTACTAGGTCTTCAGTTGGAGTGTATCTGTCTGGGCCAACTGACATCTCAAGCACCTGGCACTGAAACCAGAAGCAGAAATCAGGCAGAGCCAGGAGACGAAAGAGAACAAAGGCACACAATATACGATTCCAAGAAGGTGTGCCTAGCAGGACTGTTCAATGCAACCTACGAGCGCAGTGTGAGAATCTTGCTGTGCTATTAGTGTATCCTCCAGTCTGCCTGGGTCAAGGAAGAGATACCAGTCTAGAAGAGAAAAGGAAGAGAGAGGACCAGAAAGAAGTAAGGATTGAGAAAGAAATGTTGGCAAATGACCTTGTTACCAGCAATTGCTGTTATTCCAAAATCAGTATCCAACTGATGAGCTGCTAGAGACATGTGAGAACCATTTGTATTATCAGACAAACTGAAAACATTTGGTTCAGGGCCCTAAAACAGTGAATCCTAGAAACTGACTATCACATTTCATAGCTTTGGGGAAAACCAGAAAAGGAAAAATTGGACAGGGTTTCAAAGAGGAAAAACCTTCTGCCAAATCAAGTCACCAGAGCTTCCTGCCTATGCAGACTGCCTGCGGAGAGTGGGGTCTGAGGCAGGCCCTCCCCGCGGTCTCCCCATTAGACAAAGGGTCTCATTCGTGAATCAAAGTTTACTCCAACAACATGGCAGGCGGGGACAGGTTCTCATCTCAGCCGTATTTTTCCTTGTAAAAGGCAGAGAATAAAAGACGCTAGTCCCATGTGTGTGCAGGGGGAAGTTTATGGGGTTTGGGTAGAGGAAGGAAGATAAAAATGGACGGTGATCCTCAGAGGAAGCTACTGTTCTTAAAAACCCACGTGCCAAGCACTTTTAGTTTCATTTAGTCCTCCCAGCAACCGTGTGAGGTGGGTACTATTATACCTCCTATCTTACAGATAAGAAACTGAGATTCAAAAATCTTTCCTACCTATAAAATAGGTAACATTACACATTATATACATTCCATACAGGTAAGAACTTAAGGTTCAAAAGCTTGAATGACCAGTGTTACATACTTAGTGAGCGACAGAGCTGGGATTTAAATTCAGGTCCATGTAAGCCCTACCGCCTGTTCTTTCTATTATACCACATTGTCCGTTCAGGTTTGGATAGTTTAAAAAAACGTTCATCCTTTCAGCTTAAGTGCTCTGATTTCTTGTTCCTGGATGATAATAAGCCAGGCAAAAGCCCTTCTGGGAATTCTTTTCTCCCCTAGGGCTGGAAGAATAGAAAAACACCACCGTGCCCTTGAAACTTCACTAACAATCACAACTGTAAAGGCTGGAGTCGATGCTGAGAGGATATTATTAACAAATGGCTTACGAAAAACCTTCAGAGGGTTTGCAGCCACCCACATCATTTGTAAAATGTTAGGGAAGAAACCTGATCCAGAAAATGGTTGGAAAGAAAACAAACCCCAGTATCAGAAATATAAAAGGGGGGAGGACCGTTGCCTGTAGACAACTTGTTTTATCGTGAACAATAAAAGTGTTCCAGTTGATTCGACGAAAAATAACCCAAAACAAAGCTATTTTAAAATAGGCATTTATAGGACTGCGGGTTTCATTTCCTTTGCTTTTAGATCTTTAGCCTCTCATTCTGAGCAGCAGATGCTGTCATATAAGGAAGACCACCTGCTTTCCAGGGCGTCACTGCAACAAATAGCTTTGAGAGAGAGAGAAGAAAGATCACAGGATGAAAAGGGAAGAATTAGAAAGGGGGAAACGGGAAATTAAGAAGTTGGCTTAATGCACATCTTCTGAATTATTCAACTGCTAAAAAGCTGACAGATTTCTTTTGACACTTGACTGTCTCACTGTTTCTATCTCCATATTCCACTTTTTAAGGTCCTACTTGAAGACCATTCTGTCCATCTGCACAGCCCCGTTTGTGACATATTTATCTTTCCTTGCACAGTGGAGGCATAAAAAATTTACAGAACAAGGGTATTCATTAAATGGTATTTTCGTTTAGGAAAGTAGCTTAGCTTTAAAAGGGCTCCCAGGGGTGAATCTTTTTGTAAAAGAAACATTCCCTGGGAAATTAAAATAGCTCACACTCACTCACTCCTTCCCCCCAACAAAAGGACTTAGATAGTATTTTTGAGTTCTAAAGTTTCTAAAACTGTGTTAAACTCTTACTTGAGGTAACGGGTATGACTTGAGTCACTTGAAATTATAACCTCAAAGGCTAATCATTTGGAGAGAACTGGGTTCCCACATGCCAAGGAAAATAAGACATTAAGGAAATTATTCATATAATTCCAACCAAGTTAACACACTCACCTGAAACACACCAGGAATAATAGTAATAACAGGAAAACGTCTACAGTTTGGAAATCTCAGGAAATAATTTGTTTTAGAAAGCTGTATTTTCCATATATTGAAGGATTTCCTTTTATTAAACACCCAAATGTTATTTTAAATTTTAACTGGTTTTAAGATCTTTATCAAATATACCAGGCATTGCTTTGCCTTCTTAAACAATGTTTACTTAGTTATAATTTATTTTATTAATACTTTCAAAAAGGATCTCAGAGAATTATTAAACTATATTCAAAACATAATCTGAACTCTTTTTGATGTCCTAGGATCTTAGCAAACACCAGTGACAGTATGAGTCTCTAATAAGGCAGTGCCCTTGGGAAGATAAGCATACTTGGTCCTCTTATTCTGTGATGGCCATATCCTTTCCTCTTATGTTGTTTTCATTCTTATGTCCGTTGTCTAGAGTTGCTCTGTCTGTTCCCTTGCTGCCAAGCAATCACTTTTTCTTCATGTTACAGGGCTACCTCTGAGAGTCCCCGTGCTCTTGCAATATTCCACAAGCTTGGAAACCAAATGACCCATTAGAATAAAAAAGTGCTAAGTAAGGTCTCAAGTGAGGATTTGCTAGGAGTTAATACACAAGTACATTAGCGCACTTCTAACATGTAGCCCAGCAACCGTAAAAAAAACCAGGTTGAAATAGCTTCCTCTAAGAGTAGGGATGACAGATAAAATTCAGGGCTCAATATCTGGGACATATTCATACTCAAAAACTATTTGTTCTTTATCTGAATTCAAATTTAACTGGACATTCTGTAATTTTATTAGTTTAATCTGTCACCTCTAAGAGGTGCTGCTTACCTGCTTCAGCCTGCTCTAGCCATCCAGGCTCTTGATTGCAATGCTTAAGTAGATTTGACCCCAACCAGATGGCTCTCCAAGAGTTCTTTAACTATAAATATTATGGCACCAAAAATATTCATTGAGAGATGACTAAAATCAAACTCTCTGTAAAGAACATATACTTTTCCGATATAGATAACATGTAAAAAATATATCAATAAATTATGTCTCACCCACCAGAGTGCTGGTATGGGTCCTCAGCTTTTTTGTGTGTTGTAACACTTACCCTCCATGGCTAAAGGAAGAGCCCACAGGCTAAGCTGGATCTTTTTTTCAAGACTTTGCTGATGTTTTTGTGCCTATGTTTTCTGTCTTTGGGATTCTTATAACTTGAAGCTAGTTGAAGAATACTCTTAGCTTCTGCTAATGTAATTATTTAAAGTGACTTCAATAAAAATATCTTCAAATATTGATTTTTCTTGGATATTTAACCTCCTGGAAACTATTCTGCAAAATGACCATTAGCATTCACATTTTTACCTGGGACAGCTTGTTTTGGCCTTGATCCGAGACACTGCCAAGATGTAGAAATTAATAGTCTAAACCCTTTGGCAAGGAGATTAGTGTACTGGCACAAGCTTCCAATGTAATAACAGTAATATCCCTCCCCTGCTCCGCTGCTACACACACAGTCCAATAGAGTCACTAAAAATCTGAAACATGAACACAAGATATAACACTGATTTGGTGTTACCTATGCCCTTTTAAACTTTGTTTTTGGTTACTGAGTGTATTCCAGGTAAAATCGTTGACTCAATAATTGAGATCCAGATAAATAAGATGTTTCACCTTGGAGCAGACCAAATAAATTAGAATAATTCTCCACTTCAAAACACAAATAATAGATGAGGCCATCTGCCAATAGGTAGAATCCAAAACCAATCAGAAGGAAGTAAGACAAACTTAACTTGAGGGACATTCTACAGAATAATTGGCCTAAACTCTTCAAAAGTGTCAAGATCAAGCAAGACAAAATCTTAGGAACTCTTCCAGACTGAAAACTTAAGATACGTGACAATAAATGCACTGTGTAATCCTGGATTAACTTGGTCAAAAGACACATATAAGAAATCTTATTGGGAGAATTGATGAAGTTTGAATATAAAGAGTAGATTAAATAATAATGTCATAACAAGTTTAATTTTTTCTGATAGTGATAACTGAATTATGGTTATTTAAAAGAAAGGCCTTATATAAGAAATACACAGTTCAATGTTTAGGGATAGAGGGCATGATGTGGCTAACTTATTCTCAATATACACATGAAAAGAGAATGTTAAAGCAAATGGGGCAATATTTAAACAATTGGTGAATCTGGATAAAGGGTATCCAAAAGTTTTTTATACTATTCTTAAAACTTTTCTGTTTATTTAAAATTATAACAAAAGTTATTCAAAAATAAGGTAAGTAACACCTTAGTAATAACCTAAGCCCTCTCTAAAATGTAGAAGATAATACATGCAATTGTACTATCAAAATAAAATGTCATGTGACATTTCATACTATAATAATTATAATAACTATAAGTAACTGTACTATCAAAGTGAAATACCACTTGACCATTTACATAAAAAGACACGGAACTAATTTTTCTGTCCATGAACTAAAGCCTTTGTCGTAACTAAAGGCCCAAAGAAGAGTCATTACTTAAAAAGAAAATCCATAAAATTGTAATAGGAAGAGATGTTTAGGGCAGCTAATGGGAGAAATATAGTGAAAGAAAACGGGTGGTGACCAATCCCCTCTGATGATACTGTAGCCCAATTGCTGGGAATTTACATTATTCTGATTCTAAAACCAAGAGACTCAGTTCACGCATGTCATGGGAAAACAGTATATTACAAAGCGACATTGGCTCCCTTCTTGAGACATCTTCATATTGATAAACCCCCAAATTATAGAGATCCAAAGTTTTCTTGAAAAATTCTCAATCTAAGTATCTTTATTTTTTTTTTGTATGAGATGATCCTTATATCTAAATATTTTTACAAAGGACCCGAGTTTGTGAGCTTTCCAAGTTCCAGCTCTTCATATAAGGAGATTGCAAGTCACCATTCCATTGCAACAAAAAGTAAAAAGATGAACAAACTGAAAAATCAGCAATGCTTCCTGTATCCGCAAAAGAGGGGAGATGAGGGCAAACCACTGCACCCAGGACTGGAGAGACAGACAGGCAAATACAGGGAGTCACAATTTAACTGGAGTAGAGGCACAGGAGCAGAAACGGACTGGAAATCACTCAAGCAGAAACTGCCACAGGAACTGGTACAGAGGGGAAAAAACCTAAAATGTCCTTGACAAATTACTGGGAGTTTAATGTGTACAACTCTGAGAGTTAAAAACGTCAAGAGGATTCAGTAATTGCCCCCTCCCTTCACTTTTGTAAGAATTATGTCCAGGAGTTCAAAAAATATTTGTGAAAACCAAAATCATCTATGGTCACACAGCTTACTGCCCACGTTAACATAACTTTATTATGACACTGTCTTAAACAATATTACTTCGTTATTTCAGGAAAAGCTTGCCCAGGATGATGAAAGTTGCAAATAACTTTATTTTTTACTTCAGAAATTTTCTTTAAGAAACCAGTAAAATAAATATTAAACTTTCCAATTCTTCAACAGGTAGCATCAAACAATTGAAACAACTGCTTACTCTCCATAATTCATTGAGCACTTACCTTTGTATCTTTGCCTTGCTGTGTCCAGTAGTGCTAAACTATTATATCATGATTCTTACTCAGTCCTGACCAAGCTCCCACATTGAAAGATTTGCCTTAAACCAGACTCCAAAACTCTATAAATATCCTTATTTTGCCCTCTGTATTCCGATGCACTAAAATCTGTCAAGATAGCAGTTAATAATTACACAAATATTTGCTCTGTAACTATTACTTTTACCATGGTAAGAATAAACTCAGCTTTGTCCTATTAACAGGTTGTTTTGATGATATTTTCAGGGAGCCATCATCACACATTTGATTGAGTTTGTAAATGAACCAAAGAAACCATAGGCAGCATATTCCGGTTAGAAAGTCAGTGTACTTTGGCACCGCATAGCATATCTGCTAACTGCTAAAGCATCCAGTACTTTGCAAAGAATAACAGAGAGGCAAAGATTTTCATACAAATCAAATTATAAACCCCTGATAATTTATGCAAGATGTTACTTTACGCAAGATCATTAGGAAAGTCTAAGAATATATTCTCAGAGCAAGGCATTAATGATTCTTAGCAACTCTCTAAGGAGTTACAAATAGACCTTCCAAACAAGACTGCTTAGCTCACACTTTCTGCTTTCTAAGAAAAGGTAGAGAGAGCACTGTCAGGGTGTCTGGAAAAATATATCTTATGGCCAACAACCTTACTAATGCCAAGCACACTGGCCCTGAGAAATTGGAGTCCCATTCATTAGAAGAGGTAGAGGGCCCAGAATGTCTTAACTATTGCCATCATCACTACCATCAACAATACCTCACCCTGACAAGATGGCGGAGTAAACAAACACGGTGTCCTTTCATGAACACATTAAAATTACCACTAAATTATACAACAATCAACCTAGAGAACCATCTGAAGTCTAGCCAAATAGAAGTCCTGTAACTGAAAATATAAAGAAGCCATGTCGAGACTGGTAGGAGGGGCAGAGACACAGAACAGGCCTCAAACTTTTCTGTGGTGGTTAAGAATCAGGAGGGATATCTCAGCCATGGAGTTTCCCCCAGACGAGCAAGCAACCCCAGGCCCTCACATCAGGCTCCCTGCCCAGAGCACTGGTGCCCGGAAGAGGAGCCCCCACATCTGGCTGTGAATAACAGTGGGGATTCCAACTGTTCCCCACTGTTGGGATGGAAGGCTGCAGGAAAAAACAGACATCCTCTTACACAGCCGGCATGCAGACTCGCTCACTTGTAGTCACTCACCTTGGGCTCCAGCGGTGGGACAGTGACTCTTAGGGGCCTCTGAGAAATACGGGGGGCCACACTGAGGTGTGTAGCTTCAAGGGGAAGACTGTAGGACAGTCAGCATTTTCCCAGTGAGAGTGCTCCTTCCCTGCAGCCGGCAAGTGGGCGCCATCTTGCCTGTGTTGAGCCCGCCCCCACATGGCTAAAGCTGAGTCTGATTGGCCTGGTGAGCTCCACTGCTCCACCCAACTGACTCAGCTGGGACCTCACCTCACCCAACTCGCCCACACCTGGAGGCACTTTCTGCTGAGCAGCCAGGCTGGCCCATATTGCACTCTTTCTTGGAAAACTATCAAAGTCTGGCAGGCCCCAGGAGACCAGCAACTGGCCACAGTATGCTCTGAGACTTTTGGTAAGTAACTCCAGGCTCAGCACTGACAGCAAGCCAGAATTTACATTAACCTGGTGACCACAATTCTTCCCACTCTAGTGACTCACTGAGACCCTGCCTCACCCAACTTGCATACTGCCCGAGGTTTTATCTGCAGCTAAACCTTAAGGAAGTTGGCAGGTGGCAGCAGACCGGGCACTGGTGGCAGCCGACCTCAATTCACAGTGAAGTCTCCTCCACTCCCCTTCAGGTTTAGCACAGGCAGCTAATAACTGCAGATCACTTTATAGTCCCTACCAGGTAGTCCTAGGCCAGTCAAAGGCTGTGGATGACCTGTGCCTGCACCAGAGCCCCTCCCAAGAGACCCCAGAACCAACATACTTGGAGGTTAGCTTCAGACTACATCAGAGCACCACCCAATGACCCACACAAGTGGTGCACACAAAGAGTGGTCTTAACAGGCCCCAGAGTCCTGCTCTGTGTGGTCCAAACAAGCCCACAGCTAGACACATTATAATTAGAATGGCAAAGGGAAAAGACAGAGAGAGAATCTAAAAGCAGCAAGGGAAAGGCAACTAATAACTTACAAGGGAGCCCCCATAAGATTGTCAACTGATTTCTCAACAGAAACTTTGCAGGCAGAAGGGATTGGCACGAAATATTCAATGTGATGAAAAGCAACCAAAGGTCCTCTTCCCAGCAAAGCTATCATTTAGAATCAAAGGACAGATGAGCTACCCAGAGAAGGAAAAGCTAAAGGAGTTCATCACCCCCAAACTAGTATTACAAGGAATCTTAGAGGGACTCTTTTAAGATGGAAAAAATAAAAAGATCGAAATTATGAATAATAAAATGGCAAAAGCTACATATTATCAACAATTACTTTTAATGTAAATGGATTAAATGCTCCAATCAAAAGACATATGAGGGATGAATGGATAAGAAAACAAAACTCTGACACATGCTGCCTATAAGAGACTCATTTCAGATTGAAAAGCACACGCAGACAGAAAGTAAAGGGATGGAAAATGATATTTCATGAAAATGGAAATGAAAAAAGAAAAAGCTGCAATAGTAATACTTATACCAGATAAAATAGACTTTTAACAAAGGCTGTAAGAAGAGACAATGAAGGACCCAGTAATCCCATTTCAGGGTATTTATCTGAAGAAACCCAAAACACTACTTCAAGGGGACGTGTGCATCCATATGTTCATTGCAGCATTGTTTACAATGGCCAAGATATGGAGGCAGCCTGAGTGTGCATCAATGGATGAAAGGATACAGAAGAGGTGGTACATGTATACAATGAAGTATTGCTCAGCCATGGGAGGGAATGGGTTCTTGCCATCTACAACAGCATGGAAGGACCTGGAGGGTGTTGTGCTGAGGAGAGAATGTCAGACAGAGACAGATGCAGTGTGATTTCGGTTATATGCGGACTCTAAGAACAAAATTAACAAACAAAGCAAACTCATAGATACAGAAAATATGTTGACAGTTGCCAGATGGTAGGGAGCTTGGAGATGTGGTTGAAAATGGCGGAAGTGATTCAGAAGTACAAATTGGTTGTTACAACGTAGTTATGGGGATGTAGGTATAGCATAAAGAATATAGTCAATAATATTGTAATAACTATACATGATGTCAGATGGGTGCTAGATCTATCGGGGCAATATATGGAAGGGAGTTGGGGGCAGGGTGAAAAAGGTGAAGGGAGTCATAAGTACAAATTGGTAGTTACAAAATAGTCATAGGCATGTAAAGCAGAGCATAGGGCATATAGTCAATAAGATGGTAAACTATGTATAGGGCCATGTGGGTACTAACCTAGTCACGGGGATCACTTCTTAAATTATATAAATGTCTAACCACTATATTGTACACCTGAAATTAATATAAAATAATATTGAATGTCAACTCTAATTGATAAATTTAGAAAGGGGGATAAGAGGGAAGGGGAATAAGAGGTCCAAATTTCCAGGTGTAAACAAGTAAGTCACGGGCTGCAATGTACAGAATATGAAGTCAGTAATATTGTGATAGCATACCAGTAGTACGGTGTCAGATGCCTTTTGGACTTATTACGGTGATCACTTCTTTAGGTATACAAATTTTCATAAGTATAGTGTACCTCTGAAACAGATATTTTATGTTAGCTATATTTTTAATAAAAATATTTTAAAAAATCCTCACCGTCATCTCAGAGAGTCATCTCAGGATAAAATAACAGTGGGTGATACTTTTGGGGACCTCAGGATGGAGTGGATGTATTTTTCATGTAAGACACATGTGAATCTTTGGGGACCAGAAGGTAGACTGTGGTGAGATGAATAATGGACCCCAAACATATGCATGTTTTAATTTTTTTGGTATTTTATATATATCTTTATTCAGGAAATTATTCTATTTTATTGATTAGGAATCAATTGTTATAGAATTGATTCCTATAGAAAAACAAATTGAGTTACCTGGAATTATGAAACAAGCGAGTCAGTGTAGGCCTGGTGTCAAAATCCAGTTCTCAGCTGTTCTTGTTTGAAATTTTATGCAATGTACCATAATATAATCAGTATTTACTCCTCAAAAAACACATCGTGAGCTGAGCATTAGAATTCAGATTTATATGTGTTTGATGTCAGTAATTTCCAGCATGATGAACCCATAATACAAGTTCTCACAAATGCTTGTGTTTTCCTTTATACCCTCAGGGAAGTTTTAATCTTCCAGGATTAAATTAAGTATTAATACTATGTTCTGATTGCCTTGTATGTGTTTAAAACTTGACATGGCCTCATTGCTCACTGAACACATACTATTTATAAGGTTCATGTGTTGGCCATTTAATCATGGAGTCCAATTATTTATTAATCATTTCATTTAGGACAATTAATGGTTTTGTTGGCAATTATTTTGCAGCTACAATTTGACAGTCCTGATTAAGTCATGCCCTGTAGCCTCATGAAAATAACAGGAAAGAAAGAAGTAAGAAAGGAAGGAAAAAAGGGAAGGAGGGGGGGAAGGAAAGAAGGAAACTTGTATCTTTATTTTGTGTCCCTTCATTCAGAGCTTTCTCTGGTAGAAGCCACAGGTCAAGTTTTTATTCAATATGTTGACTCTCGAGCCTCAGTAGGGAGCTAGTAGCAGAAGAGTTTTCTCTAACATTCCTTATTGCAAATAATGCTTCTATTTTTTTTTTCCTCTTTGCCTTCTTCTGGAAATCAGAATTTTTATGCAATGAACAAAACTCAAGGACAGAGTTTAGGACCTGTGGTTTCAAGCTCCAACTCTTCTTCTTACAAGTTATGTGATTTTGGCAAGTTACTCTGAGCCTTGGTTTTTGCATCCGAGAAATAACAGATGATTTGTAAGCTCCATTCAGCTCTAAAATTCTATGATTCTCTATTGAACTAAATCGAAAAGAAAGTCAGTATCTTTTTTTCATGAAACATTATTTTGTGTCATTTGGGTATTACTACCTTTATTGCTTTTTAATAGCTTGGAAACAACTCCTATTAACTATAAAGGCAAAATAGAAATGAAATTGGGAACAGAAATAATGATCAAACTGCCATCTGATGAGCACTTAGTATGTGGCTACCTCCATGCTAAGTGCTTACACATTTTATTGACTCCTCAGAACAATGCTCTGATAGGATTACCTTTATTTTCCAGGTGAGGAACAGGAGGCTTAGGATGTGTAGGTGACCTCTTCCAGGTCACATTGCTAAGTTAGTCAGCAGCAGAGCTCAAATTTGAATCTGCACCACCAGACAACCAAGACTGTGCTTTTAAGCTTTCAGCTCCCCTTCATTTGTGTGGTGGCCAGCCAAACCCAACACTGTCAGACTGTGGGGTCACCCAAACAGGCCACGTACACTGTGGTTCACACCATCCCTCCACGTCCTTCTTGGAGCACACTGGTAGAAGATTTAATGGCTTTAAGTGCAGGCTCACTCCTTTCTACTTTCAAATATCCCACCTCGCAGGGTCTCTGTTTCCCTTGTCAGCATTCCCAGGGCTTTAAGAATCAGGAGAGTTAAAAGGTAGATCTTCACCTGGAAAACCCAGAAGACCAGTCGCACTACTGCATTCCAAAATATTCCTCTTTACCCAGATAAAGCTGCCGGCAGAAATTGACCTATGTATTTCCCATTTTTAAAGAAATTATTATAAAATTCATATGTGACACAAAAATTTAAGACTGATGAAAGGGTAAAAGTAACAAGTTAAAGTCACCTCATTAGAAATCATTTTTATTTCCTAGATGATAAAAAATGAGTCAATGAGTTTGTACAAATCACTCAGTGACTCAATGTGGTAGGAATAGAATTGACACCGTTTTCTGACTCTCTTGGTTGGGTGATTTTTCCACCACTGGAGAGTTCTGGTTAAAGAAAGGACACCAGACAACAAGACATGTTAGAGAACACCATAATGACCAAGGCAGGGATTGCAGGAGGCAAACATTGTAACTGCAAGCCAAGGATTGCCAAAGGATACCAGTAACCCACCCAAAACTAGGAAGAGGCAAGGAACTCCCCTGTTGTTTTAAGTCACAGAATTTATGGTAACTTGTTTTGACAGCCCTAGTAAATAAATACACTTGCTGATTTAAAGTATTAGTATTGCTGCCTCTTGGGTATAATTTGCGATGGATGTGGCAGGAGGACAGAGCAAGTTATCATGAAAGAATGAGCACTGGATTGAGAGTAAAATGCCCTGAGTTCAAAAAAGGAAGAACACACTCATGTAACTACCTTCCCGAATGAAAACTTGCTTAACATTTTTTTTTTTTTGCATAAACCTTCCTGAGATTTTCTGTGCAAGTATAAACATACATATCTTATTCTTTTGTTTAGCACAGTGGGATTATACTATTCTGTTTTGCCACTTCTTTTTTCCAGTTAATATATCACGGACATTTCACACATTGGCCACAAAGAAGTTTGCTTTATCTTTTTATGGCTACGATATTTTTATTGTATGGCTCTACCACAATTTATTGAACCGTTCTCTATAGAAGGACATTTACTTTGTTGCTGGTGTTTAGCTATTTTAAACAATGGTATGATGACAGCAGTGTACATATATCTTCGTGTATTTGGCAAATATATCTATGTGATAAATTCTTAGAAATTGAAACTGTAAGTCCAAGGGCACGTGTTACCCAATTCTTTTCCAAAAGGCTCGCACCCAGTTTTACTCTCACAGAGTTTGAGAGGGCCCACTTCCCCACATCATTGACAATATAAGGTAGTGGCAACAATTTCAATCACTACTGGCCTGTATTCCTCAGATGTTATTGGCTGGGGGTGAGGAGGAAAAACTTCTTGCCTGGAATTATGACCTAAACCTCAAAAGAAAAATTCCAATTAATGTTACCTCTCTCATCTGAGGGAAACTATCCTCCCCAGATAGATCACGTTGTAGCTTTGTTCCCTCAACCCTAACATGTAGTGTTGGGTTAATCCTAGCCGTCCCTCATCACCTTTCAGGGGATTCTCACGATGACCTGGAAAATGTTTTGTTTCTAAATCCTGGTTTGATGACTTGAGTGAATTTCATGCTGCTCCATTGATCTTACGCCAGATACTTTTGTCTGTAGCACATTGTACCTTAGGTCTCTGTTCCATTTGAGTCAGATTTTATTTTGTGATTGTTTGACATTGATTGACAACATTCCAGGAAATGAAGATACAAACTCGATCCCTTCAGCCAGAGTGCTGTATTTATTTGGTTGGGATAATTCGCCTCTTACTAACCCTGATTTTTTATGTGTGCGCATTGGCTTCTCAGTGGCATGGCAGATTCAGATCCGGAAACCTCCTTTATCTGTCTAGAAGAAAATCATGTGGAAAGAGTATGTTGGAGGGACCCACATGACCTCTTTCTTATCACAGTTTATTTTCTATCTGTTTGCAGAGCTCTGTGACTGACACCCAAAGCAGCAGATTTGCTGTTCTGCAAATCCACCATTCCCATCGCATTCTTGCCAGGAGTGCGGCAGCCTGGGATCCCGCCAGCTCCCGAGCTCCGCGGTAGTTTTCTCTCTGCATGGCTGCTCCAGGGTACCGTCACCAGCTGGCTGCCTGTCAGCAGTCTGAGATGTAAATGCCCTTGTGCTGCCAGCTCTCCTTCACTGTTTCTTGACATTTTGCTGTAATTTGGAAAAGGAGATAGAAGATGCTCTAAATTCCCTACCTCTAGTCCCCATAACGGGGACAAGAAGAAGGGGCTGCAGGCTGTGTCTTGGAATTCATTTGTAATTCTTTCTAAAAAGAAATTAAGAATTTTATGGTATGAACATCTTACCACAGTAAAAAGAAAAACAAAAAAATGCCAACAACAACAATTAAGAGCTGGAAGCATCCCATTATTTTCTTTCCCAAAAAGCCACCTAAATAAGGTATTTGATCCAAATGGTGTCTCTGCCCTTTGCATTATTACATGTCTTCATAGAGAAACACAAGGGCAGTTGTGCTTTCCTTGGCATGACTTCCCTGATTTCCAGTGTGCGGCTTAGCTATGTGAACTATGGTGGTGGTGTTGGAGATATTAAGCGTATCATCTTGTAAATCTCACTCAAGCAGCACGTGATTGGATCATGAATTTGAGCTTCTGAAATTTCGTCTCATGCTTACACTGGAGCCATGGGTATTTTCACCTCTGGATTCCCTCTAACCTCCATTTCCACAGTACTACATCCTATCACAGCATACACAGTCGGAACGAACAAAGCGCATTGCCAAGATCATTCATTCTTATAAACTTCCCAGCCTAGCCTATTGCTCTTTGGGACTTTAGGAAAGGCTGCTTTCGTCGCCACTTTCCCCTTCCCTGCAGCTCGGCAGCATCTCACCACTGACCCGGCTCTAACGAGAAGGAAATGGCAGACACCATCCTTTTCGTACCACAGCCCAGATCTGTGCAGGGACCTGAAAAAGCTGAAAATACGTGAGAAGTGAAGCAGAGTGCCAAAAAATGAGGGTCAAAGATGGAAGTGAGAAGAATCATGGAGAAGGATTTTGAGTCCAGCAATGTGACCTGATTCCTGTACCTTCTGTATTAACGATGTATTCACAGCTGCATTGCCATCCACTGAGTCTGCCAGTGTCTGGAAATCTTTTTAAATATCATTTAGTAGCATTTAGATTATTGCATGATAACACTGTACTCATTGAAAGAATTATTAAGCTCATATTTGCAGTGGCCGTGTGTGTGTGTGTGTGTGTGTGTGTGTGTGTGGCGGGGGGGGAGGAATAAAACTTATCTCTTGGAAAGAAGACTCCCACAATTGCTCCTTCAGCAATTGTTCATTTGTATTAGAAGCTGTGTTAGAACCAGAGATAAATGGGCGTACAGTAATGCAGGACTCTGCTGTGAGTTTCTCCTTAGGAGCTCAGGCTCTCATTACCTACCAATTTGATGCAAAGGATCCTGGACCCCATTTCCTTCAGTTTCGTATCACTGTTACAGGGTTTGCTCTGAGCCAAAGTAATTTCTTTCCCTTTCCATATTCTTATTGCTCCTTTGATAATGGGTTTCCAGAGCAATATTGCAAATAGTAAGCCAGTGGTCAGAGCTCGCTTGCTTGCCTCTAAAAATAATACCTCATCAAGCAACAGAACTCAGCTTTTCACTGCGGAGTGATTTTATTTAAAACAAACAAACAAACAAACAAAACAAACAAAAAACACTTTCGTGGCCCACAGAAGCCCCACAACTCACTCACGAAAGATAATGTTGCAAAGTTATACCTGGTGAGTTTCTCAGCAGGCACCTGAAAGTTGAAACAGGTCAGTGGCATGCCAGAGCTGGCGTAGCTTGGCTTGGGACAGCCCATGTCGCACATCTCTTCCCAACTCAAGTTCAGGGACCTGATGTCAGGTTGGTAGCCTGTAATTGGCCGTGAAAATTGGGAAATGCTCCAAATCAGAATTTCCTTCTCTTCCTGTCTTTTCTGTCTTTTACAGAGCTGACTACTAAACATTTGCCGTACCCCACCACCTCATTGGACTCTCTAGAGTGAAACAGTTTCCCAGACACATCAGGGTAAAACCCAGGATTCATTCATTGCTGGAGGCTGACCATAAGATGGGCTGGTCGATTCCCTGGGTAGCTCCAGGCTCATTATTACCGTGCAACTCATTCAATCCAATGCCGACAACTTCGACTTCTCACATATACCCCTGGATCATAACCAAGAAATTTCTGCAGTGAAAGTACCATGAGCCTGATTAGACGTGGTTTTGAAAGGGGGAAAAAAAACCTTCCTTTCAGTAATTTAGTTATGAAAATTATTAAGCGGTTGGGTGCATAGTTTAGGGTTTTGAGAGCTAGCAGAGAATGGGGAAGGATCCTTTCTGTTATTACATCTATTGTTTTCCTAAAACACTGAAAGTAAGACAAATCCCAACGTCTGTTTTTAATTCCTTTAGCTTAAGGCTTGCATTATTATTGAATCAAATATTCATTATTTAAACACAACGTTATATTCTAATGTGAAGGTAAAACATGTCGATGGGGGATAAAAGATATAGAGGAAAAAGAGTTCATGACAAAGGAGGTTCCAAATGAAAATTTCATCACTTTATCATTATTTTTAAAAGCAGCCTAGACTATAATAGTGTTATTTAATTAACATTTTAATTACTTAAATAGCATGAAAAGTACAAAATGAAAAGTAAAATTCTTTCCCCACCCGTGCAGCTCCCCATGCTACTGTTTATAATTAATTAATGCACAATTTTATTGTGTACCTTTCCAATTTAAAATAGTATATTTAAATGCTAAATATACTATTACATTTGATTATTAAATATTCATTTCACAATAGTTTACATTTGTTTGCCAAATATGCTTTTGCTCAGACACGCAGACATCAAGCGACGCTCATTAATATTAAAAACATGGCTCGTTTGCTGCATTAATTACAAAACCCTGTGGTTTTGCTACTTTCCCTTTGGAACTTTTTTCAACTTAACCTAAATACAGTAGAGAAAATGCATGGGAAGTAAGAGTCCAGAGCTGAGTTAGCATCTACTGGCAGGATTTTCTGCCCTGGAAGATACACGATGGCAGAAGGATGAACCCTGCCTGCCCCTCATGTCCTCCTACATCATAGCTCACTGGACTTATACAACCAAACACTACTCTGGTTCTCCCTACCAGAGTAAGGGACTCTTTGGTAGAGTCAATCCATCAAAAATCTCACAAAAGGTTCGTAATGGCAGCCCTCTGATGTCTCCTTTCCAGCAATATCCATGGCCTTGATTTCCTGGGTAGTGTCCTCAGATACTCATCGCTCCCACCCCTGCCCCCTTCCCCACACACACACTGTTTCTTTATTGGACCACATGACCCATATTGCTAGGGCATCTGTTTCAGGGCCTTTCACTTCTGTCTCCCAGGGTCCTGAAGCTTGAGATTCATTACACAATCAACACTGAGCCACCAGCCTGCCATCCTAACTGCTGCGTTGTGTTTGCCTGTTTCTGACTTCTGAATGAGGAGGAAAGAGTGGAATCCTGATCTTGTTAAAAAGCCTCTGAGCAGGTTCTTGTGAGGAGAAGTGGATGGACTCAAGTTCCTTGTTAAACACCCTTCTGTGGCTGGGAGGCCTCCCCTCCCAGATCTTGGTTTCATTGTCACAATCTCAGTCCTGTCTCAGCAACAAGTATATATTTCCGGGTCTCTAGCCTTTGCTCCTCTATCACCGTCTCCTTGTTTGTCTGCCTCTCAATTTCCTTGTGCCACACAGCTAATCTATTTGAGACAGTCCTAATCTATTTGAGAGAAGTCTTATGTTAATCTTTTCAAACTCATGCCCATCAGCATCTTATCCGGGAACATCCTGGAGCAGCTGGGAAGATACCGGCAGGGGTTGTGGTTGCTATATGCCTCAGCCTGGTCTCCAGCCACATTTGCAGGAGGTTATTTGAGCAGTTGATTTACAGCGTCCCCGCACCCCCATACCCCCAGTATATGCTCTTCCTTGGAATGATGTTGCGAGGGAATGACCACCTTCCAGAATACAATACAGCTCAGATCCTTCTGGGTGGCCGTGAAGATTAAATTTCCCACATGGAAAGTGGTAGTTGGACCACAGGTGTCTGACTCTTGTCTGGATTTTGTGCCAATTTTTACAGTCTTGCCCCCTCCCCATCACACTAGTCTAAGGATAAGAAGTTAAAAAGATATCCTTGTTCATTCTGCTCCCAAATGTCAAACATTTGTTCATTCAATAAATGTTTATTGAGCACCTACTACATGCCAAACGTTGTTCTAAATGCTAGCGACATTAAGGAAGGTTATTGATCCTCTTCAGCTTCAATATAGCACAACTGAAACAAGAATGGAATGTATACATAAGAACAGATATTAATAATAGGCACATAAATAGAGAGAGCCCAAAGAATTGAAATTATCTGGTTTACAAGATACGCTTGATCTCTGGGGCTCATGTCTCAGGCAACATGTGAAATCTCAGCCTCGATATTAGACTCACCACTCAAGAAACCATTTATATAAATCTACTGCCCTCAAAGCATAGGCCCCACTGCTCAGGTCTCGAGATAATATTTCCTCTCCCTGCAGTTTAAAGCCTGTTTTGTTCTGCAGGAGGTAAAGTTGACATAAAAGCAGCATGCGTTATTTGGATGCTCTGTAACCTGTCTCTTTTTTTCCTACTTGATCTAAGAAAGATTAAACAAGATGCATTAATTTACCACTTCCAAGTATTTTTCTTTCAACTTTGACTTGTATTAGTATGCCTGTTTTTATTTTGTTTATTCTAATATGTAATATATTTGGTTCATAAAGATTTAGGGAAGCAGTTCCTTCTTTGTAGGATGAAACCATGACCAGTATAAATCACTGTCTTAGTTCAGTTTACTAATTTCTTATATGAATTGTACTTTGTCTAATACTATTTTGATTCTTTCCATTTTCAGTTTTTTAAAATTGCATTTTAGGCATCCTTTTCTTTTTATCTTGAGTCACTTTATTTTAGGTCTGTCTCTTTAAAATAGGATATAAATGAATTTTCTTTTTAGATCCCTATGAAGCATTTGTCTTTTTAGAGGAAGAGTAATATGTTTACCGAGAATATATAGGACATCTTAGGTTACAAACTTTGTTTCTCAAAATGTCCATTGCTCCATCATATTTTCACATTTACTATTAGAGGCAACCTGAGTTTTTTTTTTGTTTTTGTTGTTGTTCTTTTGTAGAAAATCTATTTTTGTCTGTCTGGATGCTTACAGAGCAGTGGTTCTAAAAGTGTGGTCGATAGATGTAGAGAGGTCCTAAGATCCTTCAGAGAGTCCATGAGGTCAAAACCATTTTTATAACATTACTAACATATTATTTTCTTTTATGGTGTTAACATTTGCATTAATATTGCAAAAGAAATGATGCCTTAGGAAGAATCAAGGCAGGGACACCAAATTGCACTGTTAGCTATTATGTATTCTGTTCAATAAGGAAAGGAACACATAGACCCTTCTGCAGCACTCGTTAAGTATGATAAGTGTCTTCAAGAAAACCACCTGAGCAATTGTTTCAGTTGTAAATTGAATTAGCCACTTTTTCTTGGAACATTCTTTTTACATGAAAGAACAACTAACAGACAAATTATGGTAAATCAAACTTGGATATTTGTCAAACATTTTCTTAAAAATGGACTAAGACTGTCACTGCAAGGAAAAGAACGGACAGTATTTGTTTTCAATGGTAACATTCAAGTATCCAAGTGAAAATGATAACTTTGGAAAACTTATAAGCGTCACTGTAAGCTTGTTAGCTTTCCAATATGTAGACTTTTCTGATGATATCAGGGGTAATATTAATGAGAGGGATCTTTAAAAATTGTATAATGAAATCTGTCCATATTTGGAAGCTGTGAGTAACTCAGAAAAGCAATATAGTTCCAAATTACCAAGGTATGATGTTATATAGGTAAAGATCCACTCAAAGTATAAGATAGACCAATGGATTTTACTGTAACTGACTATGAAAGTTATTTAATATGATTTCAGTTCCCATAATACAATTAACCTTTAAAAGCTACCATTTTTCAAGTTTTAGTGTAGTATTTTAAAAACATCTACAATTGTCTGAAAAGGCTGTTAAAATACTCTCTTTTCAAACTACATATCTGTGTAATGCTAGATATTTTTCATATACCACCAAAATAACATATTAAAACAAATTGAATGCAGAAGTAAATATAACTCCTGTTTTCTAGAAAGGCAGACATTGAAGAGATTTGTAAAAATGTAAAGCAATGTCACTTTTCTCATTTTTTTTTTGAAAATGTAGTTTTTTCCCACAAAAATATGCTATTTACGTTAACATGTAATGGGCTTAATATTTTAATTAATACATAATTATTTTCTTTAATTTTCTATTTAATTTCTAATGTGGTCAACATTAATAGATATAATCTATACAAACAAAGTTCTTTGGAGTCCTTAGTAATTTTTAAGAGTGTAAAGGCATTGTGAGACCAAGAAGCTTGAAGACTATTGTTATAGAATATAAAACCTTATATCAAAATTATTGCCAGGGTGTGACCAAAAGTGAGTCTTTTTATTGACTTTGCCTGGAGGAACCACCTTAATCTATAAATCATTTTTTTCTCTTAAGCATATCTTCTTATATACCTCATTAATTATTGATTATTATCCATTTATTCTCCTTTAGGAACACCAATTATCCACATGTTGACTTTCCATTTTCTGCCTTCCATGTCAATCATCTTCTCTCATTTTTCATTTACTTTTCTTTTTACTTTATTCAGTGGATTTCAATACTGTTATTATAGTCCTTCTGTATTTTATACATCTCTCATTGCAACTCATTCTGTTGCCCTTTTTTTCTAGCATTTTATCTCCTTATGGATTTCCATGTCTGTTTCATAGAGACAAAATATTCCTCTTCTCTATTGTTCATTCCAAATAGTTTCTTCTGGATTTTACAGGAGAACATTATTTTCAAAATGTACCTTTCCTCTAAGTCTTTTCTTATTCTGTAGTATTATTTCTTTGGTTCCAGCTGGATTGTCTTTTTTCCTCTTCTTTTAAAATGTTTCTCTTTGCGAATTCTTTAATTAGGAAATTCTTCACAGATTTGTTTTTAGAAAACACAGTATTTGGGGGAGGTGACATCGGCCCTGCTCACTTCCTCTGGTGCAGCAATTGCTCCTCTCCCCAAATCTACATCTGAAAAAAAAAATAGAATGACATGCATAGAGTCCTAATTCAATTTCTAACTTTATGATGGCTTTCACCCTGTTCAAATCTACATTACCAAGGTAACATCTTCTCTTTTCTCAACAACCTGATTCTTGATCACTGTGAGCCAATAAAATAAATACATGGGAAACTATAATTCTTGGCTTATCATTATCCCCTACCTGTCTCTTGTCCAGATCATTAATGGGAGCCTTTACCTCTGATGGATATAATCTGATGATTGGGAGCAAAGACGATTAACACAGTACTCATGTTATCTTGTAATTCATCGTACCTTGAGGTGAATTCTAAGTAATTTATTTTCAATGATCTTTAGCCTGTCTTATATTTATAGTCATCAGATTCACCACCAGATACTGGCAATTGGTTGTCTACCAAACTTTGTTTCCAGTATTGATATGAGTTTTCTTCTTTTTCTCTGTATCTTTATAAATACTGTAATTGGATGTTGGGAGACAATGTAATGGAGACTAATAGACAATTGACACTTTGAGATTGTCAACAATGTTAAACCAATCTTTAAGTTATTACAACTCTGTGAACTCTATGAAATAGCCTTACACATGATTTCTTTTACTGACAATACAGATCAAACTTCTTACAGGATGAACAGGGTATCTAATTCCCCTTTAAGATGACTAGGGCAGTTCCAATGTAAATGCCAACTAAGTAGATAGTTGTCAAGATCAGGTCCCGGCTCTCAGGGTCTTGAGCAGCCGAAAGCAGATGGCACCAGGATATAAGTATTAAAGTTGGGGAAAAGACTCAAGGGTCAAGGCAGAGAAGGCTACTTAGTTATTAGTCCAATAAATGAGCAAAGGCCAAATATGACTAATGACCCTCAAGGTCATTCATTCAACAATATTCATTCATAAATATTCACTGATTGCAGATTATATTATTAGTGCTCAAGCTAGAAATGTGTAGACATCAAGCAGGAAGTAGGAATAAAGTGACTGGGGGAGGTCTAGAACTTTTGTAGAAATTAAGGCTATGATTCCCAAAACCTTTTCTTCTCAGATGCTGGGTTTCCTGGTTTTAAAGGAGCAGGATCAAAATAGATACTGAGAGATATTTCCATGGCATTATACATACCCTATGTATCTCTTCATTTGATCTCCCATCAATGTCACATGGGTATGAAACAAACCCAGTTTATTCAAAGAAGAAACTGGCTTTATGTTCCAAATCTAAGGAACTCAGCATTAGGTTCGACCAAAATGCCTCTTGGTCAGCTTCCCCAAGATACTGACTGGTCATTTTCTCTGCGTTCTTAAAGTGGGAAGAAACATTTAGGCTCAGTATACCTGTTGAATAAACATGTCAGGTTATAAAGCTTGTGTGCAAGTGATTCCTAGAGAAACCATGTTCTACTTGTGACTGTCTCTTAGGAAAAGGCAGGATGAAGGAGAAGATACAGTTAAATCCAAGTCAAGCTCCCTTGGAAAATCTCTCATAATTTCTTTACTTACATAAGGTGAGATCTGGCATGGTATTTTCAGAGTTGCTCCTAGCTTATTTTCTTGGCTTCTCTGCCACTGATTTTTGGACACTGCTTTCCTTTTCAAACACCGATTTAGGATATGCACAACTTAATTAAAAGAAAGCCAAAGAGGAATAAAATATTTAAAGCACATCATTATGCAGATAATAATGCATTTGCTGCCTCTGCTCTCAACAGAGAAAAAATAAAGGTATATGTAACAGCAGATAAATTTAAGGTAGACACCAGAGGAAATTAGACATTACTAGTCAAAGGATGAAAATAACATGGCAAAGGTTTCCCAAGGGAGATTGTGTAGCTTCCCAGTAGGTTTTTGAAAGAAATGGTTGACAAGGATATTTCTTGAAGTACGTGAATAAAGTTCTATCCAGAAATAGGAGAAAGTACTTGTTAATTGTCCCCTGCCTGTCCTTTGCCATCAATGATTATAAATCATATACCCCTAATAATTCATTCACCAGGAAAAGGACACTTGCCTTTATTTCCTTCTCCCTTAAGCAATGAAATCATTACCCTTTCTGAGTTGAATTCTGCCCATGGGTTGCTTTTTTGTACTGATTTCGCTGTTCATTTACTGGGCTGATGAAAGTGTGTATACCCCATAAGGCCTTTTAATTGTAATGAAATCCCAAACAAACAAACAAAACAAGAGAAAAGAAAGAAAAAGAAAAAGTACTTGCAGCAGGATGAAATGAAGACAAACTCTTGTGCTTGTGTTAAAGGCCAGACTGCCAAAACTTTCCAAAGATAAGTTTCCAGGCTCTTTCCAGGAGCAAACCAAACACCAAACCTACATAAAACAATCAGACATTGGAGCTATCATTTTTTTCTGTCTCCAAACTAGACTGACAAGATTCAACTGTACTTTCTAAGTACTACAATTCTATTTGTTCTATTTTGTTTCGTAGAAAAGAGCTGTGATATATAATGCCTCGATGATGGTAGAATGTTAACAGGAATTTTTTCCTCCAGCCCTCTCCTACCCATAGAAGCTCAAATCCCTCCTCTGCTGACAATTTCATAAGGCTCCTTTAATGGCCACTCACCCTGAAGCATGTCATAAAGACATTTTGTGTTGTGCTCACTAGTTGCATGATCTCTTGTCATAAGTTCATTTCCATCTCCTTTCCTACTCTTTTTTCAGTTCTCAGCTTAAATGTCTCTTTCTCAGGCAAGATTTCCCGGATGTTCCAGGTGAGAGCAAGTATCCTCACTACACACCCCATACCCAGTTGCATTCTTCTTGCACATCTTCATCATAAGGGCAAATATTTTTGCAAGATTCAAAGTTCATGAAGGTGGGAACCTTGTTCAAGTTCACTCTCTAGGTCCAACATCTAATAGAGTGCCCAACACTTAGTAAATATTCAACAAATGTTTTAAGGTAGTTGATTCATTTATTAATATATTTTGAACACACCAATGCCATGATTAATACTCAAAAAGGTTAATAATACTTCTTTTATTACTCTATAGTCAAGTTTTCAGTCTTAATATTCTATTTCATTCACAATTAGTATGTATTTAAAATTCCTTCTACCTTAATCATTTTCCCTCTTCAGGGATGGTTTCTGTCTGTTTTCTCCATTTTTTATTTCTTTCCACTACCACCATCCATCCTCCTGGCTCTTTTAACTTAGAAAGAAGTAAAATTCTCAGAGATATACTCTTCCTAGAGACATTGTGGTCTGTCTAGAACATAACTTACCCAACAGGTATAAATCCACAGAGGTAATTCATTCAGGTAGGCAAGACTGAGATTTCTCCGAAGCATTGTCTCATTTCTGGAATTTTGAGGAAATTCTGCTTGTACTTCACCTCTTTCAGATACTAATAATTCCAATAGCAGGTGGGATATTGCATTTCACAGTCAGAGTTATGGCTTTAAGTGTAAGTTCTTACAAGAGAAATTGTACTTTTATCCAAGAGCGTTTTAGAACTGTAGACGCTTGGGACCCTCTCAGACTTACTGAATCAGTATCTTCGTTTTAACCAATACTCAGATGACTTGTGTGTACATTAAAATTTGAAAAGCACTGGTATAATACATCAGTGGATATAATCAAATCTAGCATCAGAATCTTACTGGCTTATTAAAAGACTATTTGTTATCTGGTCCTCAGTATCTGCTGAAGGATGCTTCTTCATCTCGTCCTCCACTATTTAAACTAAAAAGAGATTACAAAATCTAAAATAAAATGTCCTTATTTGGCAAACCTAAAAAAACCTTATGTAAAAAGTTATTGATTCTCATCTCAAAATAATTTCATTTTGAAATCAGTAGAGCATTTGGAAGCAAAAGCAGAGGAAAACAGTGCTTACTAATATAGTTTTGAATAATAACTTGGTCCACCTGTGCCAAACACCATTAAAAAAAGAAAGCAGTAGAGTTAACTGGATGAAAAGCCTTGCCATATTGCACGCAAGTATTGGTAATTGGAGCCTCATTTGTCAGCACTAAGCTATTCGTATTGATTTTTCTACTTCTGCAAATTGGAAGTTTGGGATGCAGAATGAAGAAATAATTGTCAACAAGACCTCTCTGTATGAAAGTAAGAAGAACATTTAGTCAAACTAAGAAAGCAATCCTCGATAATTTTTGACACTTGTTTAGATACAGAAAGCAAGGCAGAATCCAAGGGAGGTTTTAGAACCCTGTGAATTTGTTGCGCCTGTTTGAAACACTTCACACATTACTCAAGGAAAAATCAGACATGCCATGTACGCAGATAGCCTTAAAGACTTCCTTCCAGGTTAAAGAAATTTATGGGAATGCGGTTTAAGTGATTCATCCTTCTTACCATATGAGATGACCTCACTTTGCACCAGGTGTTCTTGAAAATAATCGGAAACTTCCTTATATTAAAGGAGAAACGTTTGATTTATAGCTTGGGTTGAAACCTGTAATGAAGCATTCCACTCTGAGTGATCTCATATACCCAAAGCAGTAATAACTCCAGGGTGTCAGTGTACGGGAAGCCCTGCCTGGATGGACATTCTGCGGAGTATGTGTCAGCCTTTTTTCTCCCTGCTCAGAATTGCTGGGAAGAGTGGTCTCTGGGGCTATGGGAAGGGGCTTGGCTGAAGGTGAACCATTTCACTAAATTTAGTGAGCTCCCTGCTCCTTACCGCCCATCTCTACCTGCTACACCTTTCTTCTGTCCAGCTGGTAGGGTGCAAGAAAAAGTTAGGCATTCAATTCCTAGATGTCAGGCCAGTGGTCATGTGGTGAGAGGCACCTGGTCAGAGCTGGGAAAGCACTGGGGAAGCAGGTAGCTCTGGGTCATATCGTGGCTCTATTACATTAGCTGATTGGCCTACGGCATGTCTGCCAACAACCCTGCCGTCTGCTCAATCCTCAGAATTTTGGGGGCACTGAGCCCTCTCTTGCAGTTGAGTATCTCCCAGTCTTCCTGCTGGTGCCTTGGCTTTCCAGTCACCTGGGGCTCTTTCCCCAGGTTTGGTCAAGAGAGCTTCTCTAGCCCTTTCTACTCTGTAGTTCTAAGGAGCAAGGCAGTATAGCATAGTGATAAAGAAAGGCTCTGAACCCAGACTGTCTGCGTAAAATCCTGGCTTTGCTATTTAATAGCTGGGGAAAGTGACTTAAACCCTATGTGTCACAGTTCGCTTAATGGAGACATGATTATTACTATTTTAATAGGTTGTTGTGAGGATTAAATGATTAATATATTAAAAGCACTTAGAATAGTGCCTGTCAAATAAAAGAGGGCTATTTATATTTATATTATAGTAAAATAAAACTGGGTCTTATATTAATTTTTGCTCCAAAAGATGCATTAGATCTGATGTCCGGCTAGGTCTTATTTTCGGGGAAACACGGTATATACATACATCTATATATACATCTGTCTATCTATCTATCTATCTATCTATCTATCTATCTATCTATCTATCTATCTATATATAATTATAGTTGACTTTCAGTATTAATTCAGCTTCAGCTTCAGGTGTACAGTGCAGTGATCAGGCATCTACATCATCCCTGAGGTGTCCTCCCTAATAAGACATGTGCCCATCAGACACCCTAAAAAATCTTTATAACATTACTGATTATATTCCCCAAACTGTCTTTCGTATCCCTGTGGCAATCTTGTCATTATCGACTGTGTTTTCTAATCCCCTCACCTTCTCCCTCATCCCCAACCCGCTCCCATCTAGCAACCCTCAGTTTTTTCTCTACATCTCTGAGGCTGTTTCTGATTAGTTTGCTCATTTATTCTTTTCTTTAGATTCCACATCTAAGTGAGATCATACGGTATTTGTCTTTCTTCGTCTGACTTACTTCACTTAGCGTAATCTTCTCTAGGTCCATCCATATCATTGCAAATGGTAAGATTTCATTCTTTATGGCTGAGTAATACTCCATTGTATAAATGTACCACAGTTTCTTAATCCAGTCACCTACTGATGGGCATTTCGGATGTTTCCATGTCTTGACTATTTTGAATAGAGCTATAATAAACATAGGGGTACATATATTTTTTTGAATTAGTGTTTTGGATTTCTCTGGATAGATGCCTAAGAGTTGAATTGCTGGGTCATAAGGTATCTCTGAATATGTTTTTGATCCATTATATTAAAGACCATATATATGTTCCTTTTTATACATACATCTTAAAATATATGTATATATATTTATTTAACGAATATATACTTTCATACATATTTAATCTATCATACATATGTATTTGTATATTATATATTCATTATGTATATTTGCTAACATAATATATATTATATATTGCACATATTTTTGTGATATATATAGTTATATAATTTAATTTGCATATAAAATTTAATACATATTAAATTATACTTAAAGTATATATATTACAGTGTACATAATATATTTACTCATTTACAAAATTAAAATCATAAAAATAAATTTACATATGCCCTTTTCAATAAACATATCACAAATACATCCCCATGTCAGCAAATATTCTTTGAAAATGTGATTTTTAACGGCTATACACAATAGACATTATATGAATACCACAATTACAGTATCCCATGATTTCTGTTTTTGTATTGCTTTTTGCTTATTTCCAATTACTCTTCAGTAACAATAATATTTTGATACATGTTCTTGTGCATAAATTTGTATGTATTCACTGCTGCTTTCAGCCAATAACAGGAATAATAGAGATCAGGTTTACACTCCCACATCAAAAATGACTAAAACAATAAGAAATAATATGAAGCAATGGTTTCAGACATTGAACAACAGACAGCTTAGGACAGTGCTTCCTGATAGAGGGGAAACAAAGAGAGATGTCCTACGATTGTCCCCAACTTATTACCTGGAAAGAGACTACAGACCACATCCCAGGAAGGGAGAATCCAGACAAAAGTCAGTGGTGATCCTGGGTTGTAGAGCTGGGTTTGTGAGTTCAAGAAATTTAAGGTGACAGAAGAGAGTGGAAATCTAAAGTGTCAAATAAGACAGAGCTACATCAAATAGATGGCTATTAGACTGACTATTAGATCTCCACAGGAAACCTAACCCTACCCTACCCAGCACATATGTGTGAGGAAACTCTCTGAGGCCAAAATAACAGATGAAAAAAACTCATGCAATTCACACAGGGTCAGGAAGAGTCCATGTTTCCACTAGCCACTGGAAAAATCTCATATTACCAGGGGTATCAGGAAGAGTGCTCAGAAGGCAATTACCTCAGTTGTGGGGCAAAATTAACTATAGACTCCAGGCTGTTCTGGCTCCACCTAATAAAGCCAGAAAGCAAAGATCAGAAAGGACAAACTCTTTCCAAGGAACTTACCTGCGTCACTTGGTAGTATTTGCTTGTAGGTGAAATCAAGAAAAAGTCCCAGAAGAATGCAGTGCATCCCCACAAAAGTGCCACACAGTTCCTAAGGAGAAATGTTTGGAAGACAAGCCCACCCTACCATAGAAGAGAGGATATCCTGGTCCAGTAATGTTCATTCATTCATTCATTCATTCATTCATTCAAGTATATACTGAGCACATCCCATGTACCATGAACCTCCATGCATTGTCGCACCAAACTGTACATCGTCCTCTTCTCCACATCCCATTCACAGAGCTGGTGCTCAGCCACGGTTTGGGGAACTAGGATATGGCCAATTCCATTGCAACCTCTGGCTATCCTCTCTGGAATATGCTGTATGATGCAAACAAAGAAAAGCATCTGATGAACATGTCAAACTGGCTTCTTAAGATACGATCAAACTGCGCTTCCTCTGAAGGCTTGATTTGATTTGTGCTAAACCAACAAAAGGATCTGCTGGTCAAGACCACCCTGTTATGAAAATCACTGACACTCTGTTTTTGAGGCACGACAGAGTGAGAGTTCTGCTATTTTCCTGTTCTTGGATAGCACACTCGATGAATGGACTGTCTGTGGTGTTGAATTTCTCCCATTTTCCTCATTCCAAAATTGGCTATTAGATGGTTTCAATTTGAGACAATTTTCAAGCAATGATTGCATCAAACTAGAATCTAATTGGGGGAAAAGTAATTTCTGGCAAAATCCCAAGCCATGGGATTTTCTATCTCAGAAAATTATATACTCAGGCTGCCAACTCAAAATGGAAAGCTTAGCAGCATTAAACACAACTCTGCCGTTGTTCATCTTTGTACCCTGGATTTGGTGAAGAGCCACAGACGACAAGGCAGAACTTACTGGGATTTATTGTGTAGTTGTCTGAAGACCAAAGAATGAGACATTTATACCATTTGAAGGAAATTTAGTGGTTATTCCTACTCCATATGTCCGCTTCAGGAACTCAGCACATGCCATGCATTTGTTCAAACTGCTCCCACACTGGAATGCCATTTTCACATCTCTAAAACTATCCAAAATCTTCTTGAAACTTAACTGATCCAAAGGCTTTTGCTGTCTGCTTCAGCCCTCATGGGTCTTCCTCTCTACGTGCCTGCAGATCTTAGGATCCGTAAGCATTTAATGAGGTATGGTTTCAAAAAGAGCATTCATTGTTTTCTGAGTGTTTTGATGGAGAGTTCCACATCATCCTTTATAGCAATGAATTCAATTCAGGGGCCACCTCCTCCTTGAGTAGCAGTCTCCGCTGGGCTCTCATAACATCCTGGGCTTACTTCTTTCTCAGCACCTATTGCATTGGCACTGTGTTGTGGTCTTTTTAATGCTTGTCTCTCTCAATCACTAAACAAGAGTTCCTTGAGATCATGGCTAAGATGCATTAACATTTCCAGAACATAAATCTAAGTAAAAGCTCCATGGATACTTATGGAATGAGTATAAGTAAGAGAATGAACAAATGAATGCATGAATAAGTGAATGAATTCTAGAAGCCCAGTAACTACTTGTTGATCAAATCATTGACTCTGGGCAAGAGAGCAGAAGAAGGATTGTATTTCTCTGTGCTTTATATAAGTTGAAGATAATAGGTAACTTGGATCGTCCTTAGCAAGCATGAGTTGTAATAAAGGAAAGAAATGAGAAACAAAAGCAACCACTGCCATGTTAAGCCCTGTAAAAACCCAAAACCTAAGACCGGTTGTGCAAGTAAATCAGTCTCCACCTGTTGAACAATTGAGCGCAACATTTTTTCTACTCTCATTCTCCAGGAAACTCACCTCTACCACGTTAGAGGGAAATTGGTCTCTCAATCTCATTTCATCTGGTAGGGTTAGGCTAGAAATGTATCTGGGCAGAGACTGATAGCCTCACCTGCCACCATCATGCCCAGCCAAAGACAACACCTCCTTTCTTAGCAGCTAGGTATAGTAAAAAAACTAGATTCCAGCCAATGGGATACGAGCAGAAGTGAGGCATACAACTTCTGGAAAATTTCCTCAGAAGCAGGAAGCATGTTCTCCCCTTTCCTCTTACCCTTTCCCAGAGGCTGTACTGTAGAAAAGGGCAGAGCAATGGAAGGATGCTGCATTCCTGATATTAGGCTGCATCTTAGCCCCTTACATGAAAGACAGATAATTTTGTTATTTCATGATCTCTTGTAACAGTGGCTGAGCCTGTATCTTAACTAATATTTGCTCTTTAGGCAACAGAAAGCCTCTAAGAGAGTACTGGATACAAGGCGAAGAAGAAAACTCACCTTTTTAAAGTGTTTATATGCAACAGGCATTATGCTAGATGACAATCCTAGAAAGTACTTATTATATTTCTCATTTTAGAACTGAGGACACTGACATTCAGAGAAGTCAACAAACTTGCATGAGGTCACATGGTTAGTCAATGGTGGTGCCAGGTCTGTTTGATTCCAGCCAGGTCTGTTTGATTACAAAGCTGACACTCTTCTCACTTTACAGTAATGGTAAAAGTAATAGTAATAGTGGTAGTAATAGTAATAGCTAATGTTTGTAAAGTGCATATTAGCTGTCAAAATCTGTGGTGAGCAATGTGCACGGATTACCTCCTTTAATTCTCACAACTCTTTGAAATAGGTGCACTATTGCACTGCTTTTATAGGTGAGAAAAGGGGAGCTTAGAGTTATTAAATAATTTTCCTAAAGTTGTAAAATTAGTAAAAGGCAGTGTCACAGTTTAAACTGTGGTCTGATGAACTGTAGAGCTATAAATCTCACCCCTCTGCTTGAGCATATCTTTAGATTAAATTATTACTCAGTTACAAAAAGAATTTCCAGGGTCCAATCTTTGTCTTAGGAAAAGAACACATCATCCTCCTGAACCCAAGGATCTAATGTGCATTTGGTGGCTCACCTGTGGCCGATTAGATCCCAGTGTAGACCTGCTGAGAGTTAAAAGGAAAGGAAAAAAAACACCTTTTCTTAAATTATTTCATGCACAGGAACTATACAGTAAGACTCAATTGCCTACCTGCTACAACTAGTGTGCAACTTCCTGTCACCAGCTGTTCATTTATGAGCCCAAATCAATGAGTCATTATATAGAAGCTGAAAAAACTTATACACATTTAAACAATCTAATTCTGCTAAATGCCTATCAATAGGCTAGGGATATTATGATGGATATGAATAACAAAACATAGATATAAAAACATTGGCTGAGTCTTGAATGATGATTAGTACTTCTTAGGTGACCCTTGTGGACTCACTCCTTCTGTCAAAAATAAAACTATTAATGCTGTTCTGAAATATAGAGTTTTGTTTTTATTTTAAACCATCCATTCAACTAACAAAAACTTAGGTGTTTCTATCAACAATTCAACCCGGTACTTGTTTTTGAAAATCAGTTAAAAGTAGGAAATAAAAAGCATTTTCAAAAATGATCTGCATAACTCTAATAACAAAACCTGACAAAGACGTTATAAAATAAGAAAATGACAGGTGAATATCTCAGGAACATAGACGCTGTGATACACAGATATAGGGATGCCCCACCTCCTGGTGTGTGTGCCCTTGTATAGAGTGCACCTGCACTCTAAGTGTGGCTGGGAACTGTGACTTGCTTCTGACCAATAGAACGTGGCAAAAGAGATGAGACATCACTCTTCTGTTCACATTACATTTACATAATACATCTTGCCAGAAGACTCACTCTAGTGCTGTTCCCTAGCAGAGTCTGAAGAGGTGGCCATGTTGGGAGGCCCACAAGGGAAGAAAGTGAGGATGCCCTCGAAGAACCGAAAGCAACCTACAAACAATAGCCAGCAAGCAGCCAGCGTCCTCAGTTGTACAACTGCAAGGAAATGAAATCCTGTCAACAACCCAAACGCTCTTGGAAGCAGATTCTTCCCTGGTTGAGCCTTCAGATGAGAACACAGCACAGCCAACATCTTGATTGCAGCCTATGAGACCTATGCTGAGGACCCAGGTAAACTGCACCCAACTCCTGACGCACAGAAACTATGAGATAACTTGCGTTGTTTTAAGTTTTGGGTAATCTCTTATGCAGTAGTAAATAATGCAAAAATTGCCAACAAAACATTAGCAACTCAAACCCATCAATAAAGAAAAATGGGTATATTCTAAAACTTCAAAGTTGGTTCAACATTTGAAAATCAATAAATAATTTGCCACATTGGTAAAATCATCTCAATAGCTGCATAAAAAGCACTTGACAAAATTTAAGATCTCCATAACAAACATTCTTAGCAAACTAGGCAAAGAAGGAGACTTCCTCAATTTGATAAAAGTCAGCTATGAAAAACCTACAGCTAACATCATCCTGACTGGTGTAAAACTGAATGCTTTCCCCAAAGATTGGGAACAACACAAAGATGTCTACTCTCACCTTGTCTGTTCATCATTGTAATGGAGTTCCTTTCCACTGCAATAAAGAAAAACAAAGAAGGAAAAGTCATAAAGATTAGAAAATAAAAAATAAAATTGTCTATGCAGATATAACATGATTGCTTACATAGAAAATCCTAAGGAATTATGTTAGTTTACTATTGCTGCTGTAATAATCACCACAACTTAGTGGTTTAAAACCACACAAATTTATTCTTACAGTTCCATAAGTTAGATGACCGATATGAGTCTCACTGGGCTAAAATCACAGGTGTTGGCAGGGTTGTGTTTCTGGAGGCAATAGGGAAGAATCTGCTCTCTTGACTACTCCAACTTCTAGAGACCACCCACATTTCTTGGCTTATCACCCCCTTCCCACATTTTCAAAGCCAGTAATAGTGCATCTCTCCGATCATTCTTCACACACAAATATTTTTCTTCAGTCTGTGCCTTGCCTTTTAGTTTTCTTAGTGGTATCTTTTAAAGAACAGAAGTTTAAAATTTTTGACTAGGTCAATTTATCAAGTTTTTCTTTTATGGTTAGCGCTTTTCCATGTCCTATTAAGAATCTTTGACTAAACCAAGGTTGCATTGCTTCTAAAGGTTTTATAGTTTTAGCTTTTATTTTTAGGTCTATGATCACTTTCAGATCCATTGCAAATTATTATTATTATTATTATTATTATTATTATTATTATTATTATTATTATTTTTGTGTGGTATGTGAAAGGGGTCAAGTTGGTTATCCAATTGATCCAGATAATTTGTGGAAAAGATTAAATCACCAGGTATATTTCTTATAAATCGATATATATGTGTAGGTCTATTTACAAACTCAATTCTATTCCCTTTATCTACTTGTCTATACTTAACGAATATCACACTGTCTTAATTACTGAAGTTTTATAGTAAATCTTGAAATTAGGTAGTGTGCTTCCTCCAACTATGTTCTACTTTCTCAATATTTTCTCAAATTGTTTTGGCCATTCTAGATGATTTGTATTTTCCTACACATTTTAGAATCACCTCACTAATTTCCACAGAAAAGTCTATTGGGATTTCAATTGGAATTGCACTAAATTAATAAGTCAATTTGGGAATAATTGACATGTTAGCAACATGTTGTCTTCTAATTCATAAATACTGTCTAGCTCTCGTTTGTTTGGGCTCCAAGAAATGTCTTATAACTTTTTTGTTAGATTTATTTGATGCTATTATAAATGGAATTTTTGAAAATGGAATTTTATAATTATTTGTCCAGGGTCAGCAAACTTTCTTTTTAAATGAAGGCCAGAAAATTTAGTTGCAGATTGTGTTTACAATGTCCTTTAACAAAGGAATTAAAGTCATATCTGATCTCCCATCTGTCAAAAAAGTTGGCTGAGTACTTACTTACTATATGCAAAGGTCTAGTTGCCCCCAGGAATGCAAAGTTGATCACATATAAATACTCTTGGGGATTTTTGGGAGACATTATATCAGTGTTTACCAGAAGTGTCCATTTCTTCCAGCAAGATTTTAACTCAGTGGTTCCCAACTCTGGTTACACATTAGAAAGACCTGGGGTGTTTTAAGAAAATACAAATACCCAGACCCCGCGCAAAGCTATTCATAAGCAGAAATTCAAAACTTCTCTCTAAAGAAGTCATTCCAAAGTATTATTGCCAACACATTCATTTTGGCCATGGTGTTGTTATTTTTCCTTCCCCAAACAATCATCCAGGCCCCTTTTAACTGTATTACTTTCATTCTTATACACCTAGAGCTTTATACATAGCATGCATTATACATAACCTCAAAGAATAGGTGGATCATTGCTTGCTAACAAAAACAAAAGGAAAAGAGAAATCTGCTAAAGCAGCATTCCAAATAATCTCCTGGGAAAGTGTTCACTGGACTGAGGGCATTTCATCAAGGTGAGCTGAGGGATGCCAAAGGTTCCAAGCAGAACTAGCTATATAATTTGCTGAGCCAAATGCAAAATGCAAACGTAGGTGCCTTGTTCAAAATTTATGAAGAATTTCAAGCCAAGAGAGCATTGATCTAAGCCTGGGGCCCTGTGCAGTGGCACAGGTTACTTGTCCATGGAGACCCCTTGTGCAAGGACCACAGTGCTCCCTTTGCATTCCGCCATTCTGCACATTTGCTGGTAATCAGGCAGGCAAAGAAAGCACTTGATTGCACTTCCATCCCAACGGCCATGTTAAAAAATAAAAAACAACAACAATGAAAACAACTCTTCAGTTCTTAACTTTTTCTTAATCCCCTCTTTTGACTTCTAGACAAATCATTTGAAATGGAATCACCCTCTCTGCTTGTTCTTGTTTTGGATAAGCATACATATTTTTAATGTTGTAAGTTCTCTTTTCTTTATTGGCCAATTCCCAGAAAACTTGAAAATCTGAGATAAGGACTTGAAGTCCAGCTTCATTTTTATCTGAGATCCGGTTATCAAATGTCATTCCCGCAGCTTTCAGCTTTTGTCTTGAAGAGCAACAACGTTTACCGAGCACCCAGCAACTGCTTTATATTGATTTTCTCTTCACAACAAAGCGATGAGTGAAATATTTTCTCTACATTTCAGGTGACAAACCTAAAGCTCAGAGAGGTTAAATAACTTGTTGAAGTAGGGACAAGTTGTCGAACTGAGAGCTAATTAAGATCATGGTCTCAAAATCAGTCAGCTCTAGGTTCAAATCTCATGTTTTACTTATATTAGGATACTTGCAAAAAAACTACTTACTATACAAATTATATTTTGGGTAATTGTACAGTGGAAAGAATAATATCAACCACATGGGATTGCCATGCAGATTTAGATAATATAAGTAAAGTGCTCAGAAGTAAACACTCAAAAAACAGTGGTGATTATCATTGAAGTCACATTTAGTAAGTAGTAGTGTTCAGATTTTTTCTCTCTCTCTGACGACAGCATTGGTAAATGTCTACTCTATTGTTTTAGATAAGCCCTGGATTAAAGAAAAAATAATAAACATTCAAGTTGAGCTTGAGGCTAGGACAAAAAATTATTACATGCAAATAATTATTGGAGAAGATATTCACCAAATACAGTGCTGACTAGCATTTTGAAAATACCACACCCAACTGTTCAAGGCCTTGGCTTTCCTCCCTAGTCCTGATTATTAGGCTTAAAATACCAAGGGTAACTTTAATTCATAGAAGAGTACAAAGAGTTGTCTTATAGATGCACTTAAATAAGTTAACCGCTCAGTTGAGTTAACAGTTAACTTTCCAATACTTTTTATCCATCCCTGACACAATGCTAGACACCTAGCATATGTTACGTCCTCTTGATATACTCTTATCTCCACTTTCCGGGGTAGTGAGATCAGAGCCTCAATCCTGTTTTATTCTTCCTGATATAACCCCGTTTGGCAAAGTGTCCTGTACACAGTAGGCAGGAAGACATGGTGGTTAATTACAATGGGGAAGGGGGAGAGATGATTTGGACCAGAGTATTTTCAAAGTTCTCCTGAGCTCAAAATAATATCTGTGATTCTGTACTGCAAACCAATAGAAAGAAAAGGCAGACATGTTCTTTTTAAAAAAATAAAGCTTATCAGGTTGTTTTATTGCCAAAATAACTCTGCTTATTTAAAAAATTTTGGATGATACAGAAAAGTAGAGAATTTTAAAAGAAATAAGTCATTCAACTTTTCTACCCTCAAATCCAATCACAGTTTGACATCTTTTCTTCAGGTGCCTTGCTGTTGCCAAGTCTCTGCCTGCATCTTTCTTTCCCTTCTGTCCTCCTTCCTGCGTCATATACCTAGTGCCTTCACGCCATCTTCCATGCATTCCCCCGTCCACCCACTCCTCATGTGCTGTGGCCCACTATTGAAATCTGACCTCCCAGTGGTGACCCATGCACAAGGCTTCTCATAATCCTCTCACTCTGTATAAGTTTTGAATGCCCTGGGCTCCCTTTCCTTGAGCTATAGCGCTGCACCTAAATTCATATGATACTGTACCTGCTTATAGTTGGTAACCATTAACCACAGAGGCTGATTGTTTTCAGAAGAGAAACCAGAGGGTAGGACCTTCCGGTAGCCCAGTGAAAGAGCCATGTAGAGGTAAGACCATTAAATGCATTAAATAAACATATGCTGAGCACAACTGAACGTAGCATCACAGTATGGTAAAAAGAACATGGACAAACAAATCTAGAGTTAAATCCAACCACTCACTAGCAGGCAGACAACTTAACGTCTCTGAGCCTCAGTAAAGAGGTAAGGCCAACAGCACAAGTGTGCCATGAGGCTTTAATGAATAACAAGTGTAAACTGCCTGGTCCATAGGAGTTCCTTTAAAGATTAGTGATGTTGAGCATCTTTTCATATATCTATTAGCCATCTGTATGTCTTCTTTGGAGAAATGTCTATTCAGGTCCTCTCCCCATTTTTTTAATTGGATTGTTTGTTTTTTTGTTTTTGTTGAGTTGTATGAGTTCCTTATGGATATTAGCCCCTTATCGGATATAAAACTGAAAGCAACAAAGGAACAAGACAAATAAGTAACAAAAACTGATAGACACAGACAATAGTCTAGTGGTTACCATAGGGCAAGGGGGGAGGGAAAGGTAGAAGAGGGTAAAGGGCATCAAATATATGGTGATGGAAGGAGAACTGACTCCAGGTGGTGATCACACAATGTGATATATAGATTATGTATTACAGAATTGTACACTTGAAACCTGTGTAACTTTACTAACCATTGTTACCCCAATGAACTTTAATTAAAAAAAAAGATTAGTGCAAAGTGCTGTGAAATTAAAGAAAAAATGAATCAGACAGGATTCATGTTCTCATGGAGCTTATCTAGGAGAATAAACAAGATAATACACAAAAATAACCATACTACTGAATTTTTTAAACTCTTACTGAGATCCAGGCACATATGCCCATTTAAAAATTGAGGCTCACAGGAAGGGAAATGACTTGACCAGGGTCACAAAGATTGATATTGCAAAGCCAGAATTTGAACCCTTGTTTGCCCAAACGCACAGTGCATTAATGCAACATAGGCACTTGCTTTTAAACCCAACTGATAAGACTAACCCTGGATGTCGTCATCTAGCTGCAGCAAAATAACTTCAAATGAGTCCTATTTTCAAAGTTTGTCTAAAATTTGGACCATGACCTACCACAGAAAAGGATTTGGGGTTGGGGCAGAAGATCTAGGGCCTCAAATTTTAATTTTTGACCCTCTATTCAACTGAGACTACGTATAGTCACAGAGATACACTGTGATAATTTTAATCACATGACTTAAAACTAATCCTATTACTGGTCTAAAAGGTTGCTTACACAATCTGCACTGGTATTTTTAATAAATATTATAATAATCATGTCAACATCATATTGCATTATATTTTCTCAGGGTTAAAAATGTTAATTTGTTCAATTTAAATATTTAAAATGTACAATTTGTGTAACCCTGTATTGTCACTTCATTATTTTTATTTTGAGAACCTCATAAAATGGAAAAGGCAACACTTCTCTCCACCAGTGCTCCGATGTTCACCAAGGCCCAAGCAGGAAGGGAATCTGAACGTTCACAGAGGTAGGACCTTAATCCTTTCATATATCCCACATGCTTCCTCAACAGCAACGCTGCACCCTGAGAAACAGGGACAAAGGCTTCCAGGCCCAGGGAAATTTCCACCGGAACAGAGCTGCTACCTTTACCAGGTGGGCAGGCCGTGGGCTGACTCATCAGCCTCTCTGGGTCTCTATATAGACCCAGAGAGGTGAGCCACACTAGTTGTCACACAGGCCAATAGCAGCATTAAACAGAAATGTCTTCTTCCATCAGTGCAAAAATTCTGACTAGACTCACTTTGATCATCAGGCAGGCCTTCCATGTTTCATTGACTTAAAACTTTCTTTCTTAAGAAGAGACTGTGGAACTTCCAGTTTCTGGTCCAGCCTATAAGGAGCTTGGACATTGCAACTCATCCTAACAACAGAAAAAAGCTGAGCAAACTGAACAATGGACAACTCTTCTTAGATCTTAAGAGAAATTAGGTCACAGGGCAGACCGACGCCCCCCAAATTGGAGAGACCCACAGGCAGACACAGAGAATCACAACTTATTCCAGAACAGGAATCTCTGTGGGAACAAGTGCCAGGGAAGGATAACCAGAATTATAATTAATGAATTTCTGGCAGCTCAGTGTGGACAAGTCAGAGAGTCAAAAACTCGAAGAGTACTAAGTCATCAGGGGTAGGGGGTAGGGAGGGACCCCTACACTTCTGAAACTCAACGAGGTTCTCAGAGTGAATATCAGAAAACAAACAAACAAACAAACAAAATGCTCTTTTGCTTCCTGCAGGAGGGGGAGAAAAGTAACCATTTTGAAACACACCAGAGCATTCTGTTTTGTTCTGTGGCCCTCAGGACAAACTTTAACCAGAGCCTAACCTGCAGTGGTTTTATCAGAGCCAAATTGACCTGAGGGAAGGGAAAGACCCAACTCCATCTGGCTCCAGCTTCCATATGGAGGAAGGAAAATATCCAACTCCAGCCCATGCTGATCACCCTGTCCCACCTAAGAGGGGACTGAGAAGCACTTGTGAAGTTCACAGTCGGTCCAGAAGTACAGACTCACTAAAAGACAGAGACCTCATACTAGGGCTATAGAATGCTTCCCCTCTTCTCGCACCACATCACTAACGGCCTGTTTACAGTAATTCCTCTCACCCAGTACATCGTGTCCAGCTATCAAGAAAAAATGACAAGGCATACTAAAAGGCAGAAGACAATGTTTAGGAAGACAGAGCAAATGTCAGAACAAGACTGAGATACGGCAGGAATGTTGGAATGATCAGATTGGGAATTTAAAATGACTATGATTCACATGCTAAGGACTCTCAGGGATAGAGTGGACCGCACTGCTTACTAGGCAATACCAAACTTCCTCCCGAAGGGATTCAACCGCTTTATTCTGCTTCGGACTCTGTAGGAGGGTCCTGTTGTTCTACATTCTTACCAACTCTTACTATTGTCTGAGTTTTTAATTTTTGACAAGTTGGTGGGTATGAAAACATATCTTTCTGTGGTTTCAAATTGCAATGTTGATTAGGATCAGCATTTCTTTCTATGTTTATGAAAACAGTTGTATTTCTTCTTCTGTGAAAGCCTGATTATAGCTTTCACCCATTTTTCTACTAGATCATTCATCTTCTTCACTAGATGTTAAACTTCTATCAGGTAATTGTCCTTAATCTTCCCATTTCCACCAATTTATCCATAGCAGTCAATCAACAAGGTTAACTTTCTGTAGAGACTTCCACCATACATACCTCTGTAATCGTCTCCAAATTCCTTTGAGAATTCAGCAAGTAAAATTTTAAAAATACATTTGAACACAATTGATACAATTAAACAGACTTTTTCTTTCATCCTCACCCCAAAGTTAGGAAAAGTGCCGGAAATGGGTGAGTCTTTAAGGATCAAAAGTTTTCAACAAAATCTTAGAAGAGGAATTTTGCTCATTCACTGGCTCATCTTTATCTTTTGGACTTGGAAGCACAATTAAACACACATATATTTTATGTTCATGAATATCCTTAATTCCCCTAATTATACCAGCTCTGAATTGTAGGCAGAAACAGAAGGTGTTGGGGTGGGGGGAGCGGGGAGGGCAGGGAGAATGAGGAGCCAGAGGCAGGGAACTTTATTAATGCTGCCTCTGTCTACAGGGTGTATCATATTTGAGGAGGAAAAAATGCATTCTGAACGGGTTTCAGTTACTTACATTACAGAGGGAATATCCATGCTGAGAACAGCTTTCAAGGATTTATTTGCCAATGGACATAAATTAAAACCAGACCAAACTTCATTCCTTCCCTGGTTTGTTTTCTTCTATAGATTTTACTTGACTTCTTCCCATTCTCTCTACCTCAACCCAACGCCTCTCTTCTTGATGTCTTTAAAATTAATTTTGCTTTGCACACGTTTTCTGCTTTCTCGGGAAACATTTTCCCACTGCTTTAGTTCCCATTCTGCCTGAGGGAACACTTTCTTCTCTCCTTCGCCCTTCATTTTAATCCTCTTAATTATCTAGGCCTCTGCCTAGAATCCCTAATAAATATTTGGAAAGATGGAGAGGGCTCTCAGTCTTATTGAGTAGTTTTGATTTATTTTTTTTTTTTTTTGAAATCAGGAAACTTCAGTTTACGTCTAACACTGTCTGTCAAGAAATCCTTTTTCTATGAAGGCAATTGTTTCTATTTCTTTGGTCATTTTAACAACAACTGAGGATTCCTTAAAATCATAAAATCTTCTAGGCCCAAAAGCTTATCCAGCTCTGGAGAGGAGGCCTGCAATGATGGAAAAAATAAATAACTTTGTGCTTAATAAGACGTGGGTTCAAACCCCAGTTCCATCTCTTCTCAGGGGCAGGGCTTCCCTCTGAGCCTCAGTTTACTTCTCTGTAAAATATTTAATATTAAGCATGTTGTGGAGATTTTCAGTAAGATAATACAAGAAAAGACTTCATTCATTGTTCCAAGTAGGTTCTAACTTAAGATGAAGGAAATTTATTAGAAGTGTGATGGGAGCTGAGAGAAGGACAGAAGATTAGGGAACACACACCACCGGGGATTCTAACCACACTGGTCTGAAGGATGAGGAAGCAGCAACTGCAGCAATACCAGACAGCAGGCATGGGAATGAATAAACCGAAACCATTTTTAGTGCCATGGCAGTTCCTTAACCAAAGGAGAAGTGGTCACCCTATTAGCACCCAAATCTTTTCCCCAATCAGACAGCTAATATCCCAAAGAAAATGAGAATTCTATTAGGAAGAGGAAGAGAATGCTAAGCGGCCAAAACTAAACAAATGTCCACTAAATAGGTTTTTAGTGTGAATTTCATTCCTTGAATGTTTTGATTTTGCTTAAAGTCCCAAAACATAATCCCTAGGATAAGATTCAAGAGACATACCTACTTTGTGTGAAATATAAGAGTCATCCTTCTGGAATGACCTGGTTTTTCTCTGTCTACCTAAATTTTACCATCCTCTAAGTTTCAATAAAAACATCACCTCCTTCATGAAATTTTCTTCTATCCCAAACTAAAAGGCTTTTCTAACTCAAACTAGGCAATCCTAGTTGTGAGTGTGTGTGTGTGTGTGTGTGAGAGAGAGAGAGAGAGAGAGAGAGAGAGAGAGAACTTACAAAACAATACTCAACCTTAAAATGTGCAGTGCATGTTGATATTTTAAAATTTTATTCTGTTTTATTGGTTTAAGTGCTGATTGATATTAAATTGATTTCACAATTCACTGATGAGTCGTGACAAACAATTTTAAAAACATTGGCCGAATAGCTGAAATGTGGACTACGGACTTGGAGGAACCGAATTCGAGACCTGGCTCTGTCACTCAGTCTTGTGGGCTTAAACAAGTCACCTTACCTGTGTGAGACTCAGATTCTGTCAAATAGGAATCATAACAAACCATTTCCTCTACCTCAAATGACTGAAATGATATATACAAAGTATATAACATAGTGCCAGGAACATAGAAATGCTAGCGATTGTTAATATTAAATATTTAATAACAAGTTTAATGATGAATAGAATTGGAACCAAAGAATAAAGACTGTAAAATGGCAAGAAAAAGAGAACAGTAAGCCCAAATATGGTCATTTAACATCATTCTTCAAATGAACATGATCTTTTTACAAGACTCAGACGACTATCACTATTATTGAAAAACCCCGGACAGGAAAGTCAAAACCATAGATTATATAAAGCCTTCTTTTTGCCAGATGATCTGAATAGTTCTCTTTCTTGGACCTGCCATTAATAGGGACATAAAGGGACCCAGAGTTTGGATTTTTCAACCAGGTTATAAATCTTTTCACTACTCTATCATCATCTTTACCATTCTCCCCATCTGTATGGCTCAGTCTTGTTTCCCTTCTTATTCTCCATTTCCACTGTTGGTTTCATAATCTACACAGTTCCTCAAACGAGAAATTTGGCCTCACTCCTCAACAACCCAGGCTCCACTCCTGACAATTAATCCTGCCAATTCCACCTTCAAAATATCCTTGGAACCATCATTTTTCTCTGTATTCACACCGACATTTCCCTAGTTCAGGCCTTTCCTCAACCTTCTCTTGGACTATAGTAGTATCCTAAATAGTCTCCCTGTCTATCTCCCCCACCCCAAATCCACTTTCTAGTGTGATCCCCAAGTAAAATGTAAAATACAGATATGTTTTCACATAACTATTTGTGTCCCCCCCTTCTGCCACCATTCTGGGCTTATAAATAATCCATAATTCCCCACACCCTGTAGAATAATATCCAAACTTTAGTGTTATTTGAGGCTCCCTACAAATAACACTTGCTGCTTTTCATCCTCACCTTCTTCTATCTCTGTACCCGCAGACTCTTGCCATGACTTGTCATTCAATGGATGGATCACACTCTTAAGCCTCCAGGCCCTTATACATGCTCTTCCTGCAGCTTAGAATTCTCCTATTCTCCTTTTCTCTGCATGGAAAACTCTATTCACCATTCAAGTCCTAGCTTGTCCATGTATTTAACAAACATTTGCAGAGCACTAAATGCTTAAAAATTCTTCTCAGCAATAGAGGCACAAAGATGAAGAGAGGGAGTTCTCACCCTCAAGGAGCCACGAGGTCTGACAAATAAGTTTGCGAACTTTGTTGCAACAATGTCGCTAACCTTTTTCAATATCAGAGGGATTATTCATTATGGATTTGCACCAACTGGACAAACAGTTAACCAAGTTTACTATTTGGAAGTGCAGAAAAGGCTGCGTGAAAAAGTTAGACGACCTGAACTTTTTGTCAATAATTCATGGCTCTTTCATCATGACAATGCACCAGCTCACACGGCACTGTCTGTGAGGGAGTTTTTAGCCAGTAAACACATAACTGTATTGGAACACCCTCCCTACTCACCTGATCGGGCCCCCAATGACTTCTTTCTTTACCCAAAGATAAAGGAAATATTGAAAGGAAGACATTTTGATGACATTCAGGACATCAATGGTAATACGATAACAGCTGTGATGGCCATTCCTGAAAAAGAGCTCCAAAATTGCTTTAAAGGGTGGACGAGGCACTGGCATCGGTGCAGAGCTTCCCAAGGGGAGTACTTTGAAGATGACTGTAGTGATATTCAGCAATGAGGTATGTAGCACTTTTTCTAGAATGAGTTTGCAAACTTAGTTGTCAGACCTTGTATGGCTAATGGAGAAACTATAACACGCTGGACAGAGTTAATCCCTCTCTTCCATGCTATCTGAATATTTTGTACATAGCATTTAGTGAGGTCTTTATGACATTATAGCATAGCTCTATGCCTATGTACCTATGTCCTCATCAGATAGTTAATGAATCAAACATAGGGAATACCTCTTAGATTCTTGCAATCCCAGAATCCACTCAGGGCCTTAAACTCAGTAAAAAATGTCTGCTATAGGAATAAACATATAAACCACATAAAGTGAAATAGTATGATCTCAGATTGATTTCAGCAGAACCCACATCACCAAGGTCCAGGTCAGCCATTTAAGTGTTCACGAAAGGAAGGGTAGGAAAGACAGTTGATTCATGTGTTTTAGAAATGATTATGTATTATGTTCCGCATACTTTTTCTCTCCTCTCTCTATATTTCAGTACTTAGGGTTGCGAACAGACTGGTGGAAGGAGATGTCATCTTTGAATGTAGCCAGATAAGATACTCAGGCCCTGAGAGAAACATGAACCTGATATTTATTATTGGATTATATGTCTTAAAAGACTGCTGAGGTTCATGGAAATAGGGACTGCCTAGAATTCCCATTGCTGTTACTACTAATAATGTTACTACCATCTATCCCAAACTACAGTCATTATAATTAATTTGACTATTGGGCTGCATTCCTCT